>NC_056705.1:3724950-4075804 GCF_018831695.1 Puntigrus tetrazona
AACTCTGTGTCTGACTTTGAGGCGGTTTTTCATCTCGTGGCTAGAAAACCCTCCGAGTGAAATCACAAATAAAGGGATTTATATAATATATAACACAGCGAAACAGTTGCATTTAAAGCTAGAATACACCAAAATAAATCCCTTATTGCCCAGGATTTTTCGGCATTTTATTAAAATGTGCCATTTTAGGTGAGCATGGAACGCATATATCTTGAAACTTTTAAATGTGTTTTATAATGTAAGGATTTGAAAAAAAAAATAAGATGTATAATAATAAAAATTTTGAAGTGATAAACATTACTTTGGAGTATATTTAATCATTTACATTCTTTAAACAATACAAGACAGCTTTGTCGGTTCACTTAAGGAATATTCATCTGAACATTCCTCACTAGGAATCATTTTAATATCTGCAAAGCCACAACATATTTGGCTTCAACAACTAAAACCCCAAAGTAAATAAACCAAGGCCATGCTTGCATAATATGACTCTGTAACTGTTTTCGGAGTAAGTTTTCCAAATGGAAAAGGAAAAGAAATGAACTGCATATGACTGGTTCTTGTTCTGAAGCACAACTCTGTGACTCTCATAGACTTCAACACAATGCTTACTCATTCATAGGTTATAATACTTTATGACCTGCTTGATAGATTAGATTAAAAAAATCGAATTTAAACAAACGACGGTTGCTTAGAGGAAGTAACTATTGCTCAGTGTTAAGAATAATTTTTTAATGTATATCCTTATTTTAGGCTGTTTTTTCAGTAAGCTTCAGTATCTTGAACCCGAGTTCTTGTTCAGTATTCAAATATTGAAACCAGTGGCCAAAACCTTGTTCAAAACACTAATATCACAGATAGGGTGGTAGTTCATACAAATAAATACAGAAACCTGAACTTTTGTGCATGCAAAAGATTATTACCTTTTTGGTACAGATTAAAACATTCTAATATGAATTGACTATCTTGAATTAAATGCACCGAGTGGGATAGAATGTGATTCTATTTGTCATGTTACCGTATATTCACAAAGGGCTAATCATATGCGGCATCTGCATTTTTCACAGTGTAAAGTTTAACAAGATAAGATAATGGATTATTAAGGGTGAAGAGTATTAATCTTTTCTCCCAGTATGCTTTGGGGTTAGCCTTTTATGCTATCTGTGCCTAATGAATCAACTTACCCCGCTCTACTTGTGCAGCCCTTGTAGTACACTATAATGTAAAAATGAATGTGATATGGTTATGGAAACAATTGATGTTTCAAGCTCCATCCTGTTACACAGTACATTTAAAGCATACATTATGGAAACAATACTGTGCATACAATTCTGTGTAAATATTATGATCTGTGCCATGCAGCCCAGCATTCTCATAAATATCAGACACTGCTCAGTGGCAGCATTATTAGGCATGTAAAGAAGCTGCGATGGCCTATACCTATTTGAAAACAATCTAATGAAAAACTGCTTAACCACCCTATCTGCATTCAAAATCAAGATTTTCTCTATAAAACAAAAATCAGATTTCTGTTGAAACTTATTTCCACCACGATTAAAAAAAACAACAAAATCTAAAAAAAATAATTAAAAAAGGATATATAATAATGGAAATTTATCACAATTTTGAAACTATAAATTAACATTTGCAAGACAAACAACTTTTTTTTTTATTACTTGGCAGAAACAAGCTTCCAAATCTTTCATCATACAAGAATAAAAAAAAGTAGAAACAACACATTTACAAGAGTTGAGATCATGTTAATATTTTATATAGAACCTCTAAAATGTGTCACGTCACTTCTAACAAGTTTGTAGGTGCTGTATGTCCATGTTTACACTGACACAACAACTGCTGCTTGTCCAAGTCTTGACCTGGCTCTGTTATGTTTCAGTTGAAGTCTTCATGGCCATTATAGACTCATATTTTCCTCATCACCCCCAGAGTCCATTGCCTCCTCCTCCTCCTCCTCCTCTTCACTGAGGGATTCTGCTGCGGTTCTTTTCATCCCTCTCTGTTTAGACAGAGCAGCAGCGTAACGGATGTTGTAAATGTTCCAGTCACAACTAGAAAGAAAACAAGATATTTAACATTTTATCCGAAAAGAAAAAAATAGCATTGTTTCCTTTTTAGAATTCTGACAAGCTTACAGTTTGGACAGATCTTCACTGTGTCTTTGGATGCTCTTCAGCAGCTGCTGTACAGTAGGCAATACAGATCCAGATCTGAAAATGAGACATGAACAGTCTTACAGTGCTCACCAACAGCAAATAAATCACTGCAGAATAGGATATGAAATGTTTCTCTTTAATTTTCTGCATGGGAAAAAACAGGTATTTAACCACAAAAAACTGTTGATCATCTATTGGAGATATACTTTACTTTTTAGGTGTGTTTTTGTGCACAACCCTATAATGAAATGGTATGATAATGTGATGGACAACTTTATTCTGTCTCTGCATATTATGTGTCAAACTGCCAATTTAAGGGTAATTTGGGTAATATAAAGACAACAAACATACTTTATGAATACAATAGCTTAAAAACAGTGTAAACGCATTCAGAAAAAGCTATGCTGCTGACCGGTTTTTGAGCTTTTGTCCATGTAGCGTGAGTAGACACTGAGCCCAGCTCAGGTAGAACTGCAAGTGGTTGGACTTCTCCAGTGTCGAGGCCACAAAGTTGAGAAGTTTATCCACATACACATCCGGCAGTGAGCTACATATCACTGCAACTGAAACGTCAAACAATAACACGAAAATGATGTACTTTGAATATGGCAGGAATAGATAAGACGGTTTTAAGAAGGAACATACTTTGGTCATAAGGAACCGCCTCCAGAACCTCTCTTATGAGTGGCATTTCATTTAGCCGAAAAGACAGCAAAATGGCCGATGCCCATTCTTTTTTCTTCACCTGCTGCCGTATACTTGCAGGTGTGACATCCATGTCTAGATCATAGGGGTCAAACACCAGTGAGGTGTCAAGAGAGTAGATCAGCAACCCTTCAGTGGATGCTGCTGCCCAGCTGCGTCCTGAATGGAGAAATAGTTCACATCATCATTCATATCGTCATAGTTAATCATACTGAAATCTATCAGTGTGTTGTGGTGTAATGACAAAACTCTACCGGTAGGTGAAAAGCAGAGAGAGCTAACCCGGATCTCTGGTTTAAACCGTCTGGAGCTCATATCACCTGACAGATGAAGAGAGATAGGCAGAAGATTTGAGTGTAAAAGCCAATATATATATATATATATATATATATATATATTCAGCCAGAATATATTGTATATGCAATAATACATTAAGCAAAATGCTCAGCTACACCCATTGACAGGTTTAATAATCAGAGATGTAGACTCACCTCTCTTGACTCCAGGAAGACTGAGCTCCACTCCGTCTCCATCCCCTGCGCCTTCATCCACTAAAGAGAGACTACCAAACTCGGTCATCTTACGCCTGTCGAGGAACTCCTGGAAGAAGAAGAACATGGCAGAATTACTTCTTAAGCTAGAGTACAAGAATTATAAAATGCTAACCCAAATCAACCTCTGCGTATGAAATAAGTGTCTAAATCTCAAAAAAATTCTACCATGTTGCTCTATTAGAGATGCAAAGACGGAAGTAATCATGTAAAATGTTGATTATAGCATTGTGTTTAGATCTACTTTTATTGCATCAAAGGTTGCAGCTGATCACAGTCCTGGCTGCTGAGTGAGTACATGACACTAACATACAGGGACTATACCAAATAATCCACAATGAAATGGCCAGAACAAATAATGATTTACACAAATTAATGAAACCAATTCCTAACATTAGTATCATTTGAAAAGGAACACTGGCTTTACTCCAGCGATTATGTGGCATTTTTAATGTGTCAACAAGTGGGTCAGAGGCCATGATGTAGGTGGTGTGGATTTGTGTTACTATATTTTGTAATAAAAACTAAAAAATACAAAATGAGTCTACTCTGGTTTCAGTAAAAGCAGTTGTTGGACTAGTGAAGATGTTTTGAGTTCTGAAACGTACAGCTTACTTTTTTTTGTACAACACATACAACAAAATCAGTTCACAACCTGTTTAAAAGGGAAATTATTAGAATACAAAAAGGCTATTAAGAAATCCTTTACCATTATCAAAATGACAAGTTTTGTACGATAGACTTTTAAATGTTTCTATATGCAGTGAACACAAACAAGTAAGCGTACCTCCATAGCATCCAGAGAGAGATTGCAGGAGATCTCAAACTTCTTCATCAGAACATGTTCCTTGATGTTATAAATGCACACAAACTTTGACTGCCCACCTGCAAGGATTGATTCACCATCTGCCGAGTAGCACAAGGAGGTGAAGGACCTACAAATCAGTCAGGAAATAAGTCATCAATGACACTTTCACATGCACAGGGTAAATCAGACTTGGGGTAATTTAAATTCATCCGAAAAAATTTACTTTCATAAAAGTTTTTTTATGAAATGTGGAAGAAAGGTGATTTAAGTGACCATAGCATGGTTGTTGGTGCCAAACAGGCTGGTCTGAGAATTTCAAAAACTGCTGATCTACTGAGATTTTCACGCACAACCATCTCTATGGTTTACAGAGAATGGTCCAAAAAAGAATCAATATTCAGTGAGCAGAAGTTCTGTGGGCGCAAATGCCTTGTTGATGCCAGAGATCAGAGAAGAATGGCCAGACTGGTTCGAGCTGATAGAAAGGCAACAGTAACTCAAATAACCACTCGTTAAGAGAGGTATGCAGAAGAGCATCTCTAAATGCACAACACGTCCAACCTTGAGGCGGATGGGCAACAGCAGCAGAAGACCACACCAGGTGCCACTCCTGTCAGCTAAGAACAGGGAACTGAGGTTACAACGCACAGGCTCAACAAAATTGCACAATAGAAGATTGGAAAACGTCTCGATTTGTGCTGCGAGATTTGGAAGGTAGGGTCATAATTTGCCTTCAACATGAAAGCATGGATCCATCCTGCCTTATATCAACGGCTCAGGCTGGTGGTGGTGGTGTAATGGTGTGGGGGATATTTTTTGGCACACTTTGGGCCCAATAGTGCCAATTGAGCATCCTGTTAATGCCACAGCCTACCTGAGTATTGTTGCTGAACTTTATGACCACAGTGTACCCATCTTCTGATGGCTACTTCCAGCAGGATAAGGCGTCATGTCAACGTGCAAATCATCTCAGACTGGTTTCTTGAACATGACAATGAGTTCACTGTACTCAAATGGCCTCCACAGTCACCAGATCTCAATCCAATAGAGCACCTTTGGCATGTGGTGGAACGGGAGATTCGCATCATGGATGTGCAGACAACAAATCTGCAGCAACTACATGATGCTATCATGTCAATACGGACCAAAATCGGGACTGGAATGTTTCCAGTACCTTGTTGAATCTATGCCACGAAGGATTAAAGCAGTTCTGAAGGCAAAAAGGGGTCCAACCCGGTACTAGTAAGGTGTACCTAATAAAAAGTGGCCTGTGTGTGTATATGTGTGTATATATATATATATATATATATATATATATATATATATGAAAACAACCATTGTCATTAGCATCACTAAAATTGTGGCCTGTGTGTGTATATATATATATATATATATATATATATATATATAAACAACCATTGTCATTAGCATCACTAAAATTGTGGCCTGTGAGTGTGTATATATATATATATATATATATATGAAAACAACCATTGTCATTAGCATCACTAAAATTGTGTGTGTGTGTCTTTTGTAGCTTACTTTCCCTTGGCAGACTGTTTAGCGGTGATCTTTTCTGTTTCTTTACGGCCCATCTGCAGGTCATGGCGGCCAGCGATAGAGCCAGTCTGTCCTCCATTCTGAGGATTCCAAAATGTGATCTCACCATCCAGAGACGCAACTGCCAACTCCTGACCATCAGGACGATACGTCACAGCGAGTCCTGAATGAAGACATGTGCCAGACATCTTTAAATAACACATCCTTTTCTTTCCAGAGCACCTGCTCCATTTCTCTCTAAACACATTTACATAAACGGTCACTTTGTGAACTTGCCATCAGAGGTGAGTCGCAAGGTCTCTTTATTCTGCCAGCTGTCCAGCATGTCCCACAGCCGGACTGTTTTGTCCCATGACACACTGGCAAGCACAGATTTGAGTGGACTGAAGCACAAGTTGCTGACGGGACCCTCATGGCCACTGAGCACCTGCTCCAGCAGTAAAGAGTTACAAAGAACCAAATTGCATAACAAATGGTGTTTGATATGTATTCAAACATTTACAAGAATCCATACTGTTTACTGACAAATTGATAATTATTTATTAAAAACAAGTATGCTACACGCTGCACTTATATGGTCAGAAACAAGCATTCTAATTTGGTGGCGTCTGACCTCTAGCAGTCGTCCAGTCTGCATGGACCATAGGAAGATCTCAAAAGAGTCTTGAGAACCTGCACACACCAACTCCCCACTACTGTCCACTGCCAGAGAGGAGAACTGAACCGGTCGTGGAGATGTCATGGTACGGAAGTTGCGGTACCTGAGAAAACAGAATGATTAAAAGAGTAAGAATAAAGAGAGAACAGATTATTATTTCTACAAGCAATACCACTAATTCGAGCATATGATACATACATATGATCAATAGCAGAACTTATCTATAAAAACATATATTTACACATTTATATTATATTAAAGGAATGGTTCCACCAAAATTAAAATTCTGTGATTATTCATTTTGTTCCAAATATAAGACCTTGTTCACCTTTGGAACACAAGAGACAAGGGTCTGTTCACGGCAGTACCACCTTGGAATTGATAATTATACACAAAAAAACAAACATTACATATGGCATTTATCATATGGTCAGTTCTGGTGGGCTGCACACAATAGAATACACATATGGCCTATTTTAACAATGTCCTTTAGGGTCTTAAACGTGATTTCAACAAAAATACCTTTATTTGTGTTCTGAAGATGAACTAACTTCTTACAGGTTTGGAACGACATGAGGGTGTGATTGTGAGATTTAAAGTTTATTACCTCAGCCTTGAGGAGAGCATGAAGTATTGTGCAACAGTGAACACATAGCTGAAAATGGAAAGCAGCTGATACCTGTGTAGGTCAAATGCTCTAACGGTGCCATCTAGTGAGGCGCTGACCACCACCAAGCCACTGGAGGTGAAGGTAACACTGGTGATACTGCTGGAGTGTTCAGTGAACGTCACAAAACACAGGCCACTGTTGGTGTTCCACACTTTAACCTGGAAAGCATCGGTTTAACTGTATCTCTCTTCACTTCCAGTATTACCTTGACAAATCCTAATGGTAAAAGACTAACCTTCCCATCATCTCCTCCAGTAACAAGATACTGACCATCAGGTGAATACGCCAAAGTGTTCATGTTGTTGAAGTGTCCCTGCTGTTTGAACACGTAGGACTCACTCTGCCATTCCCAAACCAGCAGCTGACCCAGACCTTCAACCCAGGACACAAACAAGGCATTAAGATAAAGGACAGCACACCGATGTGCTCCGATGAACTCACTGATCGAAAGCAATACCTGAACAGCCGAAACCAATCCAGTCACCAGTGGGATTCATAACAATGGTGGAAATCCTCTGATCTGAAATACTAGATGTGATATTACGATACGTTAGAATATTATAATTCAATAATCGGAAGAGAATAAAGCCACAAATATGTAGTCACAAACAGCTGTGACTAAGACTGAAGGTCATTTCAAATACAGCATACTCTGGTTGTTAGGGGTAGGCAAAAGCGCAGCAAACTTTATTAACTCCCAAGATCTTTCACTCCATTTAAATAAGACTTCATTGAATTGTCCTGGTGGGCTGCACACTATATATACACACACACTGTGAACAGTGCAGTTTCATGAAAAATAGCTGGTGTCCCAGCCCTGATGGAGTTATTTGACAAATACAAGATTTACTGGAAACGACAAATGACAAACCTGAGTGAGTGAATGAGGTCAAATTCTGGCAGCTCATGCAGGTGGAAAGCTCCAGATGCGAAACCTGTCACGAGAATGTGTGTTTTCTTGTGGAAAGCCGCAGCTGTCAACTTGTTGAAATCACCCGACTTGTTAAAAAAGTGTCTGCAATTAAAGACAGGTTTAACGTGTTATCACCGAGACGGGAGAGTATCTGCCATATTTCATAACTAAAACACTGATTATGGTGTGAATACATCTTAAGAATAGAAAGAAAAAAAAAAGTTGGAGAAGGGCAAAAGACTCACTTGCTCCTCTGTGAATAGCGGACATTTTTGATGCCTTCCACTTGTTTGGGTGCATCTGTGCTTCCTTTAATCACATCTCCTCTGTTCTCTCCATCCTCACCTATAATTTCCTCAACATCATCATCATCATCTTTGTTTCCTTCCCCTTCTTGTCTCTGTTTTTTCTCCTCCTCCATCCTCTTCCTCTCAGAGTACTTTGGGCCCTTCAGCAAGCCCTCCAGCTCAGTGTCACTTTCCCACACACACAAAGTGCCATCTTGGCTCACTGTGTACATCTGTGAACACAAATTAAACAGCTTACGTGTGGCATGTGTGAACACAGGTCATTACAGCAACGCAGAAGCGTTTACACTGTGCGCTACACAAATGCAGCAGATACTTCTTTTTTAAATACGTACATCTAAACTGTCTTTCTCAAAGAAACAGCCTACAACGATGTCCTTATGGCCACCAAGCGTGTAGTAGATGAGATTCGCCCATCTCTCTGCTCCAAAGATCCAGGTAGTCATGTCCTTACTACCAACAGCAAAGCACCTAGTTATCAACAAAGGAAAGGAGAGTTTAATTTCCCACATAGTGATAAAATAAGGTTTCATTATTTCCACCTGCACTGTTTACGGTTCATTAAATGTAGTTTTTTTTCTTTGCAGCATACATTTAAGTATACAGAAAAAAGCCGTTACATACTTGGAATCATCCGTCCAGTCGATACACGTCGTCTCATCAAATGGTCCATAATAACTCTTGTCTAACGCAAATGCATTAAACTCTCGGTTTCTTCCAGGCGCGTGATACATTAGGGCCACATTTCCCTTTGTTATCACAAACTTCCTTTAAAAATGACAGAAGGAACACCACCAGGGAAAATGTAATATGAGCATAAAATCCTATTATGAATACAGTAAGTGCTGCGTGTGATAACTCACTTTCCATCGGGGGAGAAGGACACGCTGTGAACGGGACTGTGGAAGTGATGATGGTGAAGTACTGCCCGGGTGACCAAACTGACCAGAATGGCTGCTCCATCTGAAACAGAAGTAATCAAACAGTTCGATAACTGAGGGGTCGATGTTGCAAAATACTACACAGCTATAAAGCAGCTCTGCAGAAGACAGTAGTGTCATCTTAATACGGCAAAGCTTACAAATAAGTTTAGACGGCAAGTGTGAAAATGTGAAGGAACTTTAATATGAGATTTCAATAGCAAATACCAAACAATAAGCGATGTAGCCTGAAATGGTACTGTTAGCGAGAACGTGTTACAATCATTATTCCATTTACAGAATGAATATTATTTCTTTGTCTTTTTTAGTGATTAACGCTGTCACTCTTCATAATCCTTACACTGGGTTTAAATTACATGGAATGATTTTCAATATAATATAATTTTAATGCTGCTTATGACAGGAGAAAAACTAAGCATGGAGAATGATGGGCTTTTCCATACCTTCATCGATAAGTATTGCCAGATTTCCATCTGGAGAGATTCCCAAACAGCTGATGTTCTTCGTGGTGGACACTGGTAAGGTTTCTGATCTGTTACTGGAAAAATAAAGTATACAAAGCATATAAAGTACAACATGTGCTCAGTTGAAAAGAGCATATCTTTCACTTGCTAAAGAGACAGCGTTTTCAGCTCACAGACTCATTTAGTCCGGGAATGACATCAGTGTTATTATAAAAGGACTTATACTCACTTTTTTAAATCAAAGACGGAGATGCGGCTGCCGACAGGACTGACGACAGAATTCCCATCTTTAGAGAAACACAGGTTCCCATGGCGATAAAACGACCCTAATAAGTTAGAAAACTAGAAGAGAACGCCTCACTTTGAATTAAAACATTCACTGTCTGACATATATTCTGATTCAAGACAAACATTCTGCTTCATTTATGTTTACGTATAAAAACCAGCAGGCAACAACAAACGTCAACAATAAAACAAATGTACATAATTCACGAAAAAGAACATTACTTAATAGTAAAATAGTGTTTGTCATACCTTGTACGCAAATTTCATGTTTACCGTGATGTTATATTATAAACTATCCATTAAACATTACAAATCCATCGTTCTGCACGTGAAAAATCCTTCACTCGTGAACGCACATGTGTTCAAAAACACTTCCGGGTCAATACCAAACTAAAAGCACCCAGCATCGGTATATAAAAGTCTCCCAGAGGTTATTGCGAAATAAGAAATATCGTGATAATCGACAAATACAATTAGCGTAGAAAAAGACACTTAATGTTTATACTGAATATATAATTTATTTTTCTCTTTACATGGTTTAATTTATAATTTTTAGATGCCAAGCAACTATTTTTTATTTATTTATTAAAAAAACGTATACATATATCTTACGCGTTAGCATATAGCTGTCATGTTGCTCTCTGCTAAATAAATAAATAAATAAATAAATAAATAAATAAAGTTTGTGCATGAAATGAAAAGTCACTACAGTCATGTCCACCAGATGGTGTCTTGGCACAAGTCAGAAATAATTTCAACGTAAAACTCAAAAAAGAAATAAAGAAAAAATATATAAATGAATTGATCTCGTTGTCACCATATCACATATTCTGTCTTTCCGATTGTGGATGTCTCTGATTAAAACGAATAATTTGGATAATATTAAATTATTACTACCTGAACGCGTTTCGGTTCTCCTGGAGAACAGAGAAGTGACGTCAGCGTTTGATTAGCATATCTCCCTCTATATATTTGATGCTTGCGCATTGGCGCGCCACAGTACTGCACCGTAAATCAGCTAAAGACTTCAAACTCTAATCCGTCTACAAAGGTACGTCTTTTAGAGCTACGCATGTGTAATAATGCTACTGCTACCGTGTTAACGATCTGTAAATAACGCAAACTGTTATATCACTGCTTTTGACTGAACGCGAAATCTGTTATTTTCCTAATAATACTGGAAAACAAAGCGTGTGCCTCGAAATGGCGATGTATTCAAACATCTCCGGAACGTTACAAATAGTAAGAAGGAATATGCAAACGTTGCTTTAAAGTCGATATCTTCAGGCGATCAAGGCGGTTAACCTATTTTCCTTTGTTAAGCCTCTTTGTGCTGCAAATGCATTAATAAGGACGTGAGTCATCATGTCATTTGGCACATTTGCTGCCCTGTGTCAAAAGCACAGTTAGCTAACGCGTTATAACGTGTGATTGGAGAAGAGGGCGTTGAAGAAACGGCAGCATTGTGTGCTGTGGGTGATAAAGCAGTACAGGGCGGTGGTTTTCCTGAAAGCAATCACATTCTGCTGAAGGCGGTCTGATGCTTTGCCTGAAAACGAACGGAATCAAGAGCAAAAGTATGCAGGTTTTCAGGTTTAACCTTTGAAATTGAAAAAGTAAAAATAAATACAGCGTAATTGACGTAACATTTAATCATTCATATTGTAACCTCAGCGTGGGAACTGCTATTGTTATGTAAATATTCATTTTTTTGCAGCCTCAGACGCCATTCAGAAAGGGCGCGGTTTTGTTCGGTTATGTGTGGCGTGTCAGGAACATCAGCGGGATGTGATGCAAATCTCCTCAAAATGAACAATACATTGCCTCTGGTGTTTCAGAGAAGCAACCCTCGCTTTGGCAGTCAAGAAAGGGTGTAAAAGAAGTGACATTTGTATTCTCTTTTGTTCCTTGAGCAGACAACCAATCATGTCTGACAAACCAAACCTTGATGAGGTCACCAGCTTCGACAAAAGCAAGCTGAAGAAGACCGAGACTCAGGAGAAAAACCCACTGCCATCTAAAGAAAGTAAGAATTACAGGATTACAACTGTGCTTTTTTTTCCTGCCTGGTATTGCGTAACTACAACAAGCTGCTGTATCTTTGGTCTTGGGTTCTGATTTGTCATTTTCTACTAGAATGCTATCGAATGACAGCTCACACAGAATTGGAGTGAATTCTGTTCTTTCTTTCTTTGTCCGCAGCCATTGAACAGGAGAAGCAGGCGGCCTCGTGAAGACACCAGCTGCCATCATGCACTGTGCACACTCCCTTCCCTGCATTGCCTTCTTTTCATTCACTTCTTTTAGCAGTATAACTTTGTAACCAAAATGTCAAAAAAGAAAATATGAAACAAAAAAAAAGAAAATCTGAAGCTGCATCACTGTCAGATGGGATGAGCCGATCCTTCTAGCAACACCTAGATGCATCCGGACCGCCTCCCTTGTCCAGTCCAGCGATGAGAAGAACAGAATGCTCTGATTTTAGGAGCGTGTGGCATGGATTCATCCGGTGCCCACGGTGGGCTGTTTTGAATCGGTTTCGACTGTTGCCATAGGACAAGGGGGCGTGGCCTAACGGATATCCCCAAATATTCATCATCCAATTGAGGCGTGGCTTTGTGTTGACAAGTGACCAGCTCGCAGAGTTATGACATCGTATTTTTTATTTCGAATTTTAGGATACACTGCACAATCTTTGGTTTTTATGTCGGTAATGATTAACACTTGTTAGTGCTGCTTCAGTGAAATGCTTTTTTTTTTATTGGCAAGAAAGAGGAAGAGAAAAAAAAAGCAAATTCAGTATAGATGTGAAAACACTTCTAAGGACCGGGTGTTGTATTTGAATTGATTGTGCCCTTTTTATTGATGTGGTTTCAGGGTTGCTTTGTGTCGCACCCTGTCTTGGTTGTCTTGTTGTATGGCGGTTATCACCCTTCAAAATGTAAATTCAATGTGATCGCTTTCAGCTGTAGATCAGTTTTTTTTCTTGGGTTTTGTAAAAGAAATAAACCTCAGCAACCATGTTATAATGCCACAAACCATTTATCAATAATGGAAAATTGAAACTGTTGTAATAAAAAAACTTTGTTATCAGGATTTTCTTGTGTTTAGTCTTAATTTGTTGTCATTTGCTCTTGCGCGAGATCTGGAAGTGCATTCACTAACATTGTGTAAATCCTTAACCCTCTGTTCCCTGATCATGCCGTTAGATTGCAATCATGATGAAAAAGAGTGAGGATTTCTGAAGCGGTCTCCTGTACCGTGGATTAGTGTCTCCTCTGAACCCTAATTACATTAGCACGGTGACACGGTTCCATTCAGCAACAGATATGAAGCAAATCTCAGGTTTAAAAACATGTTAGAAGAAAAAAGGGCAGGAAGTATGGTGCATCTGTGAAACCATTTTAGCTCTGTCTGAAATTAAATGACCACAATCAGCTTTTCTCAGAAAATATTTAGACTAGTTAATCCTCCGTAACAGTTATTACTATCATACTCTTCAAACTCTCGTGGACAGCCTAAGCATGCATGTCATTTGAGAAGACAGTGGACGCAGTGTTTCCTCTCCGTGTGAAATTAAAATGGCCACAACTTCCTCGACAGAACAAACAACTCATTCTCTTGTGATTTCCTCTACAGTAGAACTGTGTTTGGGTAGGACTTTAGCATGTGTCCTTGTAAGTGGATTGGTGTTAAGTCATTTACACTTAATACTGTATTAAACTCTTGGGAAAGGAACTGGTTGGAAGTGATGGGCTAGAAGACTCTTGTGTTTGTGTCCATTACGTGTCAGTGATATCACAAGCAGATAAATTCATAAAGATCTTCTGCATCTGTAGGCCCCCCTGACACACACACACACACACACACACCCCACCCCCACCCCCGTCTCTCTCGTCTCTCAATCCATTGTATCCACTCCTTCTAAGATCCTAATCAAAAATGAAAAGAGCTTTGGGCTACATATTAGCTCATTTTAGTCAATCAGTTACATATCATGTCATATATACAAGGTTAAAAAAAGCATTCCTGTCCTGGTAGAAAACAAGAAATGCCAAAGGCAGATGATTAAATGAAGTGCAGATTCAGGCATGCCACAGAATCTGTCATTAGCTGTTTGAGCAGAGTACAGTAATGGCTAGTTCCTTGGGCTTTCGGTTTCATAATACATTCGTTGAATGGACTTCCCTGTCGAACAAAGATTAAGTGGGCTTTGTTTAAGAAGCTGCTGTTTGTAATTTCAGTTGGATTATAGTGGACAGTTGTAATAAATCGTTTTCTTCATATCGTGGAATTGATGTTGAATTTACAAACATTTAAAGACAGACCTACAGTGAAGTTTGACTCAGAGGTTGTTCATTTGAGAGTGGTGTAACATATGGTGTGAGACGTAATATATCATAATAAAAAAAAATTATATAATATAGTCTGGCTACATCCAAAATAGCATACTCTAAGTATTAAGTAAGTACTTCAGTTAATAATTACTTGCGCCCATTAAAAAGTGTGTGAATGTGTGTAGTATGAACGTAATCCAGTCCGTCTTGTCTTTGTTTATATAGCAGGGAAGCGTGAAATTTCAGATGTAAACCTGTCCCCTCTCAAACCACCAAATAAGCAATATGTAAATTAATCATTTTATATTTATACATTACAGCTTTTCAAAATCAAAGTTTAAAGTTTATTTTGTTTTGATTCTCCTCATAGCTGGTTGACTTGGTTCATGGGTTTAAACTTCTAATTCAGAATTTTTGTTTTAAATCCTCATGGGAAAAATGAATTTAAACGCTGCTTAAAAATGTATTTTGCAATGCAGAACTAGGCTTTTTTCTGTGAATGTGCAGGACTTCTGAATTTTGGGGCCGCATAGATAAACAACTAGAATAGTAGTGCAGTAATGGGTAAAACAATCTATCTCTGTAAACCAGTGTTCATGTTTTTGTCTCTTTTTGTATAGCATGCATGTCTACTAACTCTCATCAGAGTAACCAATTAGTTGAATGTCAGCTTAAAAACTGCTAGCTGTCTATTGTGATGGTCTCCCAACAGGCATTGTAGAAGTACGTTTGCAAGTACATGTCAACTTAACCTTCTAAGTCTTCTAATACTTTACTAAGCGCTTCCTAATTTTGCAGAGTTAGATGTGTTCCTAGGTCAACATATTTTGGAAACAACATATTAATCCAAAAATTCTGCTTGACCATATCCCTACGCCTAAACCTAACCTTAACCATGAGTAATCCCTAAAATCAGATTTAATGATAGAATGAATAATACTGATAATCATAAACTGGTTCTTCCTATCTGATTGGTTCATCACAATGTGTTCATGGTCAAAGATGTTGATTAATGAGAGCTAGTAGACATGTAGGTGCAAAGTTATTTATTGTCAACAGAATGTTTAAAAGAGACCATTAAAATAAAGTGTTACCAAAAAGTGTGTTTACAGGAGCAGCTTCCAAGAAAGCATGACTTCTAACCTAAACTGCATTTGTCTCCATATCATTACTCGAGACCTACAGTCCTTTCATGTGGAATGCAGCATCAGTCCTGCTCCCTCTTAACCGTCCGCCTTAATGTTACTGACATCTGTTGAGGCACCATCTCAAAGCTGCCCCACTGTGTGACCTCAGCAGAAAGCTGCAGCCTGACTGGCCCACCGATCATTCCGGTGTGTCCCGACTGAAGCCAATGGGAGGCCATTTAGCTTTTCACAAGCCGTTGCACATACAATCGTGGTTCAGTGATCTTTCATGTCTCAGTGCTTGGCTCAGACAGACAAATGAAGTTGAGCCACTGGGATGCTGGATGACTTAATGAAGAGAGCACCGGAGAGGGATGTCCAAGGGGATTATTTTAAACCTTCGCATTGTTTTAAATGAGCAGAATTTTAAATAGGCAATTTAACAGTTGCGCGGTACATAAATCTTATTAATTATCAGGTAAAAGATGTAAGTTGGCTCCATAGTGTATCTTCAGCAGCCATTATGAGACTAGTGATATATCCAATCACTGCTGTGGTCCATCTGTTGATCACAGTTGTTTCCAATATTAGCCGAGGTAAACAGAGGCCTGCGCTGCCGTTTCCACAGTAACCAGACTTACACGAGGAAGTATCAGTATTGCAATTAAAAAACATTTGCTTTGAGTCTATGTTTTGGTGTCGCCTTTTCTTTGTGAGAATTTCAAGTCATTAAACAATCACAGATATGAAATATGATAAGTCTCTCAGCCATGTACTTCTATTTAACTGCCTGACTCATGTTCTGGACTGGTGTTGTTTAATATTGTGAGAGTATTAGCAATGGCTACAATTTCAGTATTGCAATGCATCTAAACAGCAAGACACCAATACAGTTTGTGATAGTTGGAGGCATGATTTAGTATTCCATATGTGAGCAACATACATTTTTGTCATCATCTGATGTAGAAACGCCTAAGCGTTAATAGAATAATATGACATTAGCACTGCTGTGTTGCATAACCTCACTCATTCCTGTGGTTTATATTGTTCTGCTTGCTATAGCCTCGCTTTTGAGCAAGAGACGCAACCTAAAATATGTGCAATAACGCCCACAACCACAGCCAAGATGCTTTGCTCAATCATTGGCTAGTTAGAGTATTGGTGTATTACACATGTTTTTATGTGTAAAGGAGAAAAACTGATAAAGTCCTTTGAGGAAATGACCAGTAACTTTAATACTAAAGCTTATGGACATTTCCTTCTAACTAAAGCACAATACAACTCAATACGTAATTTTAAAATACAGTAAATACAGAAAATCCCTTCGCGCTAAAACAGTATACTGGGACATGTTTTACAGACTTCTCTTATACAGATATATATATATATATAGGGAAACCTTGTGGTTTAGTTAAAAAAAAAACATAAATACATTGTAATGTAGTGCTAGATGCCACAACTAAACCATTCTTGGGGTAAAAAGAGTGTCAGGAAATAAAATTATTTTGCAAACAATATATCACAAATATTTCTTTACATTATAGTAAAAGTTTTGGTATGTCATTATGAGCCTTGAAAAAAATCACTGTTATTTTCTGCATGTGTATTTAGACTTATCTTATTGTGAATGTTAACCATTTGTCCACATTTGTTTTATTTTTTAAATGCATTTATTTATTTATTTTCACCTCAGTGAGATTTTCAATCTGACATCACAACCAGATCTTCCAGTAAACATTCTCATCTTCACTTATTGTCAGCTCTAGCCCTGCATACGCACACACACTTTTTGCTACTGAACGCCACGCCACATTTCAATGTCCAATCAACAACCAATGAATACAAAACCAAATCCCAGCATTCTTTTCAATAATCCAGTACACTTATAGATATACGTCACTATATGGATGAAAAGATCTGATGCTACTTTCATTTCATTACATCAAACCTTCAAAAGTGTAATGCTGCATCTTCTCTCCCTTTGAAATGCAATTGGCAGGATAGTCACTATTGAAGGATTTGGGATTATGCATGTCGTTGTGGTGACACATCAGCCGGTCATTGCTGTCATAATGACATCAGTGTGTGCTTTTAATACCATGTGCCAGCCAAGCAATGTGAGAGGCACAGAGAGGTACTGTAGTGATGTATGAGGATGTGAAATCGATGCTGATACAGTACATCACAAACAGAGAGTTCTCTCGTAAGTTCTGCTAGATGAACATAAATCAGTGCAGCAGCTGTGGAATGGACACTAATGTATTGAACTGATGCACCACTGAGTGTCAGGAGCATTAATCAATAATGTTGCTTTGACAGACTCAAAGCCAGTCCTGAGGTGTATGTCTGCTTCTCTCGGTCCACACCATTATAAGCTGCTTCATCACTCTATCTCCTCAAGATTACCAGTAAAAGCACTTGTTAGTTCTAAGAAGTCCATGAGTCAGCAGCCGTAATGACATTTACTTGAACAACTACTATTCCGCTCTGTAGTGCAATCCTTGTGAGAGAGAGAGTGTGTGTGTGTGTGTGTGTGGAGTGCAGTTCATTACTGACCACAGAGACAGCTGTCTCCTTCCTCATAGCGGCATGACAACACAAAAATGCGCCGTTCTCAATTTTTAAACTGCCACTTCCTTCTGCACTGAAAACAATAGTAACCTAAAAGTGTAATATCATTTAATACTGCAGAATCCAACAAAGAGCATTAACTTATGGCACCAAACATATTTTAGATGCTTTTTAAAGTAACTTCTTTACCACTTTTTGCAGGGCTCATTTCCATATTATGTATTATAGGGGGCATACGCCATTCATTTTGACAGAGATCACAGATTTGTTGTAACTTTGGTGAGTGTTTTGATTTCATTTAACTGAACTGAATGGGAGTAACTTGTTAAATGACAGATGAGACGTTTCTATTCGTCCTATAAATGTATCCTATATCATTATGTATTGTCATATATGACACAATAAACATATTATTATGGATTTCTCTTTGGATGTTTTACCTGCAAAATATCGGCGTATTTCAGAGTACCAAAATATTCAAAGCACATTTGCAGGGACCTCTTTAAAGAGTGAGCCACAAATGTAATGCATGTTAATTACATTGAAAAAGTGTGTCTAGGAAGACAGACTGCAGCTTAATTAACCACAGGCCCTTTAATAACAGCGCATGCCAGTCTCATGTCGAGAAGACTTTAATTAGCACAAGGCATTCTGCACCATTTAGGATCCATCTTCTGTGTTGCTGACCCTAGATCAGTGTTAACTCTGTTAATGAGTCAAGTTTTTCCCTCATTTGTGTCCATGCCTCTCCAGATAGAGAGAAATGATCTGGTCTTAATTGGGGTTCTTGTATCTCTAGCCAGTGACTCCCCTAGGAGATCTGTTATTTGCTCCATATTTACTCACATCAGAAACTATTTGTTTGTCTGGATGTGAACTTCTGGGAGGTAGATACTATAGTTTACTACTGATTAATATCTCTTTGTACTCTGCGTAAAGTTCAGACTGCCTACACCAATGCATGGTTATAACCCAAAGACACTGCTTGTAAATTTAAAATATCATTACAAGGACATGGCAAGCAAAGCATATGAACATATTCGTCTTATAAGTGGAGCATTTTCAACAGCGTAATAGTTTAATAGTTTTATTACTGAATTAAGTAAGATATAATTACGTTTAGATTTCTGTAGATTAGCTTTCCAAAGAAAACTTCTATTAGTAATAGACTATAAAGTCATTTTAATGGTGACTAAACCGATTTTATACAGAGTAAATAATCTTTCTGTCAATATAATGCCTATTCTTATAATCCAACAACCAGACCGAGCACTGCAACTGAAATTCTTCCTGTTTTAACTGTGCTACTTCCCACTGTTCATTGTTTAAACTACAAAAGGTTTATGATCCGAAATAACTCATTTATTACATGAACCAGCTTTAATTATCTCTTTATTTCATAATAAAATCGCTTATAGAAGTTGGAAGTGTCTTTATATATAAATGCAGCGTACGTAAAGGGACAGGACAGGCAGAACAGACACAACCGTGAGTTTATTGACCCATTTATTAAACAGCAGGACAACAGCAATGCAGGTGAATAGAAACTTCAAAGGATGAATATGGAAACAACAGACTGAATGCTAACAGAGCTCTTATATTTGCAGAGTTACAATGACACACACACACACACGTATGAGACCTTCCCATAGACAAACATCAACCCCAACCCCTAAAACCAATCACGGAAACTTTCTTTAGATTAATTCATTTTTAGATTTTCAAAAAAAGTGTTTCAACTGTTTTCAAAGGCAAGTGGATAAATTGAAAAAAAAAAAAAAAAAAAAAAATATATATATATATATATATATATATATATATATATATATATATATATATATATATATATATATATATATATATATATATATATATATATTACTATCCTGTACATAAGGAATACCAGGTAGACAAAAATCACAAAATTAAATAAAAATAAAAGAAATATAAATTTGCACACAAGCTGACCACCCAACAGGCGTATGAAAGGCAGTCAAGGATGCCTCCAGACATTGATCAACTGAAGGTATTTCATGAGACGGATGCAGTGTTGCTAACTGCTTTCAACTGAAACCGGTAGCTAAATGTCACTAGATTATATCATAATGGCAAATTCACTGATCTATATAAAGATTAATATAGATCAGTGGGCAAGATGAGAATTTAGATAAGGTTAGTTCAAGTGCTATATTTGTATCTAAACTTTTGAAAAAAGTCTCAAAAGGGTTGGGGAAGTCTCTATATCTAGCTCCAAAAATGGCAGCTCTGTTCGGACGTGCTTTGATGCTTTCCTCCTTGGAATGCATTCTCTAAAAGCATTTTTCACCTTTAAGGTGCAGCCTGTGAACTATCAACATAGTCTCATTATATTACACAAATTCGTGCGACCTCACTCCAGTGACTCCAGGGTAGGTTTAGGTGTAGGTCATTCATACAAATTCCTACTAATTAGCCACCTCGTAAAAGGTGTATGAATTTTCGTGTGATTGAGCTGGAATTACTGTGCTTTAAAGCGAGGTAATCGGAGTTCTGAGTGGTAATGTAGTTCATGAGCAGAATGACACTGTGACACCCAAAACACTAATTACAGTCTATTAGCTTTTTATCCAAAATTGCCATAATGAGCGGGTACATTATGAATCAATCCAAAACATGTACTTGTATTGTGGTATAGCTATAAGTGTTTCTATTCTATTTTAGACCAAGAGGGATGCCGACCAATGAGGAGTCGGCCATTACCTGTGTAACTCTTCACACACAAGTAATACCTCTGCGAACATATGAGAATGGGAGTATTGCGTGAGATATGTTTTTATTTCTTAGCCTTTTCTCATGTTTGTATCGAGTAGCCGTTGCAGTGGAATGTAGCCTTGCTGGATACAATGATTATCTATTCTTTCAAGGTTTAGTTCAGGGTTCATGTTCACAACCAGGCAAAACATACTCATAAAAGAACGAGTAACCTACAACAAATTACTTGCCCTAAAGGATTTCAACGTATTTAGTAATTGGACTATTTTTTTTTATATATACTAAGGCGTACATTCCTGGGAGAGGGAGGAAATACAAAATACAAACCAAAAGTCTTTACTCAGAGGTCTTATCTGTCCAGTGCAGACGTCCATTAGATGCAGTGTTTTGTGGCACAGATATGTGTAAAAGCTTGGCTTTAAACTGTATTAATCTCATCACCTTGTGCTGTTTATCTTTTAATGTCTGGCACCAGGACAGGAAGCGGAACTGTTCCAAAGCTATCTTATTGCACTCATTACTTCATAATGAGGTGACCACCAACAGAGACAGTTATGGCTGAGAACTGCGCACTAAATTTGCCGCTGTTAAAAATAATGGCGTACTCACAGCTATCTCGATTGAATTTAAATGGAGTTTTGATTATTAACATTCAGTGAAGTTAAAAAATCACATAAGTGGAAGTGGTCTGAGTTAAGTGAAAAATGCATTTTAGAAAACACACAGAGACGTGTACAGACAGAGACATTCTAAACACGGATACACACAACTGCATGCATGTCCGGGCATGCAAGGTATTTGAGCACAGATGGTATTTTCTATAGGGAAGGAGTGAATCCTTTCATTCACACACCTAAATGACAGTCCCGGTGACAGTCAAAGCCTCAGTAATCATAAAGCTGCGTGCTGCACCAGAGGAGCACATACTCTACTGGAACAGACAGGAGTTACAAAAATACTTTTATGTCAGACCTATGTGTAATTTAAATCTTTTTTTCTTTCTTTTTATTAATGTTTAACTTAGACCTACAGCAATGCTTACTTGACATTTAAATGAAATCAAATAAACTTTACTGCTGTGATTTCCTTTGAGTGGCCAAACTTATTATCCTATTATCACTGACAACCACTACAAAATAAAGGGCTTTTCTCCACAAAGAATCTTTTGTGCAATGGAAAGAGTAACGGATATTACAGGTTCTTCATGCACTGACAAAAAAACCATTAACCTAAAAATTGTAACGACAAAATTATGGTTTGGAGATAAAAATATGACTTAATATTGCTGAATCGACCAAAAATACCACCAGAACTACTTTATATGGATTAAATAATGTGGAAATAGATATTTAAAGCAAAAGTCCTTCTTGCCTTGCACACTAATTAATTCCTTCTTTCCTCTTTCCTAAACGCTTGCTACAGCAAAAAATGTTTTAATGAAGGTTTAACGTTTTGGAGACCGTGTGTAAATGTGATTGAAACAACGTGACGTCGTATATATTTTCTACAATTTTCGCAGTCAGTGTGCAAAGACCTTAAGGTCAATGTCAACAGAGAGCCGTGGTTTTAAGTGTAGGCCTGTACAGTATGTTATTATTGCTATAAGCTGCACTGTTTTGTGCTTTTTTTAACTGTGCTATTCAAACTGAGGTAGTCTGAGTTTCACATAGAGCGAGAGCATGTTCTACTTCCTCTGTATTATAAAACTCCCTTTGATCGGTTGCAGTTGTGTTACTGTAGAGACTGACTGTAGTGTGTGTGCTGGGCTTTATTATCTTCTCAAAGGATGCTCTGTTAGAGGAGGTCAAAGAGGAACAGAGAGTTTAGATGACTCTTATGCAGAATAGTGCCTTTGATAGATTTTCTGTGTTTTCCTGCTGTGGTCTCTCGTCTCACTGCTCCGGCTTCCTCAAGGTGACTGCTTTGGATGCTGTTGCCATGGCAGCTGATAGCAGAATTACCAGCTTGACCTCGACTCTGAGGTCAAGTCCAGTAGAAATACACTAAAAACAGAATAATTGGGGTTTTATTCATTCTTCGGTATATGTACTATTTTTAGACTTATTTCTTTTGCCGGTCATTAAGCATATTCGTTTTGGCAAAATCATGACTGATTACATAAAGCATAAAACAAAAATCTGACAACAGTTTGTCATATATCCTCATCAACATCACAAGCGCCATCTTTTTTTTTAAACAGAAGCCCATGCAGGTTTTAAATGTAGAACATGTCTAGTCTGCTGAATGTAGTCTAAATAATCTAGTTTTCATCAAACATAAGGTCAGTCGCATATTTATATACAACCTTTGATTTCCAGGTGAACTGGAAACTTTGAATCATGATCAATAATTTCAGAAATGCCAATCACTAAGATCTGGGTCGAATGCACAATATCAATAAACTCTATCTATGAAAAGAAATAAATAGGTTACAAATAAATCTAATATGCTCAAACCTGTAGATAAACAAAAGCAATAAAACAGTAATAAACCTAAATTATAGAATGCACTCTGGAGACAGCGCAATGTAGTGAGAGATTTTATTTCAGTTTAGGCCTAGTGATTGAGTCAATAACTAACACGATGCATATATAACATGAAATGGTATCTAAATGAACTGTTTTTAAGAAGTTAATGTTAATCTTTGAATCAAGCAAACTGCATTAATGCATGCCAACTAAACCAATTTCTGTTTATCATTTAGAAATAGATGTCGGTTCAATGCAGAAAGGTGAAAAAGTTTTTTCAGTTCATGATTTAGTTTGCTTGCATGGATAACAGCTATAGTTTCAGTCCAGCTAAACTTGCCTGGCCTTTTAAAACGAAAGTACATCCATTTCTAACTTCTCCTTAACTGTCTAATTTTGTGGAACGAGATGAAACCTGCCCACTGTAACCTTCTACGAACTCTTCTGATCAGCAGAGATGAAACTTTCTCAAAAGTTAAAGCCTCTTAGAGATGGCCGTAAGATACAGCCCTCAAAACAACTCACTTCACTAGACCCGGCTTTTATTATTGCCTTTAAAGCAGGAAGTGTGCTTGGAGTGAATTGATTGCACTTCCTGTTTTGCTGAGCATTCTTTGGCAGCTGAACAGTCTACTGTTCTAATTTTTTTTCCCTCCCTGCTAAGTTGTATATCAAAGGTGAGGTAGAGATGAAAGAGGTTTTGTGTAACGTAGCTATAAAATTGTGTGTGACTGTAAGGTTTTAATTAAAACATGTTGGATATGCTAGTACATGTTTTGTGGAGTTGGTAAAATTTTCTGTTTTTTAACACACACACACACACACACACGGACTCTCCATAGGCGCAATTGTTTTTATACTGTAAAAACTGTATGTGCTCTTGCCCTGCACCAACTCTACACCTAAACCTTCCCTTTACAGGAAACATGTATTTTTTTGATTTTCAAAAAAACATTTTTTAATAGTATGTTTTTTAAACTTTCGAATTACGGGGACATTGGCCACCTCATAAACCACCTTCAAATTGTAATACCTCTGTCACACCCATGCCATCAAACTAATTTGTGTCCCCAAAAACTAGCACGCACACACACATACTTGTAAAGTGTTGTATGTTGTGGACCAATCAAAACGAAGTGTTAGCAGATATTAAGCAGACAGCCTACTAATGCTCTAAAGGCTGCTAATTGACATGCAGTTGCAAAACGACTTGCTGAATCCATTTGGACGTGAATATAATTGATAGTGCAGCTGATATATGAACAGAATCTAATGAAAAATCCACCACCTGTAGCAGCTGCAGAGAAAACGGGATTTCTGGCAAACATTTCTGGGGTGATGAGGACACTGCTCTGCCTTGTGCCCCCTTTTGTCCATTGTTCATTTTCCACAAAGCAGAGCCCCTTACCAGCACGTGTGTCTTTCTGAATGGCTGATGCTAAATCAAAAGAAGCGCACACACCATTGCTTTGAGTCTTGCTGGCCCTTTGCCCAGTTCTTTGCCTATTTCTGCCTTCTGTCTCTGTACAATTGGCACATGCCTGGCTCTGGCATCTGAAATCCGCTGTGTGCCCATTCTACTAGCTAGCTTAGTCTATCATGCTTTCATCAAGTGAAAGATGGCTGATATATGGATGTGTGTTTAAATAGCAGGCATAACAGTCATCTTAAATGAACAGCTCACCTAAAAATGAAAATGTGCTGAAAGCCATTAGGCCACTCAATATGTTGATGAGTTTATTTCTTCACGGGAAACAGATTTGGAGGAATTCAGCATACCTGCAATTGTTACTTTTTAAAAGTGTCATTGGATTATGGGCCTTTCGCCAGAAGCAACGGTTTGATGTTAAGCAGGTGTTAAGGATGGATTTGTTTCCTACAAACAAGCAGCTTTTCACTTCATTACCCGATGGAGTTCAGACATTAACTGACGTGCTGTAGTTGACTAGTTGTGGATTACTATGATGCTGGTGCACTCTCATTCCGGCGGCACCCATTCACCCCAAGAGAATCCATTGGTGATGAGATGTCATGAAATTTCTCCAAATACTTTTTCAATGAAAAACATCGGATGGCCGGAGGCTGAGGATATTTTAAACAAATATTCATTTTTAGATGAACTGCTATTTTAATTGTTTTCAAAGGAAAGTTACATAAAATCTTTGTTTTCATTTGTATTTACTGTATGTAACATATCAAAAAGTTGATTTAAAAAAAATGTATGTCTGTTTCAACTGTACTTAGGCACTGCTTATGATGAAAAATAAATAACAAAACAAGCTACACAAAACTGAAGGCGTTTACTTTTGTGATAGGTCAAATGGGCAGAGTGCAGAGACATTTTACTCAGACAGAAACTCTGAAAGGAAATACCAGTGGATTATGAGAGAATGAAAGTAAGGGTGAGGGAGGGAGCTGGTGGACCCTCTCCAAAATCTCTACAGCTGTCCTTTCTTGCCCTCAGCATGGGTCAATTTTAAGACTCTTTTCTGGAGCCCAGAGCATCTACACAGTTTCAAAATAAAAAATCTTCATAACATTCAGCTACACTGTGTGTCAGCTTGGTATCTCTTTATATCCTTACTTGACTCGTGCTTTATCTCGGTTTGCAAAGCATCAAAATAATATTTATACTGCCTGTAATTCAGGTCAAGCTGAAATTAGGTCAAACAGTTACACCCATGTTAAAGCAAGGGATGTTGTTGAGTTGTTGATGTTGTATAAGTTTTATAATGTAGTTTGTTTGTCTGATCACGTGTGAATCTTTTATGTCCACAGTGCACTAAAGTGACCCGGATAGACCCGGGGCGTAGGTCAAATTCCCATCACATCCCAACAAATTCACTTCACTCATGACGCATTTGAAATGAATTGTGTGGTTTTATAAAATATTAGTCCCAAAACAATTCAACACATATGTAGTACAGAGCAAGTGTTCTGCTAAAGGGCATAATTATGTTAAGAGATCTCATCCGGTGCATAAAACGTTCCTCTCTGAAGTCTGAATTTCTGACCTATAACTTTAACTACAATAATAACTAAGTTATCATGAAAACACTGCATAAATAACATTGCATTACAACAATTCAGATACATAACTTGAGTGAGATTAACCAACTCTTTCAAAACTTTATGTCTGCATGTTTTTTGGTTGTTGTTGTTCTTTTTAACAATAGACATACTGAAAGCTGAGGCTCTGTCTCTGGAAATGACTCATGACATCTTCATGACATCACCATAATGTAGTTCTGAGATCTTTAAAGCTCTTGAATATAGTAGTATCAGAAGGCAAGCATTGTATTACAGCTCTTTTCATAAAACTGTCAAGTGGTTGGAAAGTCCCTCTAAAGCTAACTAACTGTATATATATATATATATATATATATATATATATATATATATATATATATATATATATATATATATATATATATATAAACAAAAAGGTAATTGGTTGAAATATTAATTATAAGAATTATTCTCATTATTATCAATTATTATTATCAGCGTAATGTTATAGATATATAGTTGCTGTCGATTAGACTAAAATCAATTTGAAGAAAGGTGTGAAAAGGCTACTGAAAATGTGATCAGTCAGTGTTACATTCTAAGAGCTTGAAATAAACATTCAAATAAGACTTTATTACTGCTGAAATGATGAAGTATTGTTTAGTAATAGAAAGGAATTAGAATTTATAGCTTATAGGTGTCTTAAAGATGATATGGCTGTACACTGTAATGGTGATGAACATGATAATCTCACTCCTCAGAACTGCATCTTCATAGATTCATTAACACTTTACTGTTTCTCGCTTCATCCTGATTTGATCCTTCCACACACAGTAAGAATGCAGAAGTGTGTGTGTGTGTGTGTTTGTGTAATAGTGCTGTGCTGAAACAGGCACAGGCAGAGGCTCCAGGCCCATCATTCCCGTTCTGCAGATCTTGACTAAGGTCGACATGATTTGGTTATGCAATAATCTCAACAGATCCAAAAACCTTGCAGGCCCAGCACGCACACACACACACACACACACACACACACACACACACACACACACACACACACATAGAAACACCCACGCCCACTAAATACTCAAGCTATTACAAAGCATATCAGACCACTTTCAAACCTTTTTTCAGAGATAACAGTATATTTTGCTTTATACCCAGAGGGGCACCTTTGCATTTGATGGAAAAAAGAAAGAAAGCAAGAATTGTATGACTTGATACACTTCTCATTTTTGGATTATGTCCAGTGTATATTTACACATTTGTTGTCCGTGTGTTTTGTGTTTTGTTATTTATGTATATGTATATATAAACATGTAACTACCGATCCAGCTGAGTCTGCATTTATGAATGCAGCAATATGATTTATGAACTGTCTTATGAAATGTCTTTGTTCAAGCATGGTGAAAATTCATTCAAAATTCCCCTTTCTGAGAAGAGCAGGGAAAAACAGGCCTGATGGAATGATAATTTTCTCATGTCCAGGCATGCGGAAGCTTCGGAAATATGGTACATCTGCCGTTAAAGAGCACTAGAATCTTTATGGTCACAGGAAAGGAAATAGCCAGATTACATAATAAATTGCAAACCTAAAAGCAAATTGCAAGATGTCATTATGTGTGAATTGTCTAAGAAAGAAAATAAGAAAATGTCTCCTTGCAAAAGTGTAGAAGTAACATTTACACTTTTTATGCATGCACAAGTTATTCTTCCTTATGTGGTTTAAGTGTCTGATATATATGTTAAAATATATTATGTGCAAGGTATTTCGGTGCAAAACGTTTAGCACTTGCTTTGAAAATAGACATTGTAGGCTAGAACAAGGAGAAAACTGCACTGTGTGACAATATTCCATTCAAAGACTAACAAAAAACCCTTTTAAAGTCCCACACACTTAGGCTCAGGAATCTACATCCACAAAAAAACACACAAAAATATGCTCAGACTTGTCCATTGTAATCTCCCACTTTGTTTTGACATGCAAAAAATGCCAGCAATGCTGAGAGCTGTATTGGCCATAGTACTGTAAGGCAAAGACTGTCAGAAGGTCAGAACTGACGCCATACGCAGGTATTATACAGTATTAGGTGTGTTTAGCCTGGGTTATGAGTGGATTAAAATTAATGCCTGAAAGCAATGCAAAGACTGGCACAGCAAGCTGTAGATTTGAGATTTTGCTGTCAGGTTTTTTTTTCATTGACGCTGTCACTTAAAAGCAAGTTACTTAAAAGACATTGCATGTTAAACCTAAAAAAGTATAAATATAATATATATAAATAAAACTTTTTATTGCTTATATTATTGGGCTGTCATTAACATATTGATTGATTTATTTTTGTCTTTTGTTCCCGCACCATTCATTTGCGAATCAACACACAATCTTTTTCATTCATAGACATTAATTGAAGAAAGTAAATATATAAATAAGAATTTAAATATGCATTGAGGTCTGTAAGAATGATGTATGTTTTAAAACACTATAAGCTGATCTTGTTCTGGCAGACTCACCCAAAATCAACATGGTCAAAGGTCATACTGAGCTGAACACAGATACACTGTCCCTAAATAATCGCTGCTAACCTGACAAGCTGTTACTACAGCCAGGAAACAGAGCTTTAAGCCATAGAGCACATGCCAGATAAACAGAGCAGATGATAGAGAGACAAATGACAGGCTGAATTTTTCAACAAAATGTATTGCTTTCAAGTGCAAAAAAAAGTAAACACAAGTAGTGTTGGAATAACAAAAAAAATCTTTGTTTTATACCCTTTAAACAGTGAAATGTAAAAGCTTTTATCATAAGCTGTTGAAAATAAAAGAACGTTAAAAATAACTAATAAAAATAACTAAATAGAACCTGTGCTTTTTGCTTCAATTGGCACAGAATTCTGTCACAGAATGTAGAAATTAGTGGTGTTAAGGTCAAAGTAGACTATACTTTGACTATACTGTTTGTGTGCAGACAATGTTTTAAGACTGCATGGACAGGCCGAGTACAACAGGTGTCAAATCCGATGGTCTTCTGTCGATCGCTCACTCACCACACACCTGATTCCACTCATCACACGCTCACCTGATTACATAGCTGCTGCCAATCAACTCTATCAATGCTATTTAAGCCCAGACTTCCTACCACTCAATGCTGAGTATTGTTCAGGCACTCTACAAACTCTGACTCTGATTTGTGGCATTAATCAACCATTCAGATCAAAGCTCATTCAAGAGGGTCTGCGTTCATCACTAACTCAGTTTATGGACTGTTTTGTGTTGCCTCTTTGTTTACTGTGGGTGTCGCAGAGGAGGATCATGACACCACGTTTATTACTGAAATGGCACCCACATACACTCACAAGATGGCAGCGGCAGTGGAGCCAGATCACAAAATAGTGGACACCAAACCGCCCCGTTATTTCATAGCTGCCAATCATGAGCCAAGTCAAGCCACAGTTGATTTTTGTAAGTCAAGTCAAGTCACCGTCGATCTTCACAAATCAAGTCAAGCCACTGCTGATTTGCACTAGTCAAGTCAAATCACAGCTGATCATCCAGAGTTTCATCATGTCACAGCAAATGGTTCAGAAACTCTCAACACGTCACAGTGGATTGTTCAGAGACACGTCATGTCGATCGTCCAGAGCCAGGTCACGTCTCAGCTGTTCGCCTAGAGTCAAGTCACGGCATCATTAATTCAAGTCAGGTCATTGCTGATCTTCAAAAGTTAAGTTGAATTTTCATAGATCTTCACTATTCAAGTCAAGTCATCACTGATCTGCACAAGTCAAGTCAAGTCACTGTTGATTTTCACCAGTCAGGTCCAGTCATTGCTGATCGTCACATCATTGCTGATCTGCCAAAGTCATGTCACATCTTCACTGATCATCCAGAATCAGGTCCTGTCACTGCAAATCTTCCAGAGACAAGTGACAGCTAGAGTCATGTCTAGTTACCACTGATCATTCAAAGTCTTGTCATGTCTCAGATGAGCGTCCAGAATTACGTCACTCCTCAGCGAATCCTCCAGAGTCACGTCCTGTCTCCACTGATCGTTTGGGTCTCGCTTGACCATTTAGTATCCCGTCAAGTGATAGTGACCGCTGCAGTTTCTTCAGAGGTGGTGGCATATGCTGCAGAACCTCCTGAGACGGCGGCACTCGCCTCAGCTCTCAATGTGGTGGTGTAGCCAACAATACACTCAAAGTCTACCATATTGAGGTTAAGGAGATCTGTTTCTTGACTGTACTGCTGCAGAACCTCCAGAGGTGTCAGTGGTATCAACCTTTGAACTCTTGCTCTGTCCTGTCACGGCTATGGAGGCCATCTGTGAACTCTCATTATGTCCTGTCACAGCAATGGGGGCCATCAATGTATTTTTGTCTTGCCTTGTCACGGTCATAGAGGCCTCTATGAATCTTTGCCCTGCCCCTTCACGGCTACGGAAACTATCTATGAAACCCCTGTCTTGCTCTGTCATGGGCACGGATGCCAATTATGAATTTTCCCTTTCTCATACCATGACCTATGACCTGTTATCCTGCCTTGAAACAGCTGAGGGGGCTGGTTATAAACTATCGTCCTTCCTGACCAAGCCAAAGAGACAGCATCTGAACTATTTGCCCAGTTAGTCACAACCAGGGAGGTGATTGGCAAATATAACTACTCATGGACTATCTGTATGTTCTCTAAGGTGTTTGTTATCCCATCTGTCTCACCACCTTCAGTCAGTGAGTAATCTGATCAGCTGTTACCTTGATCATTTTCTCCCAATGTGTCAATTGTTACACTGTTAGTCTCTTTAGCTATGGTCCAAAAGTCAGGTCATGTGTCATTTGTAGGTGTGTCTGGTGATAAATCATGTGTAATACCTATTTCAATCAATGGATCTGTCTTTGAATTGTCTGCCAGTCCTGTTCTCCCCACTGAATTTGATGTAAACTCCGAAACCAATAATGCGCTCTGTGTTTGTCCCATGAACCCTGTCACAGCCTTATCTATAACTGCCATACAGACTGTTCAGGAAAAGTCTATCCCTCCAACCACTTGAATGAAACAAACACCAAAATTACTACTTTTGTTGTCTGTCTCTCCGTACTTCTTGTCGCTGTCTCTATTAGGTTGTCCTGATCAGTCTGTTCTGTCGAGATGGTCTGCTCAGCCCTGGAGGGCTTCAGTTCTGTCTGAACAGCCCTGGTGGGCTCCTGTCCAGTCCTGGAGGGTTTCGGCTCCGTCTGATCAGCCCTGGTGGGTTGCAGCACCTCCTGCTCTGCCCTGGAGGGCGTCTGCTCTATCTGCTCTGCCCTGGAATGTCCTAGCTCTGTCTGCCCTGCTCTGGTCAGCTTCGACACTGACTGCTCGGACCTGTAGGGCTCCTGCTCTGTCTACCCAGCCCTAGTGGGCTCCTGCTCTGTCAGCATCACACCTTGGTGGGCTCCTGCTTCATCTGCTCCAATCTGGTGGTCTCCTGCTCCATCTGCACCACCAGATGGAAGGGCCTCCTCACCATCTCGACAATGGTCTCCTGTCTATCGCTCACTCACCTCCAGATCTCAGTCTCTCTCCACATCGACATTGCACGCTTCTCTTCTCTTCTGCCCCATTACAAAATCAACCAATAGCTTCCCTCCAAGTTTTTTGGTGAGGAAATGTTATGATAAACTTACTTATGATAAAACCTAGAACACATACTTAGAAGAACCACTGACGTCCTCCCAAAATTCTCAAAATTCTTTAATCATCATCGGTTTGGCCAAAAAGATGCTATCTTATACTTACTGTATGCAGGCTTGAAAGTTGAACCAACAGTCAAAGCTGTGGTTACATAATAGAGGCCCCCAGATATATCATGCAAAAAATGTTCAATTCCAAAACTGAGCAGCCAGAAGGGAGGTTAGAGCTGGTGCTGTCTATAATTACAAACATTCCTCAAGTGAGTCCTACATATTAGAGCCAGAGATTCCACTGACGTCAACTCTATTACTTTCTCTCTTGTTCTCACCCTGCACCCTGTGAGTGGAGTCTTACAATCATCTGTGCAGTTATGTCACAAAACTGAATCTCCAGCATAGTGTTATGTATATTTATAGAGATTATGATCGAGTAATCCTTTCATCACAACAAAATGTCAAGTAGATCTAGGCTGTTATTTCCAAAAAAATACTAAGTCATTTTTACACTGGAGTCTGTGAATAATCTTTATGTCCTGTAGCCCATTCTGTACCCATATGTTTGCCTTTTCAAGTGGTAATAAATTGTCCTGTGTCTAAAGCCTTACGATTTTCCATCCCTTTCTACTTTTCCCTTGTGCTGTTCAGAAAACAGCTACTTTACAATAGAGTTTAATTCATTAGCACAGAGTATCATCAACTTAAAATGAAAATAATAAAAGCATTTACTCATATAGGCTAGTGCTAATTTATAAATATAATGTTATTTAAAATACACTTACAAGTTAAAGTTAACATAAGTACTTTAAAAATAGTATTCACTGTAACAATGGCAAAGGGTTAGTCTGACCCAAAATTTAAATTTTACGGAAGTGATTAATGACACAATTTTTATTCTGGGGTGGAATAACCCTTTAACCTTTTTGTAAAGCGTAAACACTGAAAACTGGTCAATCATTCACCAAAATTAATGCAAGTGAAAGCAAAAACTTAAACTTAGCTGGCATTCCAGTTCTGCCTTAGATAGTACTTGTACATAAAGTATCAAAAAAACATTCAACTAAAACATGCAAAATTCAACACTTATAATGATAGTTTTGAAAAAAACAGGAAAATGTTTTTTAAATGTGATCATATATAGAGTAATTTATTAATTTATGTCTAAAATGTTCTTTGTGCAGTGTAAACACTCTTGATTCATTTTGACAATACATTTCACATGTGTACATTTGTGTACACTGACCTGAAAATACGAATGCAAATGTTTAAAGTGTATGTTTCTGTCCATATATATTGGACATTGTGATTTTATAAGGAGAGAGAAAAGAGAGAGGTGTGAACAAGCGAGAAAACTGACCGAAGAGAGCAGATGTCTATAAATGTCTTGGCATAAATGCAAAGCTCCTTTTGGCGCCATCCTGGCAAACACAAAACACAAAGTATGCAACAGATGGGCTATACACTCAGAACACACATTTAAGACATTCAGCTTCTCAGCGTTCTTTCAGCATTATTGTGGCTCTTCAACAATGCTGCTGGGGGCCCTGCGTTCTCTCAATGGTCCCACATGAAAGTAGGAGAGTTAAAAATGGAGGTCTGTGGGAGGTCCACTTTGCATGCTCATAACCTGCATGTTCACAAAACTTGACCTCAGATAAGTGATGTCTTTTCCTCGTTGCTAGAACCGTGACATATAAGGATGTGAGAAACTGCTGAAATTCCCCTATTCAGTCTTATCAAATGCACTCGACCAGTCTGCTGATAACAGATCCCTATTGGTATTTCTCTACGTGACAATTGGACACCAAGCATAAGTGTGCATTTGTGTGTGTGTGTGTGTGTGTGTGTGTTTACATTTTTGTACAGCTCGTTGTGTGTTTTGGTTATTAGTACAAAGTAACATCACGGTCAAATCTAAGTCAGGGCACTCAATGAGATTTGTTGTTCGGTCATTAGTTTTGAGAATGTTTTCCTCTCAACACATCCTCTCACTGACTCACTCACGCAATGTCTCTCAAACAAAACTAGTGAATAGAACTGGAGGAAAGCATTATGATAGGCTTATGCACGGAGCATTTAAATCAAGAAAAACTGTCTTCAGCCTTTATCTTTTTTGTTTTTAATCCAACCTGTGACTTCACAGTAACAAACATTCCTATCATTTAGTTACACTGCTTCCTGCAATGATTCTCTTTGATTTCAGGCAGACCAGAGATGTATTATTGCCACAGCCTTTAGGTTACTGCATGTGGACATGAAAACAGTCATGTAACAGTAGTGTAACAGTGCAAGCTGAAGCAACAGAAGAGGAAGAAAGACAGTACCAGAAGGAGTCAAGTTCCCTTCAGTCACAAGGTTTGCTGAGAGCTGAGCACTTCTGCAATCAACTCGTGGAAAAGGGAAGCGCAAAAATATGTGTACATTCGGTTAAACAGTTGAAGCACTGATGTGAGTTTAGAGCCTCTTTAAAATGATCAAGAAGAGGGGTCTCTGTTTAAACGTAAATATAAAATCTTTAAATTTCCTTTAAACCACTTGTTGCACATTTTTAACACCATGTTTTTATTCACTTGTTTCACATAGCTATAGTGTTTATAGTGTGAAATATTACAGCAAATTTAGGTTTATTTAATAAATCTAATTTTTTCTAATATTTTGTTTTACTTTCTTGATAAGTTTTTGCTTTTTTTTTAAAAAACATTAATCTTTTTCCTTCATACATTCAAGCACTCAGTAGAGGTCATGGCTGGTATTCTCATGATTCAGCCTCAGCTTTATAAAACATCGCCTGTGGAATATGCCCACATATTTCCTTCTTCCTAATTCTGCCAAATATAGCATACATCAGACTTTTTTTTTATGAAAATGTACAGTTACAGTCAGTTAGCATGTTCTTCAATATGTCTGTGTAATGCACGGTGTTTGACCAAAACTCCTAGAAGTTAGATAATCACTTCCTACTTCTTTCTTTTTTCCCCTTTTTGTTTCCCCCATCCCCCGACCTATTAAATGAAATATTATGTAAGAAATTCAGGCAGGTCAACCAACAGGAAATCTGTTACTATGAAGGCGGAAAAACCTTTTTCATGTTTTGAAAGAAAAGAAATGCTGATTTCTTTTAGTGCCATTACTCCAGCATTCAGTGTCACATGATCCTTCAGAAATCATTCTAATATGCTGAGTTGCTGCTTGCTTTGAACTTTATACAGTATATACGGCCATGGTTGAAATTTTACATACACTGTAGCATCTGAAAATGTTCATTATTTTACCTAAATAAGAAGGATCAAATTTTTATTTAGAACTGACATGAATAATATATTTTACATAAAATACATTTACATATATTCCACAATAGACAACAGACAATGCATTTTTAAGAACGACCACATTCAAAGGTTTGCATACGCATGCTTGATTCTTAATACTGTGTTATTACTTTAATGATTTACGGCTGTTTTTCTGTTTTGTTTCGTGGTAGTTGCTCATGAGTCCCTTCCTGAGCAATCAACCTGCAAAATGCAAAAGATGCTGGAAAGTCAAAGAATTTGTGGGACCAATTTAAGCGTATATGACAAAATAGGGACTAATATACAGGTGTATTTCATCTCATCTTGACAATACTGTTCATGGGGACGAGGATTATCTAATCAAAACCTCCTTCTAAGTGGCTTGCTGACCACTATATTACTGTGTACTTAATTGGCCAGTCAGCATGCTTGACCTGACCCCACAGGGATCTATGGGATATGTTCAAGAGAAAGATGAACAAAACAGATTAGCTGAAGTCTCAATAGTGCTTCAAAAGTGCCACAGGCTGATCTCCTCCAACACGCTCTCATTTTCTCCCCATTTCTCTTAGAGTAACTAATTCCGACATGTCTAATAACTCACTGATGAACCTAGATAAAGACGAGGAGGGGAAAAGGAGACGTGCAGACTGTTGTGAAATCTCGAGGAGGCAGCGAGACAAAGCCACGTTTGGAGAACAAAGTGTTTCACAGAACATTGTTGTTTTTTGCCTTCTATTCAGTAAGAAGCATCAGTTTAATATTACATAGTAATGAAATTCGGAAACATTATAAGTAAATAGAGAATCTTAAAGAAACCAATTCAGAAAAATTCATCATAACTGTAGTTAGTCTGCACCGATTAAATGTTGTGTTTACTTACCTATAAATCTGATCATTTTACATCATGTAAAAAAACTGAAGCACAATGTTTGATAAAGGTGTGAAAGAATCCTACACATTACAGAACCTAGAAAAAAATGAAGTTTTGAAGTCTTATGAGAGAAATCATGGATAACTAAATGTCTTCGCTCAATTCCCTATCACTTCATATTTAAACAAAACGTTGTCCAGTCAAAACAAACAGGGTTATTCCATGGTGTGGGTTTAGACTGAATGCTCACGTGGAAGCGACTGTTTATGTTTTTGGCAGATGTTTCGTTTTTCTGCAGGATAAACAGTACAGACACAAGTATGGAGAATGTTCTGGGACCTTTACACGGGGAGGAACTGACATTATAAACCATACAACTGCAGCTCTCCAGCTAACAGTAGCCAACAGCTACATTCATTGTCATTAACTGGGCCCAAAGCCTGAGTAATGTGTTGAGTAACTTTGAGCAGTTTCTCTCTCTTTCTTTCTTTCACTCAAGGTCACTCTCATAGCAGCAGGGCCCCAGCTCTCCCCCTGTAGAAAGCCTGTCTCGCTGCATCTGCCTCCAAAGACTTTAAACCTCATCGTCTTCTCCCTGGCCGTCTCTCACTCTCACTTAAAGGCATAGTTCACACAAAATTAAAAATGCTGTCATCATTTACTCACTCTCACTATTCCAATCCATGAGATTCTATAAGAATGAGATTCTTATAGTATTGGATAAAGTGTGTAGGCCTATTTCTGCTCTCACACTTATTACCATCATCAACAACAACAACAACAATGGATTTACCCTTGTCTTAATCTGGGACAAAATCTCGGGCTAACCACAGGATAAACTAGTTAGACTGTCTTATCTGACTTAATAAGGTTAAAGTCCATAGCATTTTTCCACCACATAGATGTGTAAGCACAACTGGAAACCCTATAAGCTTCGGATGAAGCCATGAAAGTAAACAAACTGTGCAATCCAACAGTGACTAATTTAAGGTTTTATGGCATCATATATAGAAGGACAATGTACAATATACACTATAGTGCCAAAATATTGGGCCACCCCCTTCCAATGAACAAGTTTAACTACTTCAATAATATCCAGTACAAACATTAACGTAAGAACTTGACTGGTCTGCATAAAGCCAATTACTAATCCCAGCTGAAAACCCCTGGTGTGACTTTAAATGCATTTCTTGAGCCAAAAACCAATGACAATTATAACCAATTGGGACACACCTTCTGTAAAACAGAAACACTTCCTGTGGCAACAAAGATGGAAACATAATTTGGTTATTTAAAAATTGATTTCCATCTCTGTTGCATCAGTTTTAGAAGTGTCTAAAAAAAGTCAATTCAGTTTTTGGCATAAGGACGCATTTAAAGTCACACCAGAGGTGTTCAGCTGGGATTAGGAGCTGGCTTTATGCAGACCAGTCAAGTTCTTCCAAGCTGACTCAGTCATTTCTTTTTAACCTTGCCTTATACACAGAGGCATCGTCATGTTAAAATAGAAAAGGGTCCTGTCCAAACTGTTATTATAAATTTAGAAGCACACAATTCCCTAGAATATCCATTAAGATTTGTACTCATGGTTATCACTAAAGTAGTCAAACCTGTTCATTAGAAGAGGTGAGCCAATACTTTTGGCAATATTGTGCACGTTATAGAACGGGTGACATTTACAATACAGTGGAACTTACACACTGTTAATGTGAGAATTCAAGTACTGCAAGAACAAGCTGTAACATGATACAGAACAAAGAGCAGCGTTCTTAAATTTCACATAATACTTGTAGCTAATGTGTTTAAATCCTAATCCTGAAATGTATACCAAAGACCCAGAGTTGGAAGCAGGAGGAAATGAAAGTAGTGTTAAAATAATCTGCAGGAAATAAATGCTGTGCCACGCTGTGCACTGATCTGAACCGCCTGCAGAATGCTACCCAAGGGGTCACGCAGGTCCATACTACAATGGTAACATCTGAAATGTACTGTCTTTATTCAAGTCAATAATATTATTTCATATTGCTGAATCGAACCAAATATATTTGTTTGTATCACCAAAACGACTTTATGGAAAATAAATGATGTGGAAATATCTCTTGAAAGTAATAATTGCAGGTTACCACATTTTGCAGTGCAGCTGTGTGACAATATGTCCTTCTGCAAGTGCAGGCGTGTCAGTGCATGCTACTCTCTGCAGAGGAATGTGCTACAGCTTTGTTGACGTCTGAGTAGAATTTTAGTGTGTAGACATCTGGTCGTAGATCAGTGGCCGTAAACCAAACTCTGCCTCGAATACCACATGAGAGCGAGCAGGAAATGACAGGATTTGTTTTATTTCCTCAGAGGTCTGAACGCAGAGTCGTGCCCAAAAAACTAGGTTGGATCCCCCTCTTGTGGCACATGATCTAAATAACAGTACAAGCTCTGTAAATTTCCATTCTCTCTCAAAGTTGAGAGTGAGCAAATAATAACCAACAACAATGGCGCGCGGTTTCGTCCTTTTAAGTAACCCCAGGGAGAAAAACTGTGAGAACTGCAGCTCCACCCAAACTTCTAAACAGACAGAAAACACTGAGTGGGAAGTAACAAAGAAAACACGTTTGAAAGACTTAAAATCATTTTTAACGAGTTGTACTCTCAGATTACGTATGTTGTTATGAAGAACAAAAATGTGCCTATAACCCAAAAGGCAGTGCTTTTATGTGAGCAATCATACGATGAGCCATCCCGGATATAAAGAAACCCCCTGTGAGAGTTTTCATTACTTTTTATTTCATAATAAAAAAAAAGACACAAAAAATAAATAAATTGTGCACCTGTGACGCCTTCGTGCAAAAGTCTATCTATCTATCTATCTATCTATCTATCTATCTATCTATCTATCTATCTATCTATCTATCTATTATTATTATTATTATTATTATTATTATTATTATTATTATTATTATTAGTGTGTGTTGTGTGTGTGTGGGGGGAAAACAACAAAACAAATTGAGTTAGCAAAGTATATCATTTTTAAATGTGAGATAAATCCATAAAACCCACGACAATTAAGTTAACAAAAGTGTTCATTTTAAATACTTACGTTATAAATTACAACGGCTATAGATGTAAATTATGATTTTTAATGAAAATACAGGGTCAGGTAAACATTTTAAAGACGTATTTATGCAGCTGCGCCCTCTACAGGACGGAGGAGCTACTGTGTAAAAAAAATGGCGGAAGGATTGCGAGTTGTCTCTTTTGAAAAAGGTTGTACTGTTGAATGTTGTATGTTTTAGCAAGGAAAGAAGACATCGAAGGTAAAGGCGATGCGTTAGTCTGCAAAAACTGCATTCTTTTATTCATGTTTTGCTGCAGTTTCTTATAAACGTTGCAGCCAACGACAGCACTCTCGGAAATATTGGTTTAATGTTGAAGAGGTCATGAATACTAAAGAGATAATTTATTATGCTACACAAATAGAGAAGCTGCGAAATGATGGCGGCTACGAAGATATTACATCACTACTGACAGACCTGAACAACGCATGTGTCACGTTACATCAGTTGCAGACTACAGAGATTGTTAAAGTCCTTTATAAATTAATTAAGTTCTGCCCGGTTGTGAGTGCTAGAATAACAGCAAAGGGCATACTTTCAAAATGGAAGAAGTTGTACAAGTTGTCATCTGTCCTTAAAGGTAATAACAAAGACGTGTGGGAGGACAAGGGACCAGAAACACACGACCTGCCTAATGTTGAGGTGTCCCACTTAAATGAAAAGGGGATTGAGAATCAAGCATTTGCATGCAACACGGAGCAACATGATACAACAGTAAAGGATGTAAACCAGGACAGATGTGATGCATGCTTAAATAAACTGTCTCTTGAAAAGCATTGTCCAGCGAAAGATGCTGCAGAACGTGTTCAGCTACCAGCTCCAGCTGCAGCGTCACATAGTACATCTCATTCAGAGAAAGATTCTCAAACTTCAGTTCCTCAAAACGCCAGTCAGCCCAGCGCCTCCTCTGACTCCATTACAGTGAGATCCAAATGTGTCTGTTTGATCGCCCAGGCTCTTACTTTAAATCATCAAATAGACTCAGATGTTATGAAGAAACGCAAAGCCCTCGCCGAGGACATTGAAACACGCGTTCATGATCTTCACGGACGAAACCAGCTCAAGTACAAGTCCTGCATCAGGAGCAAGGTAGCCAACCTAAAAAACCCGAAGAACCCCCACCTGCGCCAAGGCCTTATATCAGGACACCTGACTCCAGATGCATTTGCCCGGATGTCAGTGGAGGAAATGGCAGGGGAGGAACTTCGACAGCTCAGGGAAGGTTACACCACTATGGGCATCAGTGAGCATCAGTTGCCAGAGGCAGTGGAAGGGACAGCCACCAATAAAGTTCGCTGCAGGCGCTGCGGGGGTTTGGACTGTAAGGTGACACAGGTCTCACGAGGGACACTCTTCTTGCCATCTTGGGTACGGAGTGGCAGTGCAGATGATGATTCAATGACTTTCATGACGTGTGCAAGCTGTGGAGAGCAATGGTACCACAGCAGCTGGGTTTGCCTTTGAGCAAGTGTGTATATTTATAATTGTAATAAAGATGGATAGTAATATTTTTTCAGTACTAATTGATCATTTTGTGCACAGTTAAATCAAGCAAAGATTTTTGCGGCCAGAATAACTTTTTTTTGCGGCCTGCAGTTTGCTGCATGAAAGTTAGTGACCCAGAGGAGATGCATACTTAAATGCAAAGTTTAACTACATGCTGCAAATGCACAACGGCTATCAAATCACTTAATTATTTTTAAGAGATATAAGCATTAAATATGTTATACCTTGTGCTTGGGTTAATTTTGACCTGGGTGTAAACTGAGGCATTACATATGATGTGATGCAGATTTTTCTAAGATAAAATAGGTAAAATAGTTTTATCTTTATCATATCTTAAAAACACACTTTTGGGACTGAATTATTGCTGATTAAATTGAATATGCACACATATTAATAAACCATTGCAATCAAATATCCTCATCTGAAAGTGTGGGGTTTTATAATTCTAGATATTTATGACATTGTCTTATTAGAGAATAAATATGTAGGTTTCATGAATGCACAGACTTAGCTTTTAAGTAGTTGTGAGATGTAAGTTAAAAAAAAAATAATAATAATCCATTGATTTTGACTGGTAATGTAGATTATATGCCCTTACAAATTTATATTCGAATTATGAATCTCTATACTCCATCTTTTCAGCTGTGACTTGTACTGAGATAAAACAACTACCTCATGGTAATTTAGAAATCCACTTCCTCTGTAATCTCTTTTAGAGATCATGAGATTGATCTTTGCTACTCTATTTATGGTTTTGGCCACAGTAAATGGATGTATGAGAACCAGTTCAGTTACTTTCAGATCACCCAGAAAAGGGGAAGCACAGCCCATGCAGCATTAGCTAAATGTGAACTTGTGTCTAGGCTCAGCAAACATGTGACACAAAGTGTGCCACATGCAGAGAGCATGTGACCCGGTAATTTGCCCGAGATAGGGTCCAAAGGCTGACTTCTTTGGATGCCTCAGTGCAAGGAATGTATTTTATGCACTCCGATATCTTGCTCAACGATGTGGAGCATGAACACATTTGTAATGAAACAGACAGTCTTCAAAATGTAAAGTTCCGTGGAAAAATATTTTATACAGGCCGTATTGCTATTACCCAGAATTCACTCTGTTTAGTATAATTATGTTTAACCTAATCTCGAACCTTATGTTAGATTTAGTGCTTTCCTTAAAGTTATACAGAAAACACTGAACTGTTATAATACTATGGTATCTGCTGTTCATTGCACATTCCATGTTTCAGATATTCCATGATGAGGCAAACAGTGTAATCTTCAAGATTACATTACATTCTCTTGCACAAGTTCTAACTCCAAGCTTTATGATGTAATATGTTGATATAATATTGTGTTTGTACCTGAGAGAATTTAACAGGGACAACATTCGGTTATACTCGCTGATAACGCTGTCGTCAATCAGAGAAGGTTAATAATTAATATGCCGACCAAATATTCGAGGGAAAGGCACTTGAAAGAGAATACATTTATGAACATTTCAGCAACGGTTTTCCGTATCAAGTTGACCCCAGTTGTGAATCTAACTTCATTCATTCGGTGTTGTTTTATTAACTGCTTTCGTGTTAGATGTCTTATAAATGAGTGCTGGGTCATATGAGCTTCAGTAGCTCGTTTGTCCTGCCCAGGGCGCCATTGGAGCCGCTCCGTACGCTGAAGATGCTGTGGTTGTACTTCACGGAATGGCGCTGCTAGCACAGCACTTCGACACTCGTTGCTGAATTCTCAACGGTAATGTATTATTCGGACACTAACGGCGGGTTTCTCGCGTAACAAACGTTTTAAGTGTACGTTATACGAGGTGTAGAAATAGCCAGGACGTTTAAAGCAACGACGGCGCCGTTAAGAGCGCCTCAGTCAGATCTGCCGGTTCGATCGAGCGGTTGAATGGAACGCCGCCACTTTTTCTCCTACACTTTAAGTGATGCCTTGTCACAACGTTACTTTAATTTTTACGATTTGTGGAGGGAAAACAGTCGCGCTGTAACAGTTCCTCAGCTCGTCATTGATTAACTTAGCAATCGAGTAAAAATGGGCTTGCCTTCCACCTATGTCGTATTCCTCGCCTGTCCCATGTTTCTGCTGTAAAAGCGGTCTGCTTGTGAAATAAGCTGCCTAGCTTTACGTTGTAAATCTGTTATCTATTTTCAGCATAGCCAGACTCGTTCGTTGTCAGTCTGTGTGTTATTCTGTATTGAAAAAGTTGATGTGGAAAGTCCAACTTTGATTACAGTGGTTCCTTACACTGTGAGTTATTATTTTCATATACTAAGTTATGAGGACAGGACAATCCGTGAAGATGTGTCTCACATGATTAGAGCTTCCAGGGCTCCAATGAATGGACTTCTGTCATGAGGCATTTCTAAACAGAATTATTAGGCTACTATTTGTTTGAGGAACAATGTCTGGGCCAGAACTTTATATTGTAAAGATTCCACTGAGCTAGCTGACTTTATGTCACACTGGCATTAAAAGGTATTTAGGCTAGTAGGTTACTCTAGAAGCATAGGCCTATCACGATAACAGCTTTTTGCTATGAGGTATATTGTCCCATAAATAATTGCGATAAGCCATATAATTGTCATTTTAAGACCATTTTATGCCACTGAATGTGTAATGATAAGGGTGTAATAAATACCACACACTTTCAATTGACAACAAACATTTAATTCTTAAAAACTTTTAGATCATGGCAATGAAGCATCAAAACGTTAGATACCTTCAAAACGTGAATAAATTGCAAATACAATTTTCTTTACAAGTAGAAAAAAGACAAATGCACAAAGAACTTTTAAGGAGATTTTTGGATCTACAAATTATTCCCTTTTTTTCTGAAAAGTGAGGGTGCACACTATTGGAGGAAAACTCTTTTTATAGAAGGATTTTAAAACATTCGAACGTCTCGATATCAACTCATGTTATATACCAAGAAGCTGCAGAAGACATAGGCACAAGTGGAATGCAGTTATCATTTTTTTATGTAAATCGATATATTGATTATTGCATCGCTACTTAATGCATAAATTTAGTTCACTTCAGAGTGAGAAGACATGATTTCAAAGCTTGATCATTCTGATTGTCCTTTCAGGTCTATGGGTGAAGTAACGTATGAAAGCTCTTGATCATGACCACGAAGTCGTCTTTGTTAAAGGTGATTCTGCTGGGGGATGGTGGTGTGGGAAAGTCCTCCCTCATGAACCGGTATGTCTCCAACAAGTTTGATTCCCATCTGTTCCACACAATCGGTGTGGAGTTCTTAAACAAAGAGCTGGAGGTGGATGGTCACACGGTCACTCTACAGATCTGGGACACAGCAGGCCAGGAGAGGTTCAGAAGTCTCCGAACACCCTTTTACCGTGGCTCCGACTGCTGTCTGCTTACGTTTAGCGTGGATGACAATCAAAGTTTCCTGAACCTCAACAACTGGAAGAAAGAGTTTGCATACTACGCAGATGTCAGGGACCCAGAGAAATTTCCATTTGTTGTTCTAGGGAACAAAGTAGATGTAGCGGAGCGTCAGGTGTCAATGGAAGATGCTCAGAAGTGGTGTCAAGAGAATGGTGGATATCCTTACTTTGAAACGAGTGCGAAAGATGCCACTAATGTCTCAGCTGCGTTTGAGGAAGCAGTTCGACGCGTGCTGTCATCTGAAGATCGTGCAGAACACCTGCTCCCCACAGACACTGTTGACCTGCGCAGGAAGCCACGGCCGAACGGCTCATGCTGTTGAAACGCAAAATGCATACTCCATGCCATTGAAGAGTTAGAGCGTCTCAAACACTTAGCTCGCTCTGAACAAAGAACATAAGCGAAGAGTCTCTCAGAATGACATGCCTTGTTTAAACGTTAAACTAATCTCTTTGGATCACATTCACATGCCATTGTTTCGAAGCACTGGATCAGATTCCTGTATTCTTTAGGTTGCCTAAGTTATGATTGTTGGTAAACCAAACGGGGATCGTTGAGATTGGGATCACTTTCGCACTCACACTAGTTCTAACGCTGTTTTACAGTTGAGAAATAAACACTCACGAACACTAGAACATGTTGTGTTACTTTAAGTGCCTTTAGCACAGGTTTGTTTGCCTTATTTAACAATCGGCGTGATAAGACGTTTCAGAACGTCTTTGAATGTCTCGCGATTTTGTAGCATATTTGTACATATATTTTGTATTAATAACCACTTTCAGTTGAACTGGCTTTGGGTCCCTCGTTGGTACTTTTAATTTATCAGAGCTAACCATTTATTTTTGCTGAAATCATCCCATTCGAAGACATGGAAGAGCACGTGTTGTTTTACATCATTTCTGTTTCACAAACGATTCTCCTAATAACCCTGCATGCTAATCCAAATTCGTGTGTGTATTCATGAATATTTAATTGAAATGATGCTGAATTAAAAGTATTTATTGATTATGCTCTTTATAAGGTTTTCCTTTATTCTTACACTAACCACAACCGTTATTAATATTTTGGGTGCTATGAAAAGACAAAGGAATCTTTCACCCCAAAATGAAAATGTACAGATTTGGAGAAATGTAGCATTACGTGACTCCATGCAGTGATTGAGGCCTGGTCTCCAAGACCTGAAGGAGCTATGTGAGATCAAATGTGCTTGAGAACCAGCGCTCTATCCGTAATATTGCTTTCTCCTGTGAAAAGTTGCACGGTCTGAATTTAAGTTAAAGGTAGCATTCCTTAAAATCTGTTCACATGATGAAACAAACTCATCTACGTCTACATTTTCTTTTTTAATGCACGAAACAAAATGGGGGCACCATGTTGTCACTCGCACACCAGGTGGCGCAACAATGCACTTTTAAAATGCACAAGATTTAAAGTTAACGTGCAATGCAGTGCCTTTCTAAACCATTTTGGCTAGGGTATGAAGTATCTCTTGCACATGCGCTTTTTTTCAAATAATAAACACCAAAGAGTTCGTATAGATCATAGAAAATATTTTACTAGAGAAGGTTACAAAAAATCACTATACAGGATTCATAAAACATTTGACTTCAAATAAAATCGACTATGAAACATCTAAGACTACAATTTCCAATAACATACAGTGGTTTGTTTCTGGTGGGACACTCAGTTGTAGTTCATCAGAACAATGTACTACACATCACTTATAGTACTTTAAAACGAAATGAAACATCTCTCCTTCATGCAATAATCAGGGAACAATAGAACATCCAGGCACACATCTTCTTTTTCAAAAACAGGGTAAATAGATCATCATCCCTTTAAGCTCCCTTTAACAGAATTGAACGTACAGCAAGAAACGGCATATAATTGGTATTAAACAATTGTATATGTGGACGATACTAACATGCTTATATTTACAGAGACATTACAGAGAAGAATAATTTGAGTTAAAATACAGATCAATAAAAAGAGAGTCATATTGTAAAAGTAGTAATAGAAAGAGAGAGAGAGAGAGAGAGAGAGAGACCAATTAGGAAAAAGATACACTGCAAAAACAAGGCTGCATTATTTGACTGTAAATTCAAACCATTTTCAGAGTTTCACGTCCACATAGCAATAACTCACACTGAGGAGTCACAATCATGTCATTAAACTCATGGTAAACAACAATCTTGCCATAAGAACAAATTCTAGAAGACTGAAAAATACCAAGATTTATTAATAAAACTGAAGGAAAGTATTCAACCTGTATAGCTGATGAGGACCGTTTCCGTTATTGGTACGTAATTTAGCATTAGTTCATTATCATTTTAAAGGTTGAATGCTTGATAACGATACTCAAGATTGACAGCTTTAAGGAAACGTCCTTTTAAGAGAATTTGTTTTTGTGTGCGTGTGTGTGTGTGTGTGTGCGTGTGCGCGCTAGTTTGTGTTAATATACCTGCTTTTTATTTCAAGATTAGTGCAATTTGTCAAGAACCGGTATCGTCCCCCACACCCTCCGAAAAATAAAGTAAGAAGAGCTGGGAAAAGGAGAATTCAGAAATCTAAGATAGCCATAAAGACCCCAGAGAAAGATCCTAAATAAACAGACATCTTCAATGCACCCAGAATTAAAAAAAAACAACAACATTCGTTCACTTTTCATACGTTTATATATATATATATTTATATATATTTATATATGTATAAAACACCAAAAAAGGAAGTTCCTGCAAAATGTCTGTGAGGAGTTAGTGCAGAGTAAGCAGCGCTTCACCGAGACGATGCATCATAAAACCAAACATAACCCAGTTATAACCATGACTCTCAAAATACTTGCAAAATGACAGTACGATACTAGAATACATACGCTTTTCTACCGGTGTTCTTTTGCACCATGAAGGAGATGAGCGAAACACACCACATCGCCATTAACTGCATGATTCCGCTCAGCATTTGATACAGATGTTCAAAACCTGCCTGACACGTTTCATCATGATTATAACCGACTTATACCGCTCTTATGATGTATAGTCAGGATAGCGCAGCGCTTAGCAGTGTTAGTTTGCGTACAGTGTTTCGCGTGAGGGTGGTAGGTGTGTGTGTGTGTGTGTGTGTGTGTGTGTGTTTTGGTGTGGTCTAGAGCAGGTTAGATAGAGGTTGGGAGAACTGTTTATGAGTAGGAGTTCAGACCCTCCTTGGAGCGTGACTGCACGTCCTGCAGCTCTTGATCATCTCTGGTTTTGATGTCCTGGTAGGCATGAGTCTGCTGACACAGTCCCTTGAGATAAGCCCAGTTTGCTGCCAGGATCATCAGGTAGTGGATCTGTGGACGGGAGAGAAGGAGAGGAGACGGACACAAGAGGAAGGGAGAAAGACAGAAGAAGAAACAGGTGGAGGGCAGGATTAGTCATGAGTGGGTTAGTTAGCTAAAGCCAGCTATACGAGTTAAGACAGTATTAATTGCTTGCTCTAAGGATCACTTAAGTAAATAAATCTCAGTCTCAGGTTATTATAGCTGCACCACACAGAAATCAACATTAGTTCCAAATACACTGAAAAAAAAACGGAAATATATATTTCTACTTATTAATATCATACATCTATTGCTGTATATCTTTAGAGATAAGACAACGTATTACACGATGTTGGTATAAATGATAATAATATAATGGTATAATCTATATAACAATAGAGGGTTATTATAGTAAACTAAAATAAAATCGTACAATATTTGATGCTACTTCAGCTGGTTTAAAACAAATAGTGAAATAAAAATAAAAGCTACACGTTTAGTTAATCAACGATACTAAAGTAACTAGTGTCCAGCAAAAACTGTATGTTTCTGTGCGAGTGTTATATATTTATCATCAACTTGACTGAACAGATTCTCTGAACCGAACAATGACTTTGTTTATACTACTGTTACATTTACACTACTTTCTTATTCAGTTTTTCAGTGTATCCAGAATCTCATGAAATACGGTTATTTCATGAGTTAGCAGTTAGTAAGTAAAAGATGACGTGAGAACTACTGATATCCAGAGAAACGTAGACGAATAAACAAGCAAGCAAACTCGAAAAACTGTTAAATAAAGAGAAATGAGCTTCTCCACAATAGTTGTTTATTTCGGATTATTTCTGAAAACAGGAGCTATACTGCTTTAAGAATAATACAAAAGGCAAAAACTATATGCTGTCTGAATTCAATAGCAAACATGATATTAGAGTAGCTAGTAGTCGGACTAAAAACGAAGAAAAAGTCAATTCCACGACTGCAAAGCATCTCATAAAGAGTTAAAGGTACAGTCACACCCTTCACAGGAACATGTAGCATAGGATGAGCATGAACACAACGTTCCTAACACCTTTCTCGTCCGCTGTACTTCACTTGCCTTTTCTACCTGGCTGGGTTGTGGACTACGGGTGCCTCAGGGTGGATGTGATCCAATGGAGAGACATTGTTACCAAATGCTACTATTTTCATTTTCTATTAGTTTTCGTTTTAGTATCATTTTCTCTTCAACTGTAAATAAGCTACATCATCCTGGATTGGTCATGCTATACTTTATATGAACTGATAACTAGACAAAAACGTATGCAAAACGAGTTAAGCGAGTATGGCGTATCGTCCTCGCTTTGTCAACAGATTTTTCAAATTAGTACAGAAACACAAAGATTCAAATGAACTGAACATTAGAGATTAGCATTAATATGCGCTACATTGTCTATACATTAAGGCCCATGCTACGGGCTAAAAGTCAGTTTATTTCTCTCCTTTGCCTTTTTTCACTCAGGTCCTCCCTGTCCCCTACCTTTCTGTCTCTGTGAGCAACTTACACGGACTTTGCAGTTGCCCTTATACAAAATGCTCAAAACTTAGTGGTGTGACTGTGGTCGTAGCTCTTAAACTTCAACACTGCAAAGTTATAGGTTGTGGCCATCACATAGATGAGCTGAATGGAAGAGAGACAAACCAACGGGTAAGACCAAACAGTTTTAGATGTACATATAGCAACTTCACAATTAGCTGCGTCCCTCAAAAAAACCAAAGTACAGCTGTTCGGTCTCTGCCAGCGCTGTATATCTCTTTCCTAAGCCATTTTTACAGTTTTTAACGTCAAAGAAAATTATTCTAGATATGAAATGAAGAAAACAAGTACGAAATGAAGAAGTGGTGAACTCTTACCAGTGCGATCACAGTGGCTCCAGCTCCAGCACAGGCAACGATATAAAGATGGTAGGACAGATAGAACTGTAATAAAGAGTTTAGGAAATCGGTCTAACATATTCCTCATTCAAAATAAAATGTAAAAATAACATTTTTCTTTTCAAATTAATACACGTCAACAGACCTTAAAAAGGTACCAAAAGGTCTGTCTTTAAACCTACGAAACCTACTATATCATATCTGACTCTGAGTAATCAATGAGCAAAATTAGCTGAAAATCATATCGAATATGATCCATCAGGCTTTCGAGGGATTGCATTGCATCATGTTTTGAAACCACGGAGCTTTAAAAAAAAAAATAAAATAAAAAAGTAATAAAATATAAAAGAACTCGGCATTTGTATATGATCTTTTTCTAAGACATATTGAATTTAGCATATGGAGTGACATCTGTTATTTATATCATTCAGTGTGCTATACTGTTACAAAGATCTCGTCTATGTACTATCAGGATTTATTATTTTAAGTATTGCATATTTTTATCTTCAGGGAAAGATGAGGTATCTTTACCTCACTGGTATTGCAGATGTCGCTTAGCGTGGAGCCACAGGCTTTACCAGGAGTAGCGTTCCATGGGATGATTCCTGAAAAGAATACGCATTACATACAAGAAAAATCTAAGTTCATAAATATATATATATATATATATATATATATATATATATATATATATATATATATATATGTGTGTGTGTGTGTGTGTATATAAATATATTCATTTTCCCACTGCTAGGGGTTTTAGTAAATGCAAGAGAAGGAAACATCTGATTGTATTTTTTTCAAAGGAAATGTACACTGACAGATTTATCTGAACAGCTGCATTCCAGAATAACTCACTCCTCACATTCTAAAGTGATGATGAGATTGTAACTAAACACAAGTAACTGGTTCACGGTTAAGAACAATTATTAGTTTTTACCATACTGCCGCACATCGACACAGATGTTGTCCACAGATGTGAGATTGGCAATAGGGGACTTCATGGCTCCACATGTGGTCCACATGTTATAAAACAGGAAAACGGGCACCGCAGAGAAGCCAAAGATGCCCAGCCATCCCAAGCCCAGAATGTAGGTGAGGAACACAAACTTAAAAAGAAAAGAGGAGGTTGTTAAGCTCTCGCGCTCACATATCCATTCAACATTCACATATCTAATATTATGATTACTAGAATAATCTCATAGTTGTTAAATCCAGCAGAGCACGCTGTACGAATGTGACCCAGAATCATGACCTATTTACCGCCGGATCACCTTGGATGTGTTGCCACTTGATTATCACACTCATTCATGTGAACATATACACATGTTTTCCAGACTAATGCATGACACATGCATACGTGGCCTAAAGGCTTTAAAGATGGATGCTACTGGACATCTGCAGTGATTAAAGCAACTTGGATATATATAGCACCGATCGTGCCAAATCCATCCTAAAGGGATGCTGTTGCAGTATGTACAGTAGGCGTATGTGTGTGTGTGTGTGTGTGTGAGAGTATGCCATATCTAGCATTACGGATGGAGGGAAATGCATTTATGAGCGTGCAAGTGTAAGTGTATTTTTTAAACGAGTAGTGATATATCTGCTAAATGAATTAAGTTATTTGTATGCACTGGCCTCACCATGGCACTGATGCAGCGTCCGCACACAGTGGTCTTGAACTCGCTGTGCATCTCTTTGACAGCACTGGTGGTGTAGAAGCCTTCAGCCAACAGGATGATGCCATACAGGAAGAAGAAACAGGCGATTCCGTAGATGATGTACTGCAAAATCTGAACCCTGTAGAACAAAGGGAACATTTAACTAGTGAAGTGTCAATGTAAGAGATCTAGGGTGGGCATAAATCCCTCAACGTTATCCAATGTTTACATGAACAAACAGAGATTTTCTTATTCTTCTGGGTCTGGTTCCTTTCAAACTCACGTGCATGAAAAAAGTTCACGATACCAAAGTACATAACAGTAACATAACAGTTTTGTACATCACATCTCCCAGAGTTCCTGCCCGGTAAACAATTGTGGCAGTGATTGATTTGATTTTGAAGGGTGCAGATGTAGTCTTGGTAGATTTCATGAGTGCACAGGGCCACCGACAGAAAAAGATTGAAGGCAATAGGTCATTTATTCCCAGTAAAGCCCCAGTTGACATGATGGAACAGAAAGTACTGGCAGTTATTTGCTGGCAATCTAGAGGTCATTACTCAGCACACAGTCACCCTTGAACATGTCGCAGCCACCAATGCAAACAGGTAGAAGAATCTCTTTAAATGCTACTCTAACAATCTAATAATCAAATACTACTTATAGCATCACGCTTCAAGCAAATCAAACAGCTAGCGTTGGGATGTTAGTATTTGTGGTATTTGGCTGTTTATATGAACACACTTACACATCAGTGAGGGTAGCATGGTCGGAGGTGACGCGAGAGAAGTGGTTTTCCACCATGGTCACAGTGCCTGTAAGTGCCACATGCCCACAGCCGCAGAACAGAGCAACACCCGAAAAGCACAAGATGGTGGCCACCAAAGAGGCGTAAGGGACGCCGCCCAGACACTTGATGCAACACTCGAAGCAGCCTGTAGGGGGAGAAAGAGAGACTTCGTGTTTGTCGTAATTCACTACAGCAATTTAGATTGTTTTGAACGCCGTGCCAATTAATCGCACATACATTATATATATTGAACACTGAAAGTATTGAGAGTCAGACGTATTATTCTAAGAGTTATTAAAGCCACAAAAGCACTTCTGATAGACTATGTTTTATCGCATGATCAACTCTGCCTTCGATGCCCCCGAGACGTGAGGTTCATGTGTCTGGTCTTGACACCTCACTGCGACACAATCACGTCAGATGAAATCAGCCGGCCGTCTGTGACAAGCCATCTTCACGATCACATCATATGACGTGTGGTGAGACTCATGTACTGCAGGATGAAGAGTTTAATCACAGCCACTAACAAATACAGTTCTCTTTTTTGAATGTTCAGTGATTACGGTCATATTTATATAAATAACATTCAAACTCCTCACAGTAAAAACTGTATTATGTACACATAATCAATAATATTAGGATTTGTATATGTAATATTCATATATATATATTCATGTTATTATGCATATTAATCAATTGACAAAAATGTTCTGTGATTCCCTTAGACTCTCCCAAGGCCTGCAAAGCAGTTACAACTGAAACAACACAGCTCATCATAAGTTATCTAGGTCAAAGAGGAAGTGCTATGAAGAGATGGAGTTACAGAGTACAGAAATCAATAAAACAATCACCCAAGACACAAAACAAAAACTGCACCAGGGCCCGTACACCCTAGATAAGGCCCTGACCATGTCTTTCTTTTATATTTATTTAAATAATATTAATATGCATCCATATACATGTTCAAAAATGTATTCATGTCCAAAAGAGTGTCACATACAATATGATTTTTATGGGATATATATATATATATATATATATATATATATATATATATATATATATATATATATATATATATATATATACACACACACACACACACACACAAATGATAACGATAATTTTGTAAATACATGTGAAAATATATTTCGTTTATTTTTCAGCACTTGACTTTTAAAATGTGAACATTCTAATTTTATTCGTCCAAGACTTCTGAAGAGTGATAAATATTCTTTGTGCAGTAATGTCGCTGCTGATTCATTTTGTTCTCTGCCTATTTATCTTCTTCCAGAGACATTAAACAACACCAACTCCCCCACATGCATGAATAATGCATCATAGATAGACTGAAACTTATGATCTTAAGACATCTACGGTACACAGAAAAAGAGTTTTGAGTGTCTGCCTGAGGAACTACATTTTATTACCCATAAAAAAGTGAAGTGGCAGTACCACAGTGCTTTGATGTTATCGGATAATGCATCAATTATATATATATATATATATATATATATATATATATATATATATATATATATATATATATATATATATGTGTGTGTGTGTGTGTGTGTGTGTGTGTTTGCAAGGTTAATATACAATATGAGCATGGCAGATGTCAAAAAAGGCTATTCTGTGCATGCTTTGCTAGTATACTATGTGTTTACAGAAGAATGTTTTCATGAGTACAGAAGAGATGTTCTGTAACTCGCTTTGCCTTACTGTTACTGCTTTGACAATGTACATATATTAGGAGTTACTAGGGAGTTTGACAGCATAGGGGTCTTTAGAAAGTCATGCTAATAGAAGAGTACACCGGCAGGGTCATTTCTGACCCTCCTGTCACACACTCACATTAGTGATGCTAATTCATTTTTACAGTGAGCAGAACTTCTCTGAATATACAAAAGCATCTGTTCCGTACCGTCACACTATTACCTCTCACAGCAGCTGCTGTTCAATTCATAATATACCATTTAAAGAGGCAAAATGGTTTCTCAACATGAAGAGGATGATTACAGCGGTTATCTGACAGCAATATGAAATTTCATTTAATGTGTGCAGTGGCTGGCTAGATCAGGAGTGCTCGTAAAACAACATATGGCTACTTCAGTTAAGCTTGAGAATGAAACATGGCGAGTTCAGATAGGAGAATAGACATTTAAATATCATTTCCGTCATTTATTTCTTATAATCATGCCACGTGTTCACATATTCACTTAATATACTGCTGATTTTGTAATAAAGTAATGATAGATTGATCTTTGTTTGTGTAATGTAAAATACATCCCACTTATTTGACATGAAATTATGTTTTTTTTATTACGTGCATCACTATTATACCATAAAAAATATATATATATATATATATATATATATATATATATATATATATATATATATTTTTTTTTTTTTTTATACTGACATTTTTAGGCATAAATGGCGCTGTTTCCTGAGAATGGGCTGTGTTACACATGCAAGTTTATTTGCATCGAGCAGAGATCTAGACACGTGATATTCTTCAACCAACCACATTCATTATTATTCTGAATGCTCATGCAAACTCATTTCCATGAGTGAACTGTTTAATTCAACCAGTAGAGTTAGTCGTAGGTCAGGCAAACCTGAAGAACAGAGACAATAGAGCGAGAGGAGATACATGCTGCTTGTGACACAGAGTGCTTATATAATGCTTGTTAAAAATAGCTTCAAAACACACACACACACACACACACACAAAGAGGAAAAAAGAAGAGCGTAAAATTGCACACTCTTGCGTGTGCCACTGGTGTTTCCATGGCAACCCTGTGCAATTGGTCTCCTTAACACCTCATAATTGCAGCCGTGTGAATATCTTCGGGATATCTTACTGCTTTAGAAATTTTCTTCATAAAATAATGTGAGAAATGACTGAAGTATGATGTTGGGGGATATTGTAAGACACCGTGAAGTGATTCTACACATGATCCTGTCTAAATGCTGAAGCATGATTTCAAGTTGTGTTCAATGAACAAATTCATCATTATGACTCAATTCAGAATTATTTCAGTAAGGACATTCCATTTAAAGACGTTAAAATATTTTAACTGAAAAAAAAAACCTACATGCCTCCAAAATAGTTTACATTATCTTTTGTTTTCCTTTTTAAAAATATGAAACAATCAGAATTTCACCTACTCATAATAAGTTATTGTATTCAGCCTTATTTGTTACTTTAAGTATTTAGAGTGTTGCAGTACACCCTAACATATTATTTCTATTAAAAAAAAGTGATGCAAAAGGTAAAATAACACTCCAAAATTACTGTTCAATTTTATAAAAATGTATGAAACTCTCCCTATGTTTCCCTGTGCCTTTCTCAAACATTACATTGCAACATTTAGTGCTTAGTGACCACTATTAACTATGCACATCACTAACATATTAGCTGTTGATTAATGCTTATAAAGCCTTATTCTTATTCTACGTAACCATATATGCCTTAAATCTATCCCGTACCTAAACTACTTTACTAACTATTATTAAGCAGCTATTTAAAATACAAAGTTTGACCACACACACGCTTACAAACACACACACACAATTACTCTAGTGATTTGTCAAATCCTGAAAATCCTAGATGTGTTGCTCAAGAGCTCTGAAAGAGGAGATGAAGCTCCGAGAGAAGCAGCTGTGTGTCCGTGTTGCATAATAAATCTATCCCATTAATGTTAATGAGCTAATGAGGTTAAACCAGAGGTGCTGAGATGCTGCCTGACACTGTAGATACACGCCGGGTTAGAGAAAAGCTTAGTGGCGCTGACAAAAAAACGAGTAAATGAAAAGTTAGTGCACATTTTGACTTCAAAATTTATTGGGATAAAATGTGCTCTCCCTCGGAGCTACCTGGTGTCTGTTAAGGACCTCCAATGGGTATCCGTGACAGTGCCTGAACCCTTCTCCATTTATCAACAGTGTTTAAGAGCTTTAATGGGCCATAGACAGGCAAAACAGGGCAGCTCTCTTTGCGGCCATAAAGGAAATCAATGAGCTATTCATTAGCGTTGAATTTAGAATGCGAAGATTACACGGGTCATCTCTCTCCGACTCTACACTCAACTGTCTTCCTCAGCTATTTAGCATCTGACAAAATACAGGTCTGGCACAATTACAGTATATTTTGTTCGACTACTTCAACATGTCCACTGTGCCAAAAATGGATTTGAGGTCACTTCATTAATAAACTAGAAGGTCTGGGCTCTTTTATAGTAGGAATGACACGAATGTGATCAAATATAGGCGTGCACTAATACAGCGAACATGTCGGTGTCTGAAAAAGACAAGCATTGACAGCGAGAGACCGTTCAGCACTGCATCTCATGTCTCTGATGAGAAGAGGAAGGGTGGTTACTGTAGATAACTGCAGACCATTATGTTTTCTAATACGCGCACAAATTGCATGTAGCCTATTCAAACAGGTTGCTTCAATCCTTACATTTTTATTTTATATCAAACCTTCATATAAAGTAAAAAGATTATTTATTATAATAAATATTATATATATTGCTTAATTGATTTAAATATTTTCTTTAGACATAAGCCAAAATTATACTTAATGTAGGTCAAAATAATACATTCGTCTAGTTTTACGACTTAATTTCACCATAAACAAAAGCTAAATAAAAAATAATACAATAATAAGTCAATGTTTATTTAATTTACTTGCTATAGGATAAATAAAGGCAAATACAGATGGCCATAATGTTTATTGCTACACTAAAAAAAAAAAAAAAAAAAATATATATATATATATATATATATAAATATATATATATATATATATATATATATATATATATATATATATATATATATATATATATATATATTATATTTACTTATTATATATAATAATACTGTTATGATTTAATCCATATGAAGCTCTATAAAATGTACATAAATTAAGGTTGAGCTTATTTAGGTTGATTAAAACTAGTCTGTTCTGTACATCAAAAAGCCAAAAAATGCTAACACTTTGTTTCTATTTTCTTTCAGACAAAACAGGTTCAAACCGATACCAAATATACAAAATAAAAGTACCAAATACCAAGTACAAAATCTTATAAAACACAGCACCATCAGCCACTTGGGACTAACAAGAGGAGCAGTGAAGAGGCCGATTGATCTGAAGCTCTGACAGCTAACCATTCATGGTCCAGGATAATAGATCAGGTTAAACATTAATCTCTGCTTGACATCCAAAGTGACCTAAAAGTGAGAACCAACGTTCATTTAGCATTTGGCACTGCTGCATTTGGTAAGTCGGGTCAGATTATGCGATGTCAGTGAATCAGTGCGTTTCGATGGAGAGCGAGAAAGGCAGGCAGGAGTTTTATGAGTTGAACAGACCTAGATGGGTAATGGTTTGGAATTGCTTTCGTCCACCCCCACCTCGGCGGCCTCGGCCAGATGCAGCTGCTATAACTGTGATTTGTTATATGAATTTATACATGTAGCTAAGAGGCAGCAACAGCTGTTAAAAACTGAGAATGGCTCTACATGACAGGCTTCAAATGTAAAACCTTGATGTTTATACGGTCCGATAATAAATCAATAACGATTACGAAATGCCTTAGCTATTTTTGAGCACACAAATGCATCAAATCCACAAAATAACTAGCCTCTTTAAAGTTTTACACACTTTTTTTCCAAAATGCAAATGGGATTTACAGTAAAAGCCCTCTGCCCTGTGAAACATGTATAGGTGCAGGCTTTCTAAGGGGCTTCTGAATGGTTGTTGGTCCTCTGCGAGATGTTCCCCTCACAACCTCTTTTCACAACAGTACAGCAGATCCTCTGCCAGAAAGTTTAGCAAGGTTTTCTCAAATGAAACAGAGAGCGAGAGAGACGGAGAGATGGAAGACAAGAAAGAAAGAATGAACGCAGATTTTTTTTGGCCCGGGGGCTGGTGAAAAGTGGTTGCCATGGCAGCGTTCTGCCCACGACCCAGTTGAGTGCACCCACATCTGACTGTCTCTGCAATGCCACGGTTTCTACATGCTTCCCACTCATACACTAGCCCAGGGGAGAAAGTGTGTGTGTGTGTGTGTGTGTAAACCTGACCTGAACTGTGATTAGTCAAAGGACATAGATATTGCTTTTGCAAGCTTTGGTCTACTATTAATCTTTACTTTTATTGAATTAGTTCATTCAAAAATCTGTTTTGTCGACGTGATGAAAATCAGCAGATTCATTTCAAAATTGAATTTTCAAGATGTACACTGTTATTGAATGGAATCGAAGCAAGAAAAAAACGCGGCGACTGTCTTCTGCAGAGCTGCTTCATGGCTGAAGTGAACTCACTGATGAACTTTACACAGTTATTGAACTGAGCTCATTCAATACTGAGCTGAATAGTGACGCTATTGTCTTTTGTAGTGCTGCTTTACCACAGAATTTTAATTTAGTCTCATTTGATTAACTTGCATCATTGATTCTGTTTATTACTGCGAAGCTGCTCTGAACAATATGCATTGTACAAAACGCTATAGAAATAAATGTGACTTGACTAATATAACGACCCGACCAACTTTCATTGTACGCTGGAAAATGGTTTTCATTTTAATAAAAATAGGCTTTTGTATAGTAGGTTCAACCTAAATACATTATAAAGTGCTTGGGTTAAATCATGAAGAAATATCTCTAGTAACTATTTGCAGTATATGGACAAAATCTATATTTTTTTAAGTATAGTATTTGCGTTCCACAGAAGGAAAAAAACGAAATCATTGTAACGACACGAGGTAGAGGACATGATTTTCTCTGTCCCACAGTCCTCACCGGGGTCACCCCCTCCTACTTCATCTCCTCTTCTTCTAAATCTGGAACATATAAAAAGATTCTATTTGTATTCATTAACCTACAAAGTAACACAGGTAGAGCCCATGCTTTGAACTGTTTTAAAAGAGTGCTTTCCAAGATTCACTTGCACTTCAAACAGCACTGACATCTTCCAGTTCAATGTAAATGTGATATATAAGCTCCTTTGGGTACACACTGACCCCTCCTAAGCATATTAATTAACAACAGATTGTTCAAAAAAAGTAGAACAAGAACCCAAACATCTTTATTTAAGGATTGGTGAATATTTAAATGGTTGTGCGCATATTTCTGCTATAGGCCATTCCTTTTTAGGAGTGGCATATTAATTTGTAGGCCAATTTTCTGTGCACTCTGAGAAGAATTCTCTCTCAAGCGAGAAAAACACTGACACAATGTCAGTTTTGGTAGAGACGCAGCCGATCTGTTCAAGCTGTTGGAGCCCTGCCATCTCTCTCTGCCCTTATGGCTCATTATACATTTCTCTTTAATGTTCGCCACTGGCAAAATATCCCATATTCGCCCTGTGCAAAGACTGTATATTTCATGCCTGTATATTCACTCACATCACTAAAGAGCTTTAGACTGAATTATGTTTATTTGTCTAACAAAGCACCAATGAACTGATCTAGCATTAAGAAAGAGATTAAAAACATTGCCAGCTTTTACAATTCAAGTGTATGAAAAAATGTACATAAAATTGGTTCCATTTAAATTAACTGGCTTAAAATCAAATACGTTATTTAAAAGGACTGAATCAACCTAAATAACATTAATCTCTACCACTAATGCTACTTTACATTGGTTGAACCACATAGAAATATCTTGCATAAGTTGCGTTTATGAGTGTATTAATAATTATTATTTAGTAATTGTAACTTTCTGTGCTTTAATTCATTAATATTAAGCTGCTGTGTTCTAAAAAGGCATCAATGACAGAAGCAGATAAATGGCAACAGACATGTTCAATGGTTTTGTTAGGATCGGTGTGTTACGGCTGGTTGGTGCATATATTCACTGATTACACAATTTGTATTTGGGGTGTTGGAACGTCTGAGAAGCGATGTGCTATAAACTGGTGACCATCTGCGTTGGTCTGCATCTGTTAGTGTGGTGTTAATTGGCCTGTGGACAACAAATGTTGTCTTGCAAAGACTTTACATGATGCCAGTTTTAGCTTGATTGTCAGATATTAATATTGTAATCATTACAATTATGAGGTGATCGTTGCTGTTAAAAATTCTAATCTGCGATTGTTACTTTAAAGAGACGTCGCCTTATATAATTAATCAAATTTAGTTTCGCTGTAGTTCAACAAAGTGAAGGAAGATAAAATACTGTGGAAAAGTAGGTGTATTATTGGTTTCAGGTTCTCACTAATTTGGGATTTTTGGTTATTCTTGTTCTCTCTCATGTTTTGCATTTGTTTTGCAAAGTGAATCATTTCTTTTCTTGGGCTGAACGACTAAGGACTGGCACACAAGGACAATACATCTCTCTCGTGAATGGTTTGATCAAGGACTCTTAGTGTTATTCTAATTTGATTGAGTTGCCAGTATATTTTGTTTACCTGCTTTGCCTTCGTTTTCATTCAAGTCGTTGTACAACTTTCTTATTCATTCATTGTGGGTCTTCCAAACTTTGGAGTAACCACTTGTTTAGTACAGGTGCAAATGAAGTTCTCTTACAAATGCTATTATGTTAAATCAGAAATCTGAAATACATTTTCAAAAGTGCTTAAGTTGCATTAATCGCTAATTTATAACAGTTAATGCAACTTATGGGTACACTTTATTTTAAGGTGTCCTTTTTACAGTGATATTATACAATAATATTTATTAACTACATGTATTGACTATATGGTTAGGTTTGGGATTAGGGTTTGCCTTTAGTAGATCTCAACCTGAGCAGAGCATGTGCCTGTTTTCCCCTTTCACCCCGAAACACCCTTTTTTGGTGGTTTTTGTTTTGTTCTTTTCTTGCATAAATCAGTGATTTTAATCACCCTTTGCGTCTCTGTTTGTTTAAGAAATACAGCCAATGAAACATACAATCTTGTTGGAGTCGTTCAAACCGCCAGTAAACCTCATAACTCCACCCCCTCTATCTCGTAGCGCCACGGAAGCAGTGTTGGCAAGTCTGCGTCATGTTTTTCATGCATATATGCAGGTTGAAGCAATCTCAATAATGTGATATTTAGCCCCTGGAATGTAAATTTATCAGAGGGATCCCACCAATATAAATGTGTGCATCCCCTGGAATGCTATTTTCTAATGGGGAACCCTCGAAACATGATTATTGTGAAAAACTGCTAGCCCTTCACAGCAGCTGAACTAAGTCTTGCAATGGTAAATATCTTATTTAATAAGTAATGCAAGGCTCATATTTTATATATTTGAGCTCTGAGACAGGTGCGACCCAAGAGAGAGGGCTAGCATTAGCCGTCTTATTTATCAGCCTACACTTAAACAGTCTGTACAGACAGTAGCAATTCATAATCAAATGAGATTTTAAAACAGGAAAAAAATGATTTTTATAAGATTTTAGTTTATCTGTTGTGCATTCATTTGGACTTATTGCACTCATATCAACAAGCTATCACCCATTTGCTTTTCTACATCTAACTTAACTTCATAGTAACTCCCCTCCACCTGAGCGGCGTCAGTAGACTACTTCACATATAAAACACCCTCAAGACAAGTGCATTTATAAATATGTTAAATAGGACTATGTGGGCAATATCTAGCCAAGTAGCCTAGATATTTAGCCTTTATTGTATTTTAACACTATACAGTGATTTATTTGAAAATAAAGCAGCAATTAAGTAATCAGAGGATGGAGAGGTGTCGGAGCATTCATGCAATTCTTCAGCGAAAAATGAAAGCAATAGCCCTATTAAAATAAAAAACACTCGATCCTCGATATCAAGCTTCTACACTTAATTTGCATTTTCAGCTGCACTAGTGGTTACTTATTTGTCTTTAATTGTGAGAGTGGTCCAAAACCACTGCATTTGAGTGATCTTGGTCACCTAGTTGAAATATAATTCTAAGAAATTTCTTCTTTGATTTATGATCGCTGATACATTTAGTTTGATAACATTTAATCACATTATATGGTCGCATGGTTAATGTTTACTTTGTTTATATGCTATATATCGCTAGCTAGCTAATTATTCAGTATCAAGTTTTGCCAGGCATGCGGATACATGCTATAGTTTCTTCTTTTGACTGGAATTGTGTTAGACATAATTCTTTTTTTGTTCTTTAAAAAATCTGACATTCTGTGAGGTTTTGGTTGGCCTCCGGCTTGCTTAGTTGACATTTCATTTCTAGCGATTATCACTATTTGATTACATGTCTCATGTCTCTGCATTTAATAGAAAATGAAGTGTTTAATCACACCTTTTTATTCATTACTATCACTTTGTTCTCCTATTTGATGCTGTTTTATGTATTGTAAAAAGCGCTATATAAATAAAATTGATTGATTTATCATTTGAATTTTATTTTCAAAATACTTGATTCATTACTTTTAACATTCCCCTTCTTTTCAAAAACATACATAAACATGTTAAGCAAGTAATGTGAATTAGCTTATAAAACTGAAAAATTTCCTATTGATCTTTATGTGAAGAGAGGAACATCCCAGTGAAGTTATAAACATCTTCAAGTATGTGGATCGCAGAACATTACTTTTGTAATTAGGTTTAAAGAAACCGTGTATACCTACTGTATATTATCCATATTATTATGAACGGCCCTGGGTTACTTGCATGTAATTATGCATAATTCATAATCACAGTAAGCATATGTAATGTGTTTAACAAGGACACCCTAAAATAAAGTGTTACCTCATAAAGTTAATCCATCATGTATTCCTTATGAACACATCATGTTTGCTTGGTTGGAACAGCAGCTAAGCTAATTTAATCTCTGTTTGATTCTCTGTTTCTGCCCGGGATTTGCATCCCGAGGCATCTAGGGATTTCACGAGCTTCTGAGATCTGAGATGACCGAACACCTGAGAAGAGATGATGAAGACCTCAGATGATGCTAACCCCATAACGACATATAATTCTACCTAATTTTGTTCAATCACAATGTTTAATCGCGATTGCAAAGTTTAGTCGCAACATATAATAATTAGAGTTAATAGTGTTTAATGGTGGTCTGATTGAAATACAAAGTTTAGAAATAGTTTTTGGGTTTAATGGGTTTTTGGGTTTAATGTTATTTCAACTTCCAACGTCTTAACAACACATGCACTGGTATTAAGGAGCTTCCAAGGCACACAGCATTGAGAAACCAATGTATATTCTGTTCCAATGAATAGATGCAGCACAGTCTAGGAATAGATGTATTTATTTGCATGGCTCCTGTCAAAATCGCCATCATTTCTCACACGTTCACGCTCTCCAACGTATTTTGTGGGATGCGGTTGAAGCGAACCTTTTTTGTGGCTGATCAGAGATCAACCTGGCCGTGTCTTCCGATAGTTAAGCGGTGTTTTTTGTAAGCTCGGTGTGGAGGAGGTGAGGTCTGACCGCTGTGATGGCCTGCTGAGAGACAGACAGCGTTTAGCGTGAGTAAATGGCCGTAATTAAGCGGACAGCTTTTAAAGTTGTCCCTCTTCTCAGCACCAACACTGTGTTAATCAATGCACAATGCCGTGGGTTTTAGACCCAGTTCTGCGTTTGTTTTTGTGTGTATGTGTAGTAGCTGACTGTCCAATCACGTTCATCAAGGATGGTTGAGAGGAAATCAAGCGTGGCGTTTGCCTTGACCTCACCCCTGCCCTTCTACCACACGCTCATGTGCGCATTTCTAAACATTCACACAAAGACATACGACAACACGTATACACTATTCTGTCTTTAACATCTGACAAAATTAAGGACATAGACTCAGTCTGAGCCCTTCACATTAATACACCGAAAAAGCATCAGAAATATTATTAAAGGTCTATCTAATTTTATGAATTTATACCACCAAAGTTATTTAGTTTATGGTTAAATCGTGTAGATTTATCTCTCTTTAAAATAACAACTGCAGGTTACCACTTTTCTCAGAGTGTGATTATATGGACATCAACTCGTGCTCACAATAGAGACCTTCCAATGATAAAAGATATGTTCGGCTATCAAAACCTGCTGAGCGTGAGAAATAACGCATTGTTCAGTTGTAGTTTCTTTTAAAGTTCATGTTACACGTTACTATAATTACTTAAAATACTAATAACAAGAAGTGTGTAATTACAAGCAGCCCCAAAAACAATGGAACACCAATTACATGAATCCAGTTAGAATCAGCCCGTTATTATGCATGTCAACATAAACTGTGACCTGCTGATCCTGTGCTGAAATATACTTGGAAATGACTTGAATTTACTTTAAATACAGGTTTGTGCTGCTTAATTGAAATGAAAGTGTTTAGCTACATGCGATTCATTTAAAATAGTAACATTTTTATTGCATTTATTTGCTTTGGGACCATACGTGGATGTACTGTCACAAATAGATGTTAGCATTATTTAAAAAAAAAAAGTTTTTGTCTTGGACTGCAACTGTATGAAATTTGTAACTGAATTATTAAGCAAATTCAAACGGTCGATAAATAAACCTTCACCAGGCTGAAAGATGGAACAGGTGGAACTCACAGTGAAACACAGCAGGGATCCCATCATGAGGAATCAAACTGTCCTTGATCATTTCAGATAAAATATATTAATAAGAGAACACGGTGTACTATCAAACATACTGGAACTCAAAATTTCCCGCATTTATTGAAACAAAAAGGACTCATTCTGAATTTACTTAGCTAATTTAGCTATTCAGCGCCATCCATGTTTATATACTTGTGCCAACTGGTGATTAAGAGATTTCACGCCAGAAAGTACCCCTTTTCTGTGTTTTCTTCCTCTTGCACCCACCTCTTTAGATAGCATATCATATAACTGAGTTATCTTTCACATCTTTTTACGTTCATATAATGTTCATCCAGCTGGTTGTTATCACGCAGCAGCCTGACGCAAAGCAGAAAAAATAGAAATGTTGCTTTAAATTTGATTATTACATTTCTGTACCTGAATACTACCGTTATACCTACCTGCAAAACTGTTTATTTCATTTGTATCTTTGCTCTGTTGAATGTATTATCTGCGTTTGTTCTTTGATGTTTATCCTTAGTTAGACTGGAAATCTTTGCTGTGGTATCAAAATTAGTATTGAGAATTGCGAAATTTCGCTTTCATAAAACAAGTGAAACGCTACACAACTACTTCCGATATGTCTACAAGCAGAACATTGCATTTATAAACAATTAGTCCAAATTTTGATCAAAATCACAATATTGCTCAAAAATGCTAACCACATACTTTGTCCTTATCACAGAGCCCTAATAGATACTAATCCTAATCATCGATTGAACTATCTATACTGCAAAAGGTTTTGACTGATGGTTACGGTAATTAGAGATATTTCTACATATCTAAATGTAGAAATAAATATGCCCCCACATGTCTACGTCACTCCGTGGGGTAATTTCATTACAACGCCCCAATGTTTATGCAAAGAAAGAAGGTGAAATGATTATTCTCAACGTAGTGTTGTTGCTGCCAGTGCCATGTTCTGGAGATGTTGTGGTTTATTGTGAAAACTGCTTTGTTTGGGCAGTGGTTAGTAGGGCAAGGACAGTCTGGAGCTTCTGAGTTTTTACGTTTTTCCGTAACACGCTTGAGGTGTTCAGCCAATCACAACGCACTGCACAGCTCAGCCAATCAGAGCACACCTCGCTTTCTTAGACAGGGCTTAGAGGAGCAACAATAATGTGCAACACGTTGCAATACACCAAATGTTAGTTTTTAGCAACGTCACACGACCCCTTTGATGCATAAATTATAAATAAGGCATCGCTAAGAATACATATGTTTTTTGTCTCTTGTAGAGAGATGATAAAAAAGGGATCAGAGAACAGCAGATTGCGCACCAGTGGGCTGAATGGAGAGGATCCATATACAGGAGGATGAACGGCATCATGCAGGAACAGGACATGCTGCGCCAACCTGCCTGTTACCGCCGTTCATACCTATACACAGCACACATTTACACAAGCACAGGGAAATATTCATACACAGGTACATGTAAACACACAAAAACATGAATGCGCAAGCACACTTATGGAAGCACTCGCCCACACACTCTTACACATACCAAAAAAAGTGGCTAATGTGAGTTTGTGGCGGCAGATGGAGGCTGTCAGCATGCCCTGAGTGAGCTGTTCCAAATGAAAGGCACATGAGGTTGTCTTTCCTCTCTGTGATTACTCTCACATGCTCACAGTACTTGGCAGTCTCGAGAAAAGGCTAGGCTGTGCATATCAGCATTTGGGAACCGTTTTAGGTGCTGGTCGCAAACTGTCCTGTTCATTCGACAAGCCCCTTTCTATAGCTCTTAATTATGCATCAGCCGCAGTGACAGTGACTGAAGTATAATCAAAGATACTGATTTACATAAAACCCGAAGCATCAATATTGACAGCATGTATAATACAAAAATCAGATCAGAGGCTGAAACTGATGCCTTGAAATAAAATTCTGCTCTGTCAGTGTGAACCCCAGATGAAATAACTTTTTTTTACGATTATGATTATCACACAATCTGACATGACGTGCAAACTTACAGTCATTTTCTGTTCTCGCCTGCGCATACACAGACGGCTGTCAAAATGTTTCGCATTTCGAATATTCGTCAAAGTAAAAAACAAAACGAATTTACATTCAAATGCAAAAATGTTACATTCAACCTTTATGTGTGCATGCGGTGCACCAAATACAAAGATGTGAGTGTCATTGCATTTTGATGCTTTTATTAACCTATCCAGTTGAACCCACAAGATGCGCTTTTGCTAAATTGTTCATTGAAAATATTGAATATTTCAGATATTATATCGCTTCTAACTCTGTGTTACACACAAATATAGCCCAAATCATAACTAGGCATTGCCTATATCTTATGTGTATTTTTATTAGACAGGGAGAACTGGGTACTGGACCATGTTTCATTTCATATTGATTCCATTTTCTGAAACATAAACAGTGAAATATATCAATGAAATCAGTTTCTCTGAGAAGTTTGCCCTGGTTTATATGCCAAAGCAGGCGTAGACAAAAACTCTGTATTTACTGCCCACATCTGTAGATACAGTGGTTTACATCTGTTTTTAAGGCAATGCCCCCTGAGCTGCCTAAATGCATTTATAATCACACAAATAAGTAGTTTTTTTTAATATGGATCTTTGCAAATCGCCTTTCATTATAATGTGCTAGTTTCTAAAATTGAAGGTCTGTCAGAGAACTGTGCTTCCGGAAGAGAGGGTCAGCTGAGCTCATTAGCATTTAAAGGGACATGCAACAAGCAGACATGCTGTCGTCAAAGCTGTTTCTGACAGGGGATTGTTTTACACTACCATCAAGAAATTTTTATCAAAGCATGTTGTATAATTTTCATTAAGACACTAAAGAATCATATCAACTTGAGGAAAATGGGCATCCGATGACCCCTTTATGTCAAATACTGTTGAATATATCAACCTGACTGCTCAGTAAACCTAAATACATTCGTTTATACCGTTACATATTTCTACAATTATATATAAATCAAATCATTTTATATTGGTTAAATCATGCACAATTATAGAATGTGGCTGTCATTTTGGTTAAAACTGAATGTAACCGTACTGCTGTGGTAGACAGAGGAAGGGGGAATTTAAATGGGAGGAGATTGAGGGAGTGATAGATAGAGAGAGAGAGAGAGAGAGAGAGAGAGAGAGAATGAAAGTGGGTAGTAGTATGGGAACAAAGATCAGGGAAACTGATACTGTGTAATGAAAAGCCCAGTGTATAGACTACAGGCAGCACAAAAATACACAGCCTTCATACACACTGAAAAATGGTAACTATCTTAAATTCTTTTATTTAAGTCTAAACCTAACATCTAACTTAACGTCACTGTATTGACCTAAATACATTCATTTAGACCAGTTATGAAATTTGAAATTGCTTTTATCTAACAATTGCTGTTATTAATACTTTTTTTCACTCTAAATTACATTATGACTTGTTATTTTTTCACTTCAAAAAACTGTAATTTCACATTTTACTGCAAAATGAACTGTAATTAGTTATTGACTGTATACAGTATGAACAGGCTTTTGCTATAGCATTTTACTGTTAAATTCATGTTCAATGTACTTAATAGATTATAGTAAATTAGTTGAAAGTAATCTGTAGTGAATTATTTTGAGTAGCCTCCCCCACATTACTATATATAACAGCAAATAAAAGTGCCAAGAAAATAAATACTGAGAGCATGAATCTGAGAAATATGCTTTAATCTGAATGTCTGTGCATCAATTCTGTCATCTTCGCTACAGATGCCGTGCAAGTTTAAATGTATCCATTTGTAGTTTCTGAATATCAACAAGTGTGCCTAGACGTCGACGGTGGCCATATTGGTCTAAAGCTAAAAGCAGGACACAAAAAGTGTGGTCCATTATTGTGCAGAAGAATAAAAAAAGAAGATTTGTTAAAGATACAACACATCTTATGGTGATAAGAGATCGTTTCCCTTTTCCTTTTTTTTTTTCTTTTTTTTCCCACCTTTAGTACTACTACACATCCCTCCCCTTTCATGTCCTAAGAATGATGTAATCCTTTAGATGTGGAAAGTGCAGGAGTTATGTAAAAAGAGAAGCGTGTGCATGCCGCCTCTTCTGCGTGTGAGAGAAAAGAGAAAGAGTGACAAGGAGAGAGAGAAGGACTTTATATTCTATCAGTTCTCCCATCATTGGCGTGGGAAGCATAAACAAGTACTCCAGCAAGCTACTAATCAAGAGCAATTGTACGGCACATCAGAAAAATCAGAAAGTACAATGAATTGGTAAAATGATAATTAATACTCAGAAAGATTTGAAGGGCCGTGAACAAGGTGTATAAAACAAAGAGTGATGGAAAAGAAATGCTGTATTAACAAAAAAGACAAATGCAGCAAATGGTGCTCAAAACTCTCTCATTTTTTGTAACCAGTATGATGCAGTTTCTTATCTAGCGATTATGAAATATGTAAAGAAATTTGAGTAAATGTGCATGCCAAGTGTTATAAAAAATGTATTTCTGTAACATATTCATCTAATTGTTTAAAATTTTACAGGGAAGAGGGGATTGGAAAACAGTGGAACAAATAAAGCCATATGGAATTAATTATCTGTGTAATTACTGATTGCCATAATAGTCATGATTTTATGAGCGGTAAATATTAACAAAGACAGGCACGTCTCCAGTGGTTCAAGGCATACAGTAGTTGATGATGAAGCGAATGCACCAGTGGGTGGAGTGAAGGAGCATCCTCCTTGTTGCTCTGATTCCTGTGGACTCTATTGCACATTAGCACAGTTATAACTATACACTACAGTTTAATAAAAAATATAGTCCAGAAGCTCATGAGCCTGCAGCAAATGAGGCTTGAAAACACTTGTTTATCTAGTCTACGAACAATTTCGTAACCATCCAGTCTGTTTTGCTATTCTGAATTATCCAGCAATCATGAAGTATGTATCAGCATGTTCTACTGTCTTATTTATTTCACAGAAATTTCTGAAATTGTTAGAACTGTTGCACGGCGCAATTGTAAGGCCAGGTATTTTAGTGTTTATCAATTACGAAGCGAACTCATTTTAAAGCTTGCTGAAAAGGAAGAAAAAAGTTTGTCTGTGGAAAGAGGGTGTTGCGTACTGGAATGAAGACAGATCTGAGTGCAGCGAGGCTTTGCATATGTCAGCAGGGAGGAGTCTATATATATATATATATATATATATATATATATATATATATATATATATATATATATATATGCATGGATGAATTATTCACAATAAAGCCTGTGACACGCATTAAGAAAGTCCATTTTGATTTCACGTCAACTCCAAAATCAGTCAGCCTATCAAGGTTTTTTGTTATTACTGAACAAAGCATCAGAGCACCTGACTTGCCTTAAAGGGGAACTGCACAGCTCGGAAGATGAGCTTTTGATTCAAAAAAACACCCATAATGCACTTTGATTATGGAGCCGCCCTTCTGCTGCTCTTACTGTCTGTGAGTGACAAAACAAAAAAATGCAAAACATACAGCTTATTTACATACGCTACCAAAAAATGTGAGCTAGTTGAAAATTGGCAAACAAATAACGTCCCTCCAAAGCTCAACAACGATCCATAGAGAAAGCATCTACAGCGAGCTGACCTGACAGAGACCAACAGTCGCAAATACATCAAATTTTCATAAAGACTACTTATCTCTGCATATTTTAGTTGTGTCACATATGGTACCATTAGGTCTCTTTCTCCATAATGCATTAATCTCCATGCTGTTGGCCAATTTGTTCCAAATTTAACATGGAAGAGAGGATAAGAACACAGTGGAACGAATAAAACCATATGGAATTATCTGCTTGAATGCCACCATGCTCGTGTTTTTATGAGCTGTGAATATTAACAAAGATGAGCTACATCTCCAACGGCGTACAGTAGTTATACGATGAAGCGATTGCACCAGTGGGTGGAGGGAAGGAGCATTCTGTTGCTTTGATGCTTGTGAAGAACTTGGACCTGATTGCACAAATCAAACCCATACCTCAGCCAACACAAAAGTACTACACGAACAGTCCACACGCGTGAATACAAAGCCGGGCGGGGAGTCCTCCAGCGCTGCGGTTTATTATTACAGAAAACCTTGTTCAGATAATCCTGAACCATAATCATCACCGCACTCACATCACAAATAGGCTAACCTGTATTTACAGACACGCGCGCGGTTCGATGCACGCGCCCTGATAAATGGCGCTCTGAGGGCATGTTTTCTTCAGGTGCTTTACATATTCAAAGCGTGCGTTCGGTCTCCATGTCGGACACTTTTATTTTGCGAACGCGGTAAAAACAATTCAGTGATTTTTGTCGAAATGTTCACGCAGCGCGACGCCGAACAGCAAAGGAATGCGTCGAATTTTTATATGTCAAATCTTTAAAAAAAAAAACAAAAAAAAAACGAGGAATTCTTTCATTAGTTTTAGCAGCGCGCGCGACAGCGATGTAAACAACACCTTCAATACAATGCGACACCTCCATCTCGTCACCATCAACAATACTATCAACACCAAGGCAGAACAGCATTTAGAATATGCTTAACACGGCGATGCGATACAGTATAGCGTTTCTTGTTGAACAGAAGAATTAAACAAAAGAAATGTGTTTTATCGCGTCGAGTAAATCACTAAGGTAACATCATCATCATCATCACTGGCAGCGATGGAAACCATTCTCCAAAGACGCAGAGGAGAGATTTGACATCGCCGGCACAAAAGCGCGCGTTCTCTAATCGAATAAACGACGGAGAAGAATTTTAACGTTAAGTGAACGACACGAGGAGGACCCTCAGTCAATGAAATATTCGATCGATTCGCTGATGAACAGCGCGGAAAGCGAAGCCTCGGCAAATAGGTTAAGCCGCTCTCCAAACATCTAGTACGAGCAGAATAAATCCGAGTCGAAAACACCAGGCGAAACGAACACACCGTTACGAACCTTTGCTTTCTTCCCTTTCGTCCTGATTCTCCTCAGCCGTTGTTTCTGGTTTCATCCCGTCCATTTGGAAACGAGTATGTTGGATAGACTTCCCTTTGCCTGGTCTCTCTCGCTCCAACACGGGAGTGTATTCTACAGTCCGCCTCAAATATGTGAATGTTTAGTCAAAACGGGTTTCGCACAGGTGATTGATTCATAGACGATGCGAGCTCGGCCGGAGAGGAGAGAGAATCCGCGAGAGGCGAGGAGAAACAGCCACTCCGCTGCCAGTCAGCTTGACATAAACAGATAGTCCCAGCTGTAAACAGTCACACATGCTCTCTCTCTCTCTCTCCGTCCCCCTCCCTCCCAGAATGGATGTGAGGACGGAAAGAATAAACTGTACTTATTAGGACCGGGGTCAGATATGAATTAAAAGCGATGTGTGCCAAACGAGACGCTTCGACTGTTATTTTATTCTAAAACATCCATGTTCAAACGGTGGGTGCCCCCAATTTTTTAATAATAATAATAATAATAATAATAAAACAATGGTCAAACAAAGAAATACCATCTGTCTGAAATCCTCTTAAACAGTATTAATTCTCATGCACATGACCTTCTGCTGCATTCAGCTAAACAAAAGACTTGCACGTCCTGGTAAAGTACAACTGTCCTGGAAAGAGAGCACACTAAACACCATCTCTATCATTACCATTTAAGGAGCCTTAAAGCCCAGAGGGTATATATGAGGTCGTATTTCAACGGCCCCCCCCTGTTAAAAAGCAGACTCTCAAGAGGAGTGTCGCATTAAATCCTGACCCTAAAAAATAGACGGCGGCGTATCATTTATAAGGTTAATGAATGCACAGTATACTTGTACACGACTAATACTAATAACACGGACATGACTAATAGCATAGCTTAGTAGCGTCTGGGTTTTAGCTTTGTTGGGAAACCTTTGTTTCCCCGTGTCCATCCCGCACATGCCTGCATGCTATTGGTCAAACTACTTTTCGGTCATTACCTACAAAACCAGAACCAGGGAAAAAGAGGCGGTTTGTTATACAGATATTGCTAACCTATAAAATTACATTTTTTCGGGTATAATGCATTTAGGTTGCTTTAGCAACAGCAACATACAGTAATAAACTTCTGTGATACACAGTACTAAGTAGATCTAATTTTATGACACACGATCCTTGAAATGTCTCTCATGGATCTTTACCCATCACGCATCATTTCGAGATTGCACTCCATTTTTTATTTTTTTATATTTCATCTTCAGCTAATTATAATTTTTTGCATAGTGTTTTATCCCACTGGCGACATCTAATTTAAGTGGTTCTCTTTAAAGATTTGCTTGATTATGATTTTACTTTTTTAATGTTCAAAACAATATCTGTTACGACACTGAAAGTTTAATGCAAACAGAGATATCAGTTCGAGTTACCACAGTTTAATGCCTACAAAAACAGCTCGTAGGGACTACAACAAGCTACTTCCTGGGTTTGTGACATCACAAACCCCGATAAACCCCCGTCCCCAGGAACATGCAACAAAGGGGCCAAGGCCATGCGCTGCTTTAGAGAAGAGGAAGAGTTGTTGCCATGCCATCAAAACTAAGGGTGCGTGAAAAAATCTATTTATATATATATATATTCTAATGAATTCCCAAGTTTCAGGATAGGTGTTCTATAAGAGCATTTCTGAATCCTTTTCCTCATGTGGCCCTGCTCTCACCTGATCGTCAGCTCATCAGCACCCATAAACTGCCTTCAAATTATACACTTTGTGTGTAAACAGATATTTTTCACATGAGAAGTTTAGTGAATCACGAAGCCGGCTAACCAATCACTCGGCGCATTCTGTGTATGTGAGAGAAGATCGTAAACATCAGGAAATCACAAGAGCGAAGAAGGGACAGAGCAGTGTAAAATCAGGCAAAAACGCTCAGTAAAACACCTTCCCTCCTCAGGCATCAAAAACACAGCAAGTAAAAGAATGCGAGTGGCAGTGGATGCGCTATAAACAACCTCCAACTTCTGGTTGTAATTTAGAGTTCTTCCTTTAAAGTGTCACATTTTACAAGCAATTTAGGATGAAATATACAGTTTGTGTCAACAAATCCCAGCCTGAGCCTATCTTTTACTTCCTGGAAGGTTGCTGAACTGAAACAACTTAGTCTTGGTGGAAGAGGGGAGATTAGAAGATCTTTATCTACTCGGAAATTGCAGTATATACAGTAACGAACTGAGGCCTAATAAATCAAAAATGTTATGTATTTACATTTATCTGAAAGATATAAATTAGTTGATATGAATTAGTTCCAACGGTGCGTCTATGAGGTGCGTCTTTTCTTTGTTTTTGCCATTAGTTGTCATCTATTTGGGGGAGAAGGGAGCCAAAGGTCAGATAGGATCCAACAGGACACACTGGATCTCGTCCTGAGGCAGGGCTCGGGGACCGTTTTGCTCTGACATACTACAATAATCTCTAAATTTGTAGGTCACTGTCACAGATTAAGTGTTTGTTTGGTAGATGAGAAATGGTGTCTGGCACAATTTATCTTCTCATCATCAAAAAAACATACAAACATGCCGAGCTGCCAAGCTATTATAAGAGAACTGATTATTATTCTTTTATTAATAGGTTAAAGCGCCACAGCCCTCTGTGGCCTAACTGGTCCCCAAACTATATTAATAAGCACAAATTCAAAAGATAATGGTCAAATTTGAAAGTCTTGGAAAAAGGAGAGGTACGTTTTGCACGAATGCGTTTTCATTTTAACATGAAAGAACACGTTTGCTGCCGATTGTCAAAAAAGCCAAACTAAATCAGTTGTGTTTTAGCGTTGGAAAAATCCACACGCGCTTTTCCGAGGGGTGAATACTTTTTTTTTATAGAAATTGTAGTCCTGCCAAGTTTTTACAGCAAAGCCTTGGAGATTTTTAAGCCTTGGAAGTTTTTTTTTTCTCTCTTTCTCAGGTCAATGTAAAACGGAGGCTCTCCGCCGAGAAGAGAAGTGTGTTTTATCTATTTGTCTATAAAAGTGGAAATGTTCTCTATACACCCTCGGAGCACAACAGCCCACTCTCCCTCAAAATAACTACATAATCCCTCATGGCTGTGTAGTTTAATTATTCTGCTCGCTGTTTATTAACGGGAACAATAGCTACATTTGAGGTCTCTATAGAAGCTCAGAGTAAGAGCTATTTAGCTGACAACAGAGCAAATAACAGATGAATGTTGGCTGCAATTTATGTTGCAGAACTTTAAAATGCCAACAAACTGTCAACCACTGAAAAGCCTTGAATGAACACGGTTCTGCGCTAATCTGAGTTAATGTTAACTAATCTGACTATGTTAATTATTCATAACAGCAGAAGCAGCTGTGGGTAAAAGAAAAGACAATGTTGTGATTGTATGATTGTAAAAAAATATAGTGGGTCACTAACAATGTTCATGCAGTGTTTTAATGACGACAACAGAAAAAGTCAAATCGTAATAATAATAAAAAGAAATAAAATAAAAATAGACAAAAGAATAATATAGACAAAGGAAGAAAGAAACTAAAGGATAAAAGCAGAAAGATAAGATAACGTTAAATGACATGGTACACATTGAATTCTTAATTTTCCTCTTGTTTTTGGTGTTTGGCACATGGTGTGAGTAATTCCTGTTGAACAAAGCAATATTTCCTTTTATAAATGTACTTTTTACCCATCATAAAATTTTATTACAATTGGCAGAGATGTCTTTCAAGTTTTGTCAAGTAAGCAGTGCTTTGTGTAAAGGCCAAACTCAAAAGGAAACAATTAAAAAAGAATCTAAATTAATAGCAGACAAATGGTGCGTTCATATTAAAAGCAGATTTGCACAACCCCAATGCACCTTTCAGATGGTCTGCCATTCAACTATTAGATGTACAGAAAACAAGAGAAGACTATAATTTCCAATATGTGTGTTTTGATTTATTTATGTGGGAAAAAAATGTGAATCTCTATCTTTACATCCATCTTTAATGCTGGTGAGGTCTACTAACCAGCTCTCACTGATGAGAGAAGAAAAGAAATGCAATGTCATATGGGCACAACATATGCAATGGAAAAACATATGAAATGTATATATATATATATATATATATATATATATATATTATATATATATATATATATTAATTATATTTTTTTTTTTCTTGTATTTTCAAAGTGTTTAATACTAGTATTCAGTATAGATAGGTCTCCGTAAACCCCTGCCTCATGTCCATGTTAAGCAGGGCTTCCAGGTGCATAATAAATACTTTCAGATGGTTTAAAAATACAGCCCCACTGAGGATGAAAACAATAGTTAACTTCTTAAATTCTTAGAGAAGAGGATGTGAAAACTAGAATGTTAGAATTCTACTTGTGTTGCTGAACTTGTCATTATTTCTCAAATGATCACAAATAAATCCTCAGATTGCAGTTTACGATATTTTGCATGAAAACAAAATCTAAAATCAGTGGTTCAGTCTGAATTTTATGAAGCAATGAGAACGCTTTTTGTACACAAAGAAAATAAAATTGTTCTATTTTATACACTTTATATTGATAATCCACTTTAGACATTCCACTAACTACAAGTAACTTGTTCTCTTGCATGTAAACTTATTCTCATTCATTTACAACTACATGTCTACTAACTCTCAGAGTAGACTGTTAGAGTAGGCTAAAAGTTAGTAGAATAGCTGACATAAATATATGTAAATTTTGTAATAGTCAGTATGTTGTATCTTGTAGACCCATGACAATAAAATATTTGAAGATTTTAGGCAGACAGTCTGCTAATACGCTAATGACTTGCAAAGTTACCGTTAGAAGAATGTCTTAAGTTGACTATCAAAATAACAACTTATAGAACGGACATTTTGTTTTAGTTTGCGTCCAGCAGATACTCTTCAAAATGGACGAGGAGAGACACAGAGGAGACTAATTGTTAAATTGCACACAAACAGTATTCTCGTCACTTCATAAAATTCACATTGAACTGATGTCAGACGGACTATTTTGACGATGTCTTTCATACTTTTCTGGGCACTAAAAGTGTTCATTATTCGGCAGGCAATGGGACAGTGAAACGTCTCTCAGTTTTCATTCAAAGTATCTTATATTGTTTTTTTGAAGATAAACGAAGCTTTTACAGGTTTGGAACAACATGGGGTAAGTAAATAATGACAGAATTTTCATCTTGGGGTGGAATAACCCTTTTCACATCAAGAACAACGGCTGTAAAGATAACTGATACTTTAAATGAACACTAAACTGACTGGTGCTACATAATGACACTAACAGCAACTATACCATTCCTCTTCATTTTTGTTATATGTTGTTACTGTTCTCATAGAATTAGTTATTAAAATGTTTCTACTTTTTAAAATGTATTAAAACTTTAGAGTTATCGCTTCTGTTATTGTGCTTGGTGTGAACGAGTGCTCTTCTTCACATATAGCTACGTTCTAAAAGTATGTCAAAAAAATTGGAAAACTATTTGGTAATCCAGACATATGGTTGGTCTAGTCTAGTTAATTTGAGACAGAACAACCCAGTGGACACATCTCTCCAGTAATGAGCCCATTACTGTTCTTTTATGTGCCCTGACTAGAGAGTTAATGTGGAAATAGAGGTTATACAGCACACTGAAAGGTTTCCTTTTGAAGTCCTGTAAACAAAAGAGCAATTAAAGTTGACAGACAGGGCCTAGTCTTGTTCCACTTAGGAGAGAGGTCTTCAGTGAGACCGGAGTGATGCCTCAGATGTCAAAGTTTAAGAAAAGAGAGATGCAAGTTAAGGCTGAAGTGTGATGTTAAAATAAGGTGTCCTACTCCAGCTTAGTTATTATGCAGAACAACTGTATAGATAGGTTTTCTCTAAATTGTATGATTCTAAACTGCTACACCATTGCATATGTGTTTGAGCAGCCCGACATACAGTAGCAACACTGTCTTAACCAGTAGGTTGAGAATGAAATACTCTATGTACTATGACAACATCAACATCACAGGATCAATGATCATTTCAACAGAACAACTAAAGAAACAAACAAGGCTCATGTGCTCCTGTAATTTGTGTTTACAATAACTGCCCCTAAGAAACCCCAGATTTGTATTTTTATGCAACCCAATTGAAATAAGTACTTTAGTCCTGTGGCACAGAGTACTCTTGTTTAATGCCAACAGAACTTATGACAGTGTCTCTATAGCAACATGTTAGCACTGCAGAGAGACAAAAGTAGGAATGTTAGGAGAGGTTTTAATCATTCAAAACTGCTAGGAACCAACACTTGCTTATCTACATACTGTATTCCATTTCTGATTTAATACCATTTATTCCTCAAATAGAAAGTATATGGTACATTTTGAGAATTGCATTTTACAATTACATTTTGCATTTATTTATACAGTAACAAATACTCCTCAAGAAGGAGGTTAAAGTATTATTTTACTAACTTTGAAGTTAAATTGTGCTTTGTTGGTATCTGTCATGGGGTGGTGTAAGAAGGAGCGCATGAAGATGACAGGTAATGATAACAGTCTTTTAATAATCCACAATAAGATACATTTCACAATGAAGGGTAACGCACACACAAAAGGTAGTATCGATGAGACCAAACAACCTGACACTGAGCTGAAACAAACTTATAAAGCTAATGAAGGTAATTAACGACACACACCTAAACCTAAATGCCATGGTTACGGGAGACAGAAACTCGGTCACAGATTACATGAGGAATTTAAATACACAAAAAAACATGTCGCCCCCCTCCTGGAAGGAGAGTATGGAGGAGGACTAAGGAGAGGATGTGGGATGGTGACAGAGGATGGCAAAGGGCTGGCAGGAAGGTAGGCAGACAACACTGGAGGAGTTTCTGTTGGAGAACGAAAACCCAAGGAGAAGGAAGACTAACTGAGTCCAGGGTGGTTCAGATGGAGAGAGGAGCAGGTGGAGCCAGGCAGGACTCAGGCCACAGCCATGATGGCTGCCCACGGGTGAGCCAACAGACGGAGAAGCCATGTTGGAGGTATAGATGAAGACTCCAGAGGGCCGACCGATGACGGCAGAGCAGGTGGAGGAGGAGCCTGAGGTGGACACAGAGAGTCGATGGGACAGATCGAAACGGGGGGCCAAGGTGGAGCAAATGGTGCCAATGTGGAGACGGGGATTCGGTGGACTGAGGTGGAGCTGTAGGGAAGGAGGAGCCTGACAGAGCTGCAGGGATGGAGCAATGAGGCATAGCCGAAGGAGTAGAGTCCTGAGGTGGCAGATGGTCGAAAACAGACCAAGGTGGAGCCAGAGGGACAAGACAGCACGGTGAAGCTGGTGGACTGACGGGCCACAGTGGAGAGGAGGGAGCTAGGCCGATGGGTCAAATGAACGAGGCAGAGTCCGGGACTCGGAAGCAGAGTCGAGGGATCCTCCAGCCATGCCGATGGAGACTGGCAGACCCGTGGCGAATCCAGCACACAGTCGGTGGGCCGAGGGTGAGCAGCGGGGCTGACAGGAGCCAGGTGTCGAGATGTTTGAAACACGTCAGAGGACGGGGATTTTTGAATCTCCTCTGGGCTTGAGGGAGCTCTTGAGGAGCAGGCACTGGAATATCGGGAACCTCTTCTGGCCTGAAAGTAACCAGCTGGACAGGACTAACGGAGATGAAGGAGAGGGGAAAGGGGCAGGACTAGTTCAGTTTCCCAGTCTATTAAATCTCTCCAGCGTGGTGAACTCTGTAGCTGGATCTCGCACCTGGTCTGACGTCACATGCTCTGGCTCCAAAGCAATCCTCAGCTCTGCCAATCCTTGTGGAGATAGCTCGTCAGTTGCAGTGGGCTCCGGCCTCTTGTCAGATTTTTGTAATTTATTTGAAAAGCAAGACAAAACATTAAAAAGCACATTTTGGCTATTTATGCAACGATGAAAAAAATGCCAAAATGCATGAAAAACACCCCAAACAAAACATGCTTGTTCACATTCGGGTTTTCAGCCCGCAGCCCAGTGTTTAATGTTTTTTAGCTTGGGTTTTAGCCAAATTAATATTTTTTTGGAGATTATTATACATTTTTCCATGATTCCTTGAAAAATTAAAAGTTCTGCAGAACCGCATTTATATGAAATAACATTAGAAAATGTCCTTTTTGTTCATCTTTGACCCAGTTAATGTGCTCATACTGAATAAATTCTTTTTTACTTTATCCCAAAACTCTATGCAGCACAACGATTTTCAATAATAACAATAATAAGAAATTATTCTTGAGCCATACACATAAATTTCAATAAAAATTCACAAACTTTATGATACAAACAACAACAAAAGTGTCAATGTTTTCTTCATAATTTAAAATACTCCATTATTTCAAACTTAGCATAGCATACAACCAAAATATGTGTAATAATCTTTACCTATATAAAACAAAAAAACTATCCCTAACATAATGAGGTGTGTGCACAAAACAAATTCAAACAAGAAACTGAGTTTGTAGCTCATGCCTTATTCTAATCCAAGTGGTTAAAACAGGCTAAATAGGCTGACAGCTTGGGTGGGTTTTACTCCTCAGAAGCATCCATGATTATGTGCAACTTTACAGGCTCGTGTCATCAGCTGTCAGTTGTGGCTTTGTCTAAACTGAGTAAGAAAGAGACAAATAAGAAGGCTCGGAAACCATCTTCTGTTACACGTGCATGTAGAAAATATCATTTTGTGGTTCTTTTCGATCTAGCTATTAAAGTCTAAAAAAAAAAAAACTAATAGAATGGTTTACCTAAAAATGATTTATCATTAACCTCCAGTTGTTCCAAAACATTTTAAAGGGAAAGTTGATGTGATTATTTAGGGTCTAAATGAAGAGTATATAATATAATTCAGTTAAAGGTCCCATGTCATGCACCTTTTTGGAGTTTTATTTTAGGTGTTGACCTCTTTAAGAATATATATTTGTGTTATAAGTAACAAACACCATCTCAATGTGTCTACAGCTCCTTTGTCAGGAGCTCTGTCAAAAACAGGTCGATTTGGCCTGTCTAATTACTATTCATGAGCCTCTTTTCTGATTTTCAATCAAATTTAACAATGTCACAATTATGTCAGCACTATAGCTGGATGCGAAACAAAGTGAAGACTGAGGCGGCTCTTTCAAAACAATGCAAATTTGGCTACATAAGGAGCTTAAAATATCATCTTCTTCTGATGTTGGGTGCCAGAATCGATGTAATACAGCCTCAAATTAGAAATATGATTGCATACCCGATGCCTCTGCCAGACAAAAAAAGAATGCCAACTATGGTAAAACACAAACAAGTGGACTGGACAGAAACGAGCGTCAAAAATACTTCTTATCAGAAAAATTTCAATAAAGTATTGTCTGTGTGCATGTGTGTATGTGTGCATTGCTGTGACTTTAGCGACTAGTTGTAAAGTTAGCTGGAATAACAATGCAGCTGTAAAATTTGTTGCCTGATGAAACTGAAGTGTATACATCTTCATCGTAACTAGATAGACACAGTTAGTAACAATCACGGTTAGAGACACCTCATAGTAACAATCCTGTCAGATTGTGGGTGTGTTCAGTTTGATCGCTCTGCTTTTGTCTGTTAAACTCTCTGGGTGGGCAAAGATGAGAAAGGGAAGGTAACCTTTCCTGTATGACGAAATAAAGGGAAGATTCCAGATTGGGTCTTCTGAGCTTTCGTTTTCGAAACATTATACCTAAGCCTTGGTTTACACCTATCGCCATTTCTAGCCAATGGGGGACCGTAGACAGGCCAGGGGAACTCATATTAATGAATCAAATTAATTTTCATGCCATGGGACCTTTAATGTTTCTCAATAGTAGTGTCAAACAACAACCCTGTTAAAAACAGCTCTGTTCACAGCAAGCATTTTTAGTACATGTTTCTCTCTTGTGGGGTGATGAGAGGTTCTCTGAGATTGTTAAAGGAGTCCTATGATATTGCTAAAAAGCTTATTATTTTGTGCAATGTGTTTGTGCAGTTTAAGGTTAAAAAATACATTATGTTCCACATACTGTACATTATTATTGTTGCTCCTCTAAGCCCCACCTTCCAGAAACGCATTGATTTTTACACAGCTCATCATTCTGAGAAGTGAGGTTAGGTCTCATTGGCCAGAACAGTGATGACACAGATCAAAACTCCCATTTGAATAGTAAATATCAGACTCTTTTTTAATAAGAAAATGTAACTTACTAAAGGATTGTGAGTCAGAAGCATCAGACTGTTCCAAACTAGCAGACCCACTTTATAGTGTCTGTGCACAGCCAGCATAGACCACTCCGTCAGGTTCAGGAATCAGGTATCCTTAAGATGTGCTGATCACATTTGAATATTTGGGTTAAACTGTTGTAAACACAACCAATGATTTTAGTTGCTTCCTCTTTTGGAAGCACACATTTTTATAATATAGAGAATAGAGAATATCTCTTTAGTTTTGAGATTTTAGTCTTTGCAACTTTATCTATGCACTAACAGCTTGTAACAAAATTTAAAATAGCTTCATATGACCCCTTTAACTTTAAATAGTTAGCAAGTTCTGTATTAGCAAGCCGCAGAACTTGCTAACTAGCACATTATAAGGGAAGGTGATTTGCAAAGATTCATAAAAAAAACACTACTTCTGTAGGTAAGGCTTTCGTTCTTGTCGTTCTTGTCTTCCTCTGCTCTGGTGTTGAAACAATAGGGCCTTTAACACAGCTTTAGTATCCAGAACTAAAAGTACTGGGATGATTTTGTGCAAACTAATTTAGTTCCTCCAAACATAGTTCCTGTAACTAAAATCGCTCGTAGTTCCTGCGGTGCTAACGCGCCAAAGAGTGTGAAGTAGCACAATTAGTTCAGATACTTCTAAACTGTGGTGCAGTAGCTGTTGACTCACTTAGTATTTTATGTAAGTTAATCACTACTGTCAACTGTTTGGTTAACAACATTCTTTAAAATCTTTTCTTCCCAACCCGGGATCGATCGAAAACACAGTGCGACAGTCTTCGTTTTCAGCAACAGTTCTCAACGAAACAAAGAACTTGATCTTTTAAACAGGCTCCTTTTAAACCTCCTGCTCTGAGAACTGCACAGTGAGATTGGAAGAAATCGTGACAGTGCATCAAGAATGATCAGTAATCATTATCTCATCAAAAACTCCAGCTCGTACACCGCCAGTTATCAGTTCAGCTAAAGTAGGCCAAGAAATAAAGGTAAAATATCCTTCTCACCCCCTCTAAATGATCTGTGTTGTTAGGTTTAAATCCCTCTTTGCAAACCCATAATCCTTTTGGCCCAGATTCTCAAGGGCGGGGTCTCGGGATGACATCACAGCAGTGGGCAAGCTGTTCATTCCCAAAGTAAAACTGTTTTAAGATATCCGGAAGCAATACGTAACTTTAATCGCAACTCTACACAATAAAAACGCTGCTTTCAAATGTAAACAGAACTGGTTAATCTGTTGCATGCGCTTGCTTTCTTTACAGAGAGGTGCATGTCAGTTATGCGTAATAATCATGATCATAGAAAGTAAATTTGGGGTTACCAGCTGTTACATAACAGTAGTCATAACTATGAATTATAATTGTCGATATGAAAACCTGTCATTATTTACTCAACCCTACGCCATTTGAAACCCATTGCTGTCTCCCATGGAACACAAACAGCACATTTTTTCCATATAATCAAACTGATGTGTTTTAATTTGGTTCTTATGCCATGTGACAATAGCGTGCCCCAAAAATGGCTTACTGACATGGCTGGTCGGATAAGGAAGAAGAGACGCAGCTCCATATGCAGCCAAGAAATAGGACTGGTTTACACAGAATAGTAAAGACAATACCAAACAAAGAAGTGATCAAACTGAGGACATATAAATACACAGTGATCGATCACACTAGACCAGGTGATACCCATGGAAAGAACCGAGCAAACCAACATGCAAAGCATACAGAAATGAACCGGTGATATGATAATTAATAACTATATGAATGATTTAGATTAGATCTAGCTGTACTGTACTTATAGTGTTGCCTAGCACATATTTCAATGCACATATATTCTGACACAGGCAGTTAAGAGATTTGAATAGGGGGTTTTATTATATAAGTTATAATTTTAAAAAAAGTACAAAATGTTGGTTGGTTTTCTTCTAACCGAGTTTTAATGCTTCTCTAAAGGCATTAATAAAAATATTAAAGTCTGATGCCCGAGCACATGCATCAGAGTGTTTAAAAGTAATGAAAGAATTTAGATTATGGGTTTTGTTGTAACGGTAATTGTTGTAAGTGAGAGTTGCCAATTCTGAAAAAGCATCAATGAGGATATGATACGTTGTCTTGTGTGAAAAATAGCCAGTCGTTAAAGTATCTGATGTGAGTTTAACAGTTTTCAAATTTAATCAGTGGTCATTTTTAATAATAATGTTAAGAAGTGCAGAGAATGGTATTAAGTTAAATTATACTGATTGGAAAACTGACAATTATATGCGACCCTGGCCTGAGTATTACTAGAAATAGCCCACTATATGGGTCAAGATTATCCCTCTTTATGCCAAAAATCATTAGGATAGAGATATTTAGTCAATTTCTTACTGTAAATATATTAAAACTTTTGATTAGTGATATGCCTCACTAAGAACTTCATTTGGACTGTTTTGCCCCCTTAGATTCCAGATTCCGCTTTCATATAGTTGTACATCAATGGAAAGCTTTTTTTTTTTCAGATTTCAGAAGATGTATAAATCTCAATTTCAAAAAATGTACCCTCATGAACTCTTTTTGTGTTCCAGGATCACGTATCTCCATGCCATTCTACATTATGGTTGAAAAACAGAGGGCTACAATGACTGGATGTTGATCGCCTGTGTATTTTTTGGATGTAATTCATATAAAAATTTATATAATGTTTATATAACAATGCCAGGATGCTGATTACTTCTGCTTCAATACATGAAGTTTTATTATAAGCATATTTTTATAAATGAAAAGCGTATCGCACTAAGCTGGCCCAGCTGCTTTTATTAATGACAAGTTGACTTTTTATTCCACTGCGCAAGAGCATTTTTATACATCAGGCCCCAAGAGTTCTTTTATGTAAGTTTAAACTCCCTGAATCTACCAGATAAAGAGCAGACCTGACCAAAATCGTGGATTAGTGAAAAAGGGCATCTCTAGCAAATAAAGTCACTTATTCCCCTTGATATCTCGAAATGTCATTGGATAAGTGATTTGAATTTCTGTTTGAAATGAAGTTTATAATTGAAGACAGTGGTGTTATCTACAGTGACCTTTTCTATTATGCCGCACAAAATGAGACTTGGCCATGGCTTGGAGGCGGAAGCAGCGCTGTGCATAACGGACACGGAGGTGTTTCAGGCTGGATAAACAAGATTTAATTCATACAGAATTAGCAGTGGAGACGAATTAGGAGCCACGTCACCTGTCGCACTGTATTCCTTGTATGTATATGTACTGCAGATTGTACAACATAAAAATAATATAACTAACAATAACATAATATTTAGTATTTTTACATCTAGGTGGGGAAATCATTTTTAATTTAATCGTTTTTTTTCCCCAGGTGCGTACCGAAGCGTGACATCTGGGTACTGTGCAACCCCTATGCAGAATCCCAGCCGTATTCAGAATGAGTTGTACTGTGATTTTTACCGTGATGGCATGGCACTGGTTGTGAGGTCTGAGGTGGAATTATGCGAGTAGGATTATGCACAGAGGGATGCTGTTGCTTGGAAACGAATGCTGCAAATGAAAGGTGACATTACTCTCACTGACTACAAGAGCATATGCTCTTTGAAGCTAAGCAGCTCTCAATGTAAAGGCTTGTTCACAAAGAATGATATGACAGTAACTATATTGGCATATACACAAGTGGATGATAATGTTCAGTTTATTACAAGTGTGTGCCGCATTTTTGTCATAAGCTACTTTAAATGCTCGTGCTCTTTAAAGCTCTGTCAATGTTCATATTGTTCATATTTTTTCTAAACGTAGTTCCAACAGTATCGGTCCTCCGTGCAGCTATTGTTATTGCTGCGGTCGGGACATCCCTATCGTCATGCTAAAATGATTATTAAAACAATCATAGTTTTCTTCCTTGGTGTGAACGATAGTCTGAATATCAACAAGTCTGATGGTGTTTACAGACTAGAATCTTGGACGTCGGTATATAACGAAAGGTTGATTCTTTGTTTCTTTTATTTATTGCAGCCTAAAAGCCCGAACAAATTCCTCACTTAATTTAAACCATTCACTTTTTTGGTAGAAGGAGAAAAGAATGATGGAAAAAGAAAACTGAGTGAAAGCATTCACTCTAGACTTTGAAAAGCGTATGTGGTTTTATATACGAACCTCGATTATGATATATAATCTCATTGTGAGTTATCATCCAGTAACAGACTTCTTTAGTATCAGAATGAAGTGGTTTTATTAATTAAAAAAAAAAGGTTTTAAACTTGCTATGAAAACAAATGGACTTTTAGCGATCACATCCAATGCCATCTAAACAGTTAAGCATGAACTGAATTTTAAAGAGAGCATATCAGGTCATAATCCAGTTTGGTCAACGTATAAATGGAAAAACCTGGCCCACAGGGGCCTTGAGGATATTCTATGAGACATTCCATGGTACTGCAGTTCTGTTGCAAATCTTCTGACTGACGTTGAGTGGCATGAAAGCTCAGTGATCTTCAAGAATAAAACAATCTGTCCTCTTTGGAAAAGCAGCGTATTTATTAAAACCACACATTTAAATGCCATATGCATCTATTAGCCCAAGCAAATCATCGTCAAGTGTCACTACATATAATATATAATGTCTATTAACATCTACAGTAGGTTTTAAAGGAACGTTTCCATAGTTTTTTTGCTGACTAGGACGAGAGAGAGACAGAGAGAGAGAGAGACAGAGAATGGGAGTCACTTTGGGCTCTGACTCATACAATAAGCACTTTCTTTCTGGTCCTGGTCCTCTAAAGGATGACATTCCTCCATCAAGGAAGGAATAGAAAACTAACATCACTCTCTTGAGGGGAATTCACAGAGCAGAGATGTGCCACTTAACGGCAGTCTTGGTAGATGCAGACAGCTGGCAAAGAATGTGCTTTATAACTAACCATTCCAAGGACACAGCTGGGACAAATGAAAGAACGAATTCTTTCCCATGAATTAGCTCTATTTTGCATGCTGGATAAGTACAGGATAAACAAGCACAGATTCATAGCGAAGCTCATTAATAGCACTCCAACTGACTGAGGCATGAAGAATACACAAAGCAGCAAAATATGAAAAGACTGTTGTTTTTCTAATGACTCTGTTTGTCTGTTTTATTACAGCCGAACTCAGCTAAAACAAAACACCCAAATCATTAAAATATGGAGAAATATAAAATACTTGATAGCCTATTAACACCAAACTAAACGGTAAATATATATATATATAATATATATATATATATATATATATATATATATATATATATATATATATTCTATAACGGGCTAACAAATATCGGTTGCCATTTAATGCAAGACCGTTTTAAGAAGTTCACAAAAGTGGCTTTTAAATACGCGTTAAACAAATGAAGAAAAAAAGTACTTTTTGAAACAGTTGCACACAATAAAAAAACGCATTTTAAATGTTACAAGCTACTCTCGGCTAGAGTTCGACGAAAACGCATTGGTTGCGGCTGCAAACTAAACGCGTTTCAAAACGACAAGAGAAAGAAACTTCATAGAAGAGTAAAGTCTCTTTTGAGAAACGACAGCCCAACGGCGGCGTCGAGGATGCCCTGGCCGCCATGCACTCACCCATGTCGCGTTCTCTGTGCTCGGGGGGCGTTAGTGGACGTTCGGCGGGTGTTCTGAGGGGAAAGACTTTCTCTCGACTGAAAGAACGTGTGGCTCCGGCTCGGGACCATCGCTGCGGTGACGTCACCCTTTGGGGTCCCCAGACGGGGCCACTCTTTACCCCTTGAGAGCAGTGATGGTAGAGAGCGCGTGGAGTCCGAGCAGTCCTTATAATCATAAGCCATAGACCAAGAACCATAAAAGAGTGTCGTACTCGTTCGTGCTAATGGAAAGCGCTGTGTTCTGTTCACTCATTGCAAAAGAAAATGACCTTTATATAGGTTACACGACGAACGGATGCAGTTTTTGTCATTTCATGTTATCGTGAACTTTAATGCCGAGCTTGAGCAGAGCCCAGAGAGTACAACTGAATATAAATTGCCGGATGCTCACAGAAAACCACCATGGCAACCAGAAGGCAGGCTGGGAACTCTATTCAGTTTTGGCCATTTGGCATTATTCCAGCATGGCCTCACTAAGTGGGCAAACAGAGAAGCTCCAAATTTCTCGGATCCTAACGCCTTTGGAGAAAACGTCGACGATGAATGGCTTATCTGGAGCGTCAGAGTTTGCCATAAAGACAATAAGAGACCGTTTGTAGGAGAAATTACACTTAATGCAAGTTTATTTTGACAAAATGAGCTCAACCTCTGTACATTTTAACTAAAATTTCCTCGTGAGCAAAGATTTTTAGAAATGTAACATTAAATCACTCGCTCGCCAGTGGATCCTCTGTAGTAGTGAACATGTGCGCATTAAAAACATCAGAATAATCCACAAATAATCGGCGTGACTCCAGTCCATTAAGGTCTTGTGAAACGAGCTTGCAACAAAAGTAATCCATGAAGGCATTCAGACCTTAAACGTAAGCATTCAGTCCATAACATCGCTTCTTCCACTGAATTTGAATTTTGGGGTGAACCATTTTTTTTTTCAAGTAACCACTTTTTTCACTTGATCAACATGCAGCAACGCACCGACCAAATGAATTATCTTTCTAATTGTATCTCCAGAGATGGAAGTTAAAAAAACGACGATGCATGGGAACAGATTTTTTTTCCTGGTTGGAAAAACTTCAACCTAACACCACAGCCACACGCATTTCAGTGCAATACATTTATTAATCAAATCGAACCGCATTAATTAAACAATGACTTCTTTGCATTACAAAAGGAGAAATTTCAAAATGTAAAAACTGCACCAGAGAACAAGCCGGCAAACACCGTCTCATGTGCTCATGTGAGATGAAAAAAGAAGAGACAGACAAAACACATTAACCAAAGACTGTGGGGGAGGCAATGACCTAGTTAGGGAGAAATGACTACATGAAAAGAACCACGCTGAAATCCAAGCAGCGCTTCCATCATTTATGCGATATGAGAAACTTTACAAAAATAGAACTTTGTGGACGCCACTACATGCAGATATGGCAAATAAAAATGAGTGCAAGTTGGGAATGGCAGAACCCAGCCTGTTTTACTAATCACACTGAACTTCATTATTTATTAAAAGTACTCTCTTAACGCTTTATCGGTCTATAAGGACACAAGTGTTTGTTTTATATATGCCAGTGGTCCTCTAATGATGGGGTCTGGTCGTCCTACAGGTTTAGTGGTATAACAGGCCAGTACTTGGGCTGCTTTTTGTCACAGTTGCGGTCAAAGGTGAGCTGCATGGCCGCTTCCATCCCCTGAATCTTTGCTGCATCTTTACCATACAGCTTCTTCATTTCTGCCGTCCTCCTTTCTCCCGGACGCTCTGAAGGAGGCTGGCTGCTGCGCCAGGAAACTCTGTGCAAGTCTTGGTCAGCGAGAACATACGAGTCATGCTGCTCTGCCTCCATCTGCTGTTGTTCCTCTACAAAGCAGAGAAATGAGTCACGACGACAAACATCAGATAAGTGCCCTTTTTAATAAGCTTTTTTTGAGATAAAAATACAAGATCAAGCTCGGTATTTTGGCGTTTGTGCACCTTAATGAGAAAAACATTAGTTAATGTCCACCATGTCAACTCAAATATGCATGGGTCGGTTAGTGGATTACATCGGGTGCAACCAGGTCTAAACACCGCCACAAACGCTTCTGCTTTACTAAAGGTTACGTTTTTGTGCTCATACAAACCATGCTTAAATAAAGTTTCGCTTACGATTAATGTAGTTTTGTGTTTTCTTTATTATATCTAAACATGGAACTATTGGTAGGTGGTTATTAGTAGGTATAATTTTTATCGAGGCAGAAGCCAGACCCTGCACTAAAGACTGACGTTTCGGTTATCATTGGTAAATCCATGTTTTGCTGTAAGATATGTAAAATTGAAATTGATGAACGCACACGGAACCATCAGAAATTTGGATAATACTTTTCCTTGCCATCAGTAATCACGTATCAGAATATATATATATATATATATATATATATATATATATATATATATATATATATATATATATATATATATATATATATATATATATATATATATTCTGCAGCAGTTGTTCTGAATCATTGTTCTACACAGCCAGTGCTTTAAATACGAGATCTCAGTATTCAACAACGAATGAATATCGATTGCGGTGAGTTATTAGAGTGCACCTCTCCTTTAAGCAGGCTTAATCTGTAAAACAGATGGCCAGTGTGAAGAGACCGCAGGACTGAAGTGGGGACATTCTGGGATAATGAGTTTGGCTCAGCACCACTGCTCCTTTCAAGCTCCCATCCAAAATTTCCCCACATAAAAGAATTATCTAAGCAAATCAAATTGGGGTTTAGAAGATTTTGGGTTGTCTGTGCCATCGGTATGCATTTTTCCTAATATTTGTGGTCCTTTGCTCTGACTTTGTGTAGTTTTTTTTTAGGTTTTCTACTGTGTAACACATTTTTTGTTTGCTTGCTTGCGTTTGTTGTTTACCTTTTCATTTCTAAAAGGTCCATTAGTTCCTAAAGGCGACATATAAACCTTTTTAATTGTTATTTAATAATATTATTACATTTAAAAGAGAGGACCCGCACAATGTCATTCCAACAACGGTTTCAGCAGCAGAAAAACTAAAAGCATCTCCGCAATAGTAACAATAATATTAACTATATGGTGGTCCTATGGAGTGAAACCTAAAATAAACGGCTTGCAGATGAAAGGCTTTTATATAAAATCTCCAGACATGTTACACACTTACTGAGCTCCTGTCTGTGTCGCTCTGTCTGGGCAAAGTATTGTCGCAGCTCTTCTGAGATGTCCATGTTACTGATGTCACACTCGATCTGGCTCTCATCTGAACTCTCCATCTCACTGTCTGAATCAGTGGCCTCGTTCTCCCTTTCTTCTTCTCTACCTGTCATTCTGTCCCTGTGAGCCTTCCTCCAGCTCTCGTCAGCATGCCAATCTGAGTATCGCTGGACGGCAGAGGGGTACGTGCAATACAGTGCCTGGTAGTAGCCAACCTCCAGAGCTTTTCTGTATGCCCGCTTATGCCTCTGGTGCCAGCTTATGGCCTGCTGGTAGTGCTGCCAGTAGCGAGAGTACACCGGATGGGCGTACCAGACCTCTCCATCACCCGGACTGGCCTGGAACATATTTTTTGATGTTGACCAATCAGTAAAAATGCTTATCACTCAGTTTCATAATGCATATAATCAATCACATAGCCTTCATTGGCTGTACAACAATTACGTACGTTTAAGACTTACCATTATGAAGAGGGGACTAGTTAATGTAATCTATTTCTGTTCCTGTTAGAAAGAAAGGTAATAGCTTTATTTCGGTCACCAGCAAACATTAATAGAGCAGTGGACAATGGAAACGAATACTTTTGCCATAATATAAGTAAACGAAGTTATCTAGAAACTTTAATCAGGACTAGCGTACTACCGAGACTCAAATAAGTAAACGTATTTGACATTAAACTTAAAATAGCATTATTTAGTCGCTCTTCTCACCACTCATGCTTTCCTCTGCCATTAGAATCAGCCGAATCAGAGTTGTTTTAAGGAGGAGATGGCAAACTGTTGTGCGAAGAATCGACCACGTGCTCTTTGTAAGCCAATCATTTAATGGCTGTTATATTGTCGTAGTTTTACGACAGCTGGAGTAAACGGAAAATTATTCCGACTGTACAGGCATGCAGTTATTTTGGTGTCTTCGTGAATATTTATTTATTCCCCATATACAGCACATTAATTTTAGTCTGTTAACAACTGTTTTTACGTAGTTATGTTGTTCGTGCATTTATTAATCTTCGCTAGATATTGCCGTAAATAAATAGGCTAGCACTAGTTTCCGTTTAGAATCACGTCCGCATTGTTGAGCAAGATCGAAGTCTCCGCATGTAAAGCGGTGGCTCTGGTAACATCTAATCACACGTCCAGTGTTGAAAGAAAGGGGATGTTTGTAATTTGACGACGGCGGCAGATAGGAGGCTACTGAGAAATAGAGATATAACGTTATGCTGAGAAGTAATTAAGAAATAAAAAAGTCTCCTGCTACATCTACAGATGGAAGCGTGCGCGCTCGCTCGTGATGACGTAGATCGCATATTCGTATCCGAGTTGAACCGGTCAAGATGGCGGAGTATCTTGCATCCATTTTTGGTACAGAAAAAGACAAGTAAGCTTGAATTTAGTTTGAACGGTGCGATATTAGCGGACTAACACGCCTGCTTGTCTGACGAGCGTCTGCTGAGATTTTACATCCGAGCGCAAAACAATGTTTTTGTGTGAGATGTGACGCTTCCGCATTGCTCATGCTGCAGGTTAACAGTCCAATCAGACACCGGCAGTTTTATAAAACATTTTAAATGTATCTAACGTACTGACAATTAACATGAATGATAAAAAAAAGTATTGTTGTTGGGATTATAATACTTTGGCTTTGTCAGTTTGTAAAGTTGACACCTTGTAAAATGTTCTAAAACTAATGTAAATGGCCATAACGTTACTTTGTTATAGTCTTCATATCTTGGAGCAGTCTACGTCCTTTTTGTTATTTCTAGGGTCAACTGCTCCTTTTATTTCAAAATTGGAGCTTGTCGTCATGGAGATCGCTGTTCTAGATTGCACAATAAACCAACTTTCAGTCAGGTATGTTTTAATCTCAAACTTCACACCAGTATGTTTTCATTTCCATTTAACTTCAATTCAAATTTATTTATTGATGTCTAACGTGAAACCAACTTCAAATGCTTGCTATGCAGAATATTTAGTGTGGAAGAAGTATATATCTTATATGAATATGTAACTGAATTGACAGGTTATTGTATTGTCAGACCTTGCCACACAATTATTGAAAAGTAATTTTTTTTACATTATAACTTAAAGTATTTGCATGTACGTGTTTTTCTATAATGCTGCACTTTTAACAGAAGTTTTGTCATTTGTAGTTTGTACATTGTATGCCAGCAAGTTTTGATTTCTCTCTTTGCAGACCATCTTGATTCAAAACATTTACCGTAACCCCCAAAACAGTGCACAGACAGCCGACGCTTCTCGCTGTAAGTCCTGCTTTTCCTTAAGATAATGCTAGCAGAAATCCTGTTTCTGTCCCAGATAATTCAGATAAAACTTAACACTGATACTATAGACTCCTACTGTGCACACATCAAGTAAAAAGTAACCGAAAAATAGTTTTTTTTCTAAAAAGCAGTAAATATTTGAATGCGTGATCGTACCTGAGTTTTGTAAATGAGGCCCCAGGAAGCGATTTCATTCCAGAACACCATCAAGTTTGGCTAGCAGATTCGTTGATACTGGCAGGAAGGAGCAGTTTCTAATTTCTTGTAGTAATTAAAAGTAAAAAATGACCAATAGGAAAAGCATTCAGCATTCATCTGCTCCGTTCTTCTGAGATGCAAGAAAGCAATGCCGAATGCTGGCTTCATCTCCCCCTGGTTCTTCACGATTTAGTTTGTGGCAAGCTCCCAGATTGCATGAAAACCATCACCAAATTGATTGAAAAGGGGTTTGAGCTGGGTTTGCGTAGATTCTAGCCTAGAAAAGATCATTTTATCGTGTAATTTTAAGGTATGAATGCAGACTCCAGTAAAGGACTCGGGACTTTGACAAAGCAGACGCACTGTTTTTGATTTGTACGTGACGACATATGTTCAAAATATTGAATGATCTGCATGAATATAATCAAGCCCTTGTTTTGAGAGTATGTTAACTGACATGGTTGTTTACAGAAGATACTTGTCTGCTTCATCAAAGCTCTAAGGTCTTTACGTACCAGTTCTCTTGTCCTAACGTTGATATCTCATGTGGTCTGTAGACCTGGATGCTAAACGGTCTTAGAGTTTCTTTTACAAAGATGCACATTTTGTATTTCAGACCATTGTCCTCATGAACATATACCGTAACTCTCAAAAGCCAGTCTGCTGATGGTTTACAGTGTAAGTTGCCCCCCGCTCGCTTGCAGGAGTCTGCGGCACTGAACGCTTCTTTACGGCTGGCACACATATAAAGAGCATCTATAACAATGTTGAATGATTAGATCCCATAATTAAAAAACCAAAAACTTCACAAACATTGTATTGAGTGAGTCTTATTATGATTAGATACGATGTAATCCATACAAAGGCTTGCTGTGTGTCTGCCAGGCTGGCCTGAAATAATTTCTTTTCTGAATTCTAAGCTTAATCGTATGATGTGTTGATCATCTGACTTGACATGTAAATATCTCCTGTTGGTTAACACCATGCAGTAGGTGTATGATGGGCCAATTAATCTATTTTGTTTCTTATTTGCATGCTATGGGGGCTTTATATCAAAATATTGTAGTCTTGTACACCTTTCTGTGTTCTAATAATATTTAAAAAATCGTCGCTAGGTGCTGTTAGTGATGTGGAGATGCAGGAACATTATGACGAGTTTTTCGAGGTAAGTTTTTTTTCCTTCATGAGACCCGTGAGCCTCAGGATTCAGTGTCTTTCTGTACTCTTTAACGATGCATAGGCATTTTACAGTAGCTCTTCCTCATTTCATTTTTTTTTAAATGTCACATAAATTCTTTAGAGATCTCACAGTGATTCATTTATTATATTGCATAATGCATATATTGCATCAGTAGTTACAACTGTTCACCCGAAGATTCTTTCATCATTTTCTCACCCACATGTTGTTCTAAACCTTTTTCCGTTTCTGTTCTTTTCTTTTCTTGAGCACAGAAGATACCTGGATGAATGTAATGTCTCAACAACATTGGACCACATTGGCTTTCACTGTATGGACAAAACGTATCATACAGGTCTGAAACAACATGAGGGTCAGGAAATGAAGGCACAGCTTTTTGGCACTGTTCTTTGAAGGAGTTACTTCTTCATTTATGTTTTCAAAAGGAAGTCTTCACCGAAATGGAGGAGAAATATGGAGAGGTTGAGGAGATGAACGTGTGCGATAACCTTGGCGATCATTTGGTCGGAAAACGTTTACGTGAAGGTACTGTAAAATGACAGGTTTACGTAATGAACCATATTTTAAACGATGTAGCCACGTTGGTCAGCGTTATAGAATTACGCTAGGAAAAGTGTAACCATTTACTTTTGTAAGTGTAACATGTTTTATTTGTCTGAACAGTTTCGGAGGGAAGAGGATGCTGAGAAGGCTGTATTAGACTTAAACAATCGCTGGTTTAATGGCCAACCAATACACGCTGAGCTCTCACCCGTTACAGACTTTAGAGAAGCCTGCTGTAGGCAGTATGAGATGGGGTCAGTCACACTTCATTCATTCAGTGCCTTTATACTTTTATGTTTATCGGTCACATTTGAGGTTTTATTTTGGATGTGATTAATTATTTGACAGCATATATATTAAGCTGTGATGCCACTTTTCTCCACCTTCTTGTCTCGTCCCACCACAGAGAGTGCACTAGAGGCGGTTTCTGTAATTTCATGCACTTGAAACCCATTTCTCGAGAGCTGAGAAGAGAGCTTTATGGGCGTCGTAGAAAAAGGTACAGAAAACCTTCTTCACCAAAGGCCGGTCTTGTGCCTTGCATTGAAGTTGCCATTTTTTGTTGTTGTAACAGAAATCATCTTTCCATTAGACGTCGCTCTCGGTCAGGATGTCGCGAGAGACGCTCTCGCTCTCGGGACCGCAGCCGTGGAGGTCGAGAACGCGAGAGGAGAAGATCAAGAGATCGTGAACGTTCTGGAAGATTTTGAGCCATGACACAGTTTTGCTGCCCATGCGTTGTTGCTTAGTGTCATCAAACAATGAAATGACATCGTTACTTACTTGTTTATTTAAGTGTACAGTTTTTTGTTTTTCAATAAAAGTGCATTTTTATACATTTTGTGTGGGTGTGGGGTTATTCAAATCTTAGTCATGATGAATCAGTCTAACCAGTGTTGTAGAGGTGTGTCACACACTGCTTTTCTATTCATTGGTTATGAATTTCTCATAAAACAGTGGTATCAGTTTGGAGACAGATAAAGTGTTTTATTACTACAAAAATATCCAGAATTACGTTCCTGCCTTTGTAGTATGAATAGGCAGATTGTTTTATATATATATATATATATATATATATATATATATATATATATATATATTGCAGTGCTATAGTTAACTATTGCCATTGCTGTCTTTTTACAATAATGAAAATAATACAAATAAATAAATCTTGGACGTTTCCCAACTTGTGATAGGAGGGCGATCGACAGACGCCCTCGTTCCAGCCAATCAGGTCGCGCGCCAGCACATGGCCCTTTCCCAAAGAAGTGATGAAGCCCGTTCATGTAAGTGACGTGACGCAGGTACTTCATGGACAGCTGTTAAAGTGGACGGTCTGCATTTATCAGCAAGGTAAATGGGTTTTGTAAACGTTGGATATCTGTAATGGACGCTACAGTATGTGATCAGCAATATATTTGAGACAAATTTATATATTTTCTTAAAAAAATTCTGCTTTGCATATGTTGAAATGTTTATTTGCAACGTCTTCTTTATTTGCATGTAATCATCAAAATGCTTTAATGCACCTAGAAGAACAGAAAAAGATTTATTTATATTAATAACTGCAAAAATTTATTAAAAGTAAACGTAATTTCTACCAGAACCGATCAAATGACCCGCGTTAACTAAAATCCAATTCACAAAAAGACAGTTTGATTGCTGACTGACATAATCACATCCAAATATATAAATAAAGAGCACGAGGTTTGTGATTTTTGCAGGTAGTCTACATGGACGGTTGCCTCGTGCTCGTATAGAATATCTAAAGAATGTTTTTGATCATTATTAAATGCTCTGTAAGTGCTATAAGTGTTTTGGGGGTGCTCTATGTATATATAAACCTGCAGAAAACTTTGCCTGGATGGGATATGATTGAACGTTTTATTTAAAAGAGTTGCTTGGAGCACATGGATCCACTTCAAACTTCCCCATTCTTCTGGTAGGCTTACTCTCGAGTCTTAGCTCGGGTTGCCAGGTGTTTGTATTTAAGTCACTTCAATGTCCAGTATTTGGATTCGACAGTTACGTGAATATTGTAATCATAACTGCATCGGAGTCATAAAACACAGTACACTGCTGACTTGTTTAGACTGACAGAAGACATTTAAATTTGTGTACTGTCAAAAGTGAGATCTGGCAACCTGGGTCCTAAAGCGTGACCACATTAAGGTCACCATGAATCCAGCAGAATTTTGCAATATCTGGTATCGTTTGCTTTCAGTTAATATTTTAATATTTAATTTAATAAAAATGCTAGAAGTGTGGCTTAAGTGCCTAAAACTGATCAAATGGGACTGAAAGTTCATAAGTGAGTCTGAATCATATTATTTCTAGATACACAAAGACCATCTGAACTTGCATGGTATTGTGGTCTTTTCGTATCAAAGCAGTCAAGCGTGCTTGTTATGTTATTAAAACGCTGGTGTATTTTAGGCTCGACTTCTTAGGTTTATCTATTAATAATCTCATAATTGAGATGTTGAAGTGAGATAAGGCTGCAGACAAGTAAACAAACATTTTTAGCACTTCGGCTTCCATTGTCCTGAATATAGCATTTTTAGTTAAATGTCTGTAATGAGGTCTGTGTTTAACACAAGTTCTAAATATTTTCATATTTTCATATTGTCTATATTATTGGATGTTCAGCCCTATAAAAATGTTGGATTCATGCATTAAAGTGACCGCAGTCTAATTTACCAGCTGCTGTCTGTAAAAAAAGTTACAAATGTTTAAAAGGGGGAAAAAAGTATTTAAAATTTCTCTTTTTTTAATTTAATTTCTGTATCTGATTCTGAACACCCTTGCAAATCTGAAACCTGAATTATTCATGTTATTGCTTTTAATTTACTTATATGTTACTGACAAAACGAAATAACAAAATGTATCCTTTTTTTTTTTCATAATGTGATTTGGCTCTTTTGACTCAGGCTGTCTATTCAGGCTTTTTCAAGCCAACATAATCTACGAATCTAACACTTTACAGAGATCTACTGAGGAATCATGCCTTCGGTTCCATCCAACAAAGAGAACGACAGTCCTGCCTGTCCTTTCTCTGGCAAGAAGAGCACTGGCAGGAACGGTGTTGAGAAGCTGGTTCCAGAAAGTGTGGAGCGATCCCCGCAGCAGATTAAAGAAACTGGGGCTGCTGAACCGAAATGGATTCGTCCTGACCTGCCAAGCAGATGTACCTGGAAACCAGGAATGTCTTTTGATAATTCCCCTCACAAACACTTCCCCAGGTGATAATCCTAAATGATCTCTCACTTTTCATTTCTGACCTGAAATCACAAAGTGACACATGCTTAGAGAGCTCAGCCCACCCCCCCCAAAAAAAGTCTGCGTCCTACTCAGGAAAATGTCCTTATTTGGAAACTTATCAGCAAGATAAACATGTTTCACAATCATTGATTAGCTCTAATGGACTTTGCTGTATTCAAGCAACAATATATTTGATATGGAAAAATTTATAAAAGTATTGTGTGTGTGTGTGTGTGTGTGTGTGTGTGTATATATATATATATAACTCCTTTAACCATTGCAGGACAAAATCTGAGAACATTCTTCCCAACATCCTGGACAGGATTGGAGATACACCACTGGTCCGCATAAACAAGATCTCTAAGACTTTTGGACTAAAGTGTGAACTTTGTAAGTAATGAATTCATATTTTTACTCTTTTAAATCATTTACATTAAAAGTTAATGTTGTTTTGCCACAGAAAGTATATTACAGATAAAAGGATTCCTTGAAAGACAACAAAAAAATCTAAAGCAAGTGCTGACCTTGAGGCATTTCTATAAATAACCTGTATCTCCTCACCAGTGATTTAGTTGTGTTTGTTTGTCTGCAGTGGCCAAGTGTGAGTTCTTTAACGCCGGTGGCAGCGTGAAGGACCGTATCAGTCTGCGTATGGTGGAGGACGCTGAGAGGGAAGGCCTCCTCAAACCTGGAGACACCATCATAGAGCCCACCTCTGGAAACACAGGTAATCACGCAGGACTCTGATGCTGAGATGCTGATTGTTACAGTGTGCTCCACGCTAGTTCACAAGCTGCACTATGCTTAAAATCCAGTTTACGGTATGGTTAGAAAAGCGCATTGGAGAAAAGCAAATATCATTCTTACCGGTTGGAAGGGTGAAGTTACGAGCGCTCTGTGCAGGTATTGGTCTTGCATTGGCTGCAGCGGTGAAGGGATATCGCTGCATAATTGTTATGCCTGAGAAAATGAGCATGGAAAAGGTAAGATTCATTCCAGTTAGATCAAATGGGGATCTGGCGACCTATCATAAACGCTAAACAATGGTCCCTTCGCAGGTTGATGTCCTGAGAGCTTTAGGTGCTGAGATCGTCCGGACTCCCACCAGCGCACGCTTTGATTCTCCCGAGTCCCACGTGGGTGTGGCCTGGCGCTTGAAGAATGAGATTCCTAACTCACACATCCTGGACCAGTACCGCAATCCCAGCAACCCACTGGCTCATTATGACACCACTGCCGAGGAGATCCTGGAGCAGTGTGATGGTAGCAGTTGTGTTGTTTCTCTCACTTTCTCTGTCTGTCTTTTGATCATCAAAGCATAGCTCCGCCTCGCTCCAGCTTTAAGGCTTTCTGTTATCACTGATATTAAAGGAATAGCTGACCCAAAAATTTAAATGCGCTAAAAATGCACTCATCCTCGGGCCGTTTAAGATAGCTTTTCTTCATGGGAACAGATCGGGAAAAAATTAGCATTGCATCACGTGCTCGCCAATAGATCCTCTGCAGTGAATGGGTGCCGTCAGAATGAGAGTTTAAACGTCTGATTAAAACAATATAATAATACCCACACGACGCTGGTCTGTTCATTAAAGTCTTGTGAAGCAAAAAGATGGAAGTCTATCAAGACATTTTAACTTTAAACCATTGCTTCCAGTTAAAATACAAGTCCTTTATCCTCAATAACGCTTCCTCTAGTAAAAAATCCACCTACCCATATTATTGGAAAAGGCCAAATGATGGTTTGGATAATACTTTATAATAACTTAATAATCATTAACAAACATTATATAATGTCTAACAGATCAGTTATATAATATCATATCGTTATATAATGTTTAACAGATTAGTTAATATATATTAATTTCACAATGATTAACATCCTTAATTCATATAAAGTTCAAATTTGTTTATGATCATGCACAAATACAAAAATGATTTAAGTTACACACTGATAAAAAAAAGCTTATTTATTAATGAACATTGCCATGGTTACGAATGCCATTAAAGTGGCTGTTTAAACTGATTCAAGTATTAACCAGTGCACTTTTTTTTTGTTTTTGTACATTTTTCGTAAATGTTCTTTTTTTCTCATCTCACCGCAGGTAAATTGGATATGCTGGTGGCAGGAGCCGGCACAGGTGGCACTATTACCGGCATCGCTCGCAAACTGAAGGAGAAATGCCCAAATATCAAGGTAGACACAGGTTGTCCTTGAGATTTGATGCACAGCATTTTTTCAAATCTGAGCCAGAAAGATAATAACCTGAAGAATAAACCACGTGATGTTGACAATCATATAAAGATATAAATTGCAGTTATGACTCAGGAATGAAGTGAGTCTCGACTGTTTTGGCAGATCGTAGCGGTGGACCCAGAGGGATCGATCCTCGCAGAACCTGAAGAGCTGAACCGGACTGATAAGACCCAGTACGAGGTGGAGGGCATCGGATATGACTTCATCCCCACCGTCCTGGATCGATCTGTGAGTGACCCCACTTAAGTGTGTGCGTTTCAGTCTAATGTCCCTTATGAGTTGGACATAATAAATATTTACATTACTTTTCTAAAATGATATATGGATAGATCAAGCACACCTAAGCTGCTTCAGTTCAGTGTTCATCCTGACATTTGATGTACATTTGTCCTCTTACTTGCTAAAAAGTATACTCTAGCAATCAGATGCCTGAAAGCGGATTGCGTTTTTCAGCAAAGGTTTGATCATGTTGATCATTTGGAAATGTATCAAATTTGACAAAATAGAATAAAGTTAAGTTAAAGGTATGCAGTGGTGTTGGCCCCCTTCCCTGATTTTTATTTTTGGCATGTTTGTCACACTTTAATGTTTCAGATTGTCAAATAAATTACAATTTTAACTATGCAGTTTTTTAAATGAAGCCACAAAATCTGAACCCACATGGCCCTGTGTGACATGCGTTAGCAGCAACAGTTACAGTGCTGTGGAGGAATTTGAAGACACAGAATTGTTGTATTTCAGCCACATTGGAGGGTTTTTGAACATGAACCGTCTTTTTAAGTTCATGCCACAGCTCCTCAATATGATTCAGGTCGGGACTTTGACTAGGCCACTCCAAAGCCTTCTTTCTTTCTTTTTTTTTTCTTCAGCCATTTAGATGTGGACCTGCTGGTGGTTTTTTTGGATCAAGGTCCTGCTTCGGAACCCAAGTTCACTTCAGCTTGAGTTGTCCTTCAGGATTTTTTGGTAGACAGCAGAATTCATGATTCCATTTATCACAGCAACTCTTCCGGGTCCTGACATTTATTATGAATACATAAACCTTCATTTAAAAACTGCATGTTGTGTTTATCTGTGTTATCTTTGATTTAAATTAGTTTGATGATCTGAAACATTAAAGCGTAACAAACATGCAAAAGAATAAAAAAATCAGGAAAGTTTTAACGCCACCGTATGTTTTTCTATTCTAAAATAAATGATGCCATTAAGAGTGTTTGCTTTCGGTTGGTTTGGTCGCTTGCAGTAAAAGTACTAAGATGAAATATTATTCTTAATAATGAGTCTGTTCACTGGTCTTGCTATTCTGTTCTTTACCTGAAGACGGCGATAGAAGTATAGTTTTTGTGTACAGTGTTCTTCTGTTGGGAGACAGCAGGCAGTTCATGTACTAAACTACACACGTTGTGGTGATTGTTTTTCAGTTGGTTGACAAATGGTACAAATCCAACGATGAGGAATCGTTCTCCATTGCCCGAATGCTTATTAGAGATGAAGGGCTGTTATGCGGTAAGCACATTATACTTTATTAACACGCACCTTAATGCCACACATCTTAAATTGAGTTGTGTTTGTATGTAGCTGATTGTTTATGTTGTCAGGTGGGAGCTCAGGAAGTGCCATGGCGGCTGCGGTGAAGCTGGCCAAAGATCTGAAGGAGGGACAGCGCTGTGTCGTGATTCTGCCTGACTCCATTCGTAACTACATGTAAGGAAAATCAGAGAGAAGCGACCTTATTCCTGCAATCTTTTTTCCATGGAACAATAAATGAGTCTGAAGCAATGGATACTAATCAGCATTTTGCGTTTTAATATGTACTCTGAAGGTCCAAGTTCTTGAGTGATAAGTGGATGTTCCAGAAGGGCTTTCTGAGGGTGGAAGATATCATGGTGAATAAACCCTGGTGAGCAATGATCGCTTTGATTTCATTTTTGCAATGAGTGTTGGGTAAGTTGTCATTGTCGCTGCCGACCTGTCATTTTATAAGCTAACAGTTATTAAAATTGCAATTTATTAAAATATGTTCTGCAGAAATATCAAAACATTGTTTTGGGTGGCAAATGTTGAAATGAATTAATGTTAAACATTTTAAATTCTACTTGACCCTCAGTTTATGAACAGTACACTATGAACTATTTCAAATATGTATCTGTCTTTGCTATATAGCTGACCCATATATGAGGTTTTATTTTTATTTTTGATGATGTTTTAGTTTAGAGAATAAAATGAATATTCTAAAATGTATTTACATTTTTAAACAATCTAAGTGTTTGAAACAATTTTTCAACTACATTTTGAACTTTTTACAAATACTGTGAATATGACAATTTATCTGTTTCAAAGCTAGGCCCATTTTCTTTTTATTAAATATATACTCCATTTATAAACATTATTACAAGATCTATGTATTAGGTATCTGGGCAGCTTTTTGTTTCCGTTCCTGTGCTTGTTCTTCTTTCACTCTATATCTTTCAGGTGGTGGAATCTGAAATTACAGAGTCTAAACCTGTCTGCTCCACTAACTGTGCTGCCTACAGTCACATGTCAAAAAACCATCAAAATCCTGAAAGAAAAGGGCTTTGACCAGGCTCCGGTCGTAGATGAAGCTGGGTGAGCAACACATGCAACAAAGAGCGGTTTAATCAGCAGTAAATGGTGTCAACCTCCCAGTAACTGTGATCCGTACTTCCTGTATTAAAGCAATATTGTCAGTGTAATTGAAGATGAATAACAGTGAGGCGTTTGGCTGGCTTTCCGCAGGCTGATTCTGGGAATGGTGACCCTGGGAAACATGCTTGCCTCTGTGCTTGCGGGAAAGGTCAAGCCCTCTGACCCAGTTAGCAAAGTGCTCTACAAACAGTTCAAGCAGGTGAGTGCGCTTCTTTCAGAAAGGATGCTTTGAGCTCACTCGCTCCATCTTTATGTGCTTCTTATTCACTCGCTCCATCTTTACGGCTGCTTTAGATTCGACTGACTGACAATCTGGGGAAGCTGTCCCGGATCTTAGAAACGGATCATTTTGCCCTGGTGGTCCATGAGCAGATACAGTGTGAGTGTTTATTCTGACACATTTAAGTCCTTGTGTGGATACTGTGCTTTTATAAAAAATGTTTTTATGTTGTTTTATAAAAATTCAGTTGTAGGAAACCTTAAGACTTTCTTATAAAGTGTAATACCATGCTAACATGTGACCCCAAACCACAAAACCAGTCGTAAGGGTCAGTTTTTTTGAGATCCATGTATATTTATACACGTGAAAGCCGAAGAAATAAGTTTCCACTGATGCTTGGTTTGCTGGGATAGGGCAATATTTGGCTGAAATACAACTATTTTGAATCTGATGGTGCAAAAAAAATCTAAATATTGATTAAAAAATGATTTTGTCTTTTTGCTTGGATGTAGGATCGTGAGTATTTTTTTAATCTATAAAAAAAGAGTAATCCTGTTTCCATACACCCTGGAGGATGATGAAATTCCGCTCTTTTTTTTTGCAGATCTGACAGATGGATCTTCCACTCAAAAGCAAATGGTGTTTGGAGTGGTGACGGCTATCGATCTCCTCAACTTTGTGACAGCCCGAGAGAAAAGAGAGAGATCCGTGTCAGAATCAACGGATGACTACTGAAAGCTTCAGAGCACTTCCTGCCTCAATCTCAAAGCGATGCACTACAAACAATCGAAATAGTTACAGTTAAAACCGCTGTGACACCTAAATTTGGGCAGTAGCGTATACGGTTTCTTTGCCAATAATTATGTAAATGTTTACAAACGTTATTAACAAATGATCTTTAAAAGCAAAGCAGGATCTAAAATGATGTTTTGACCAATCATTTATGTCACTGGATATAAATAGGTGCTACTGCCCATAGATGTGTATCTTGCATTGTGTTGTCCCAAAGCTATTTGTTTTAGTCAATATGACAATCAGTGTGGTTTGTTTTCCTGTGTTGGTGCTGACAAAAAAAAAATCAGTGTCTCACTGTATGTAAGTGTCATCTGTCACAAAAAAAGAAAAAGTGATTGCACTTGGCATTTTCATTTTGATTGCTTAATGTGAGAAATATTTGACACGTCACCACCTGTAATTGTGCAGAACCAGCTGATACACCTCTTTTGTTGAGGTAGAAGTTGTCTAGAAGCAAGGTTGTCCAATACTTCTTCCTGCAGAATTTAATTTCAATGCAACGGACGTTTTGTGTTTTTCTTAACCTTGATTAGCTGGTTCAGGCGTGTTTAATTGGGGCTAGAACTAAACTTAGCTTGAAAGTGGCCCTCAAGAAGCCGGTCAAGTGTCGGTGTAGTTCGAAGAATTAGTTTACCAGCACGACTGTTGAAAAGTGTTTCTGAATTTGCTTTCATTACTCTAGCTACTCATTTTTTAAAATCCTATCCTCACTGAGTTTGTAAACGACATCTAGACTGGGTTTTTCGACAATGATGATGTATGCAAGATACTAATGTTTCCACCTTCTTAACTTACGCTCTTGTAATAGTTACGTTCACGCTGCAGTCCACCGAGAAAAAGGTTCCAACGAAAGCTGCTGACTGAGCTGAAACCTGGCCAAAGATTAAACCACCCATCCGGTGGCCTGGTCACCCGTCCTCACTACTGGCTCAGCTGGGGTCTGTTTGCCAAGGCTGTTGAGTCTGTGGTGTGGAAAAAGGGCCTTGCTGGTGGTTTAGAGTTAAGCCTCACCAGCGTGCCAGGTGAAGCCCCCAGGATTACACTAATGCTGCCGCACGGACCAGAGAGGAAGTTATTATGTCTGCCATCAGAGTTATGGCTTCAGAGCTACACTGGTCAGATTGATAGATGAGTTAAATACTCAGTACACAGTGTATCGGTGCACTTCTGTATATGATATAAAACTAATCACGTGAGATTTAGAACACCTTGTGAAGCTATATTGAGTAGTTTCTATGGTTATTCATTCTCTGGTCAAATCACTGATCAGCTGTAGAGACCAAAACCTAGAAACAAAAACTTTTGTCACGAGTTGTCTGGGAATTACGACGTGGCGGAAAGGCAGCTAACCTGCGTGTTGGAATATATGACCTAAATAAGACTTTTCACCGTGTATCGTCTTCTCAACAAGTTTGTTCTGACCAACCGAGGGAAAAGTCAATAAATCGCTCTACCGATGGAGATTTAATCTAACGACCGATTAGCTCGTATCCCATCAAACCACGCAAATTATTGTTATTGATGTTAACAGCATCAGCATTGCACGAATACTATTATAGTGTGTATTAGCTTGTAGATTTCAATTCACGTACAGTAATAGTCACTCTATTCAGATTTCCTATTAAGAAATGATTTTAACCCCAAACTATGCTCGCTCCTAACTGGTTGTCTTTTAAATACAAGGCCTTTGTAATCTCAGGCTGTCTGTAATCAGAAGCACATTTAAAACTGGAATAAAATATCATTTAATTTTATTCACGTTTCATAAATTTTTTTGGGGCATTTAATTATTCTAGCTGCTGTGAAAAGGCTGCAAATGATCTTTTATCTGCAGGATCCTAGTAGCCGAGACAACTTCTTTATGTTTATAAGATGTGACATAATCACACAAATTTCCCACAAAAACTACCTGTATTATACATTATTATAATTTAACTGTTGTGAATCAGGCTAGGGTAAAGCGGCTGTTTTGAACACTGGCTGGTGGTGGACTAGCTCAAATAATGATTTTGGATCATTTTTATCTTAAAAAAAAGTTACAGATTGCAGCTTATATCAAATCATCATTTATTGGATTTTTCAATTGGGAGGTGGCTGTCCTGAAAATATTGTTGCATTTTATTCCATTGTTGTTTTTAATATTTTGGGGGATTTTTTAAAAAAAGTTTAATTATTTTATATTTTCTTTGTACGTTATGAACCTTTTTTTTTTTAAAAAAAAAAATGTGTACCACATTTCGATCACTTCCAAAACAGTGTATGTTTTAGTTCATTGGCTGAGACTGATTTGAACTACACCCCTACATTTATGATCATGAAATATTCCTGTGTCACTCATAGCTGCTAGGTGTGAGTAGGTCCCATCATTTTTAGGTAAATTGTATTCAAATATCTGGAAAGTAAGTTGGAATTTACACTTTGTGGGGGGGGCTATTCTATAACATTTATTTCTTGTATGTGTACAGCTGTTCAGAACCGTGCACCCATGTGCTGATTAACATCAAAACTAACCTTCACTGACGAAACATTTGGTGGAGTTTCAACATCCTTGCTGTATTCGGCCGTCAAAACTGTCACTACCGAAACAAATAAACTAAATTTGCTACATTTTAGTTTTTGACAATTCATTATAAGGGACAAAACATAACACACTAATGATAACACATTAGTATTAAAATCATCTGTATAATTTTCTGCTTAAAATAAACAGCAACAACATTACGAAATATATTCAAAATATATTCTGTTATATTCAAATACAAACAAAAATGGCCAAAATGTATGACGAACAAAACATATTTTAGCATAGATACTTTTTATTAGTATATATATATATATATATATATATATATATATATATATATATATATATATATATATATTTAAAAAATAATAAAATGTGTTTTTACTAAACCTTAAGTTTTGATGAAAAAATATGCCTGTACCTGTCTTTATTAAGTAGTCAGAACTAAACAAGCGGCCATAACACACCAGCCGCCCCACTTCATCTGTATGGTCTGGTTTGTTTTGGCAGTCTCTTATTTTCCGGTGATAACTGGCGAGCGGGGAACTACCGGGAAGCATTCAGGGCTAGACTGTCATTCTCAGGTCAGTGTGCACCCCACCGATTCTGCTGACAGCACTGTTCCCACCATGAGATAATGCCATTCCAGAGAGATCCACTTGTAAGCCTCTCTTTCTGCAGCACAGGTATATAACCAGCAGCTTGCCTTCACTGGGAACGGCACACATCATTGGGATCTTTGTCTACTGTACCGGCCTCTATCAGCCTCCTCATAACTGCCTTCGGTCCTCATCTTCTCCTTAAAAACTTTCCTCGACGTCGGGTGCAAATAGTCACAATCGGGTTGAAACTTGCCAGTCTACGCCAAGCCTGACATTATGGATATTGCCATCCAACACCCCTGGTTTAGACGCACCCTGAGCTACCCCACTCGCCTCTTCGACCAGTTGTTTGGAGAAGGCCTGTTCGACTACGACCTCTTTCCCTTCGCTGCCTCAACCGTCAGCCCTTACTATCGACACTCACTCCTCCGCAGCTTCCTGGACTCCTCCAACTCAGGCATCTCTGAGGTAACGAACCGCTTCACTGTGAACTGATACCATTGAGATTTACAATCTGAAAGATGCCGTCGTTCTTGCAGAAGCCCAACACGGGGCGTCGATTATCACCGAATCAATGCATTGTATCGTCTTTGTCACAAACGACACGTGCATCGTTAGTTTCACATCAAAACGAGCTTATTAACTGAAAATAATGCCTAAATGTGACAGAACAGGTTAAAAAGGAGAAACTAACAAAATTGGTGAGTGCTGCAGAAATATCTGTAGTGCCCATGGAGAAAACGACTTGTTAATTTGACTATTTTTACTATTTTACTATTATTTTAATTTTGGCATGCGAAAAATGGCAAGATTTTCTTTCATATCACCTGATGTTGAGCCAATCATGTCATTTTTGATTGATCTCCACCTTGATGCTGAACAGAGTCGGCTGAATGGATTATTAGTTTTCTCTTACGAAACTAAAATCCTATCTGCACACACCGACCCGTTGGTTTAAATCCACTGTACTTGCCGGTTTCTGCAGGTGAGGTCTGACAGAGACAAATTCACAGTGTTCCTGGATGTGAAACACTTCTCTCCCGATGAGCTCAGCGTGAAGGTGACGGAGGACTACGTGGAGATCCAGGGCAGGCACGGAGAAAGACAGGTGAGGTCACGGCTCATTCGGACTCGCAATGAGATTGAATGAACTGTCCGAACGTTCTCATAAGCTGCTGCTCTGATCTGTATCTCAGTGTAAGGAAGCTGGTATTTCAGCAGCTCAGTTAGGAAGCATTACTCTTGTTTGTGAATAATGAACTATATAACACTACAGCAATACAATACTAGTGTTAGTGCCTGTGTATGAGTTTCATAGGATGCAGTGTATAAATATGAAGTAGCCTATGATACTTTCTACAGATTGTGAGAAAATGTCATTAATGATTTAGCTTTTTCAGTCATTTCCTGTACCAAATCATCAAGAATAAGAACTTTCACAGACATGACTTAGTTCAGACAGACTAGAAAAATACAGACATAGAAAAATAAAACCTCTTCAAATGCTAATGGGAGAAAGTCTATGAAAGAAAAATATTTTTGGTTCATTTCATTTTTCATAGCTCATCAGTTATTCATCTTTTCTTCCGGTTGTGTTTTCTCTTCAATTTCTTTTCTATTTTTGTCCCCATCCTCCCTTCCCGAGTCACTAATTCAGTACCATGGATATATTCCCATGTTTCAGTAGAACAGACGAGGAAAAAGTGAGTTTGTGTGAGATTGACGTCACTTTTTGCATCATAGCCTGCCGCCCCATTTGGAGTCCTAAATAGCAGTAAAAGGCTTGTGGGTAATCTTTCCAGAGCTCTTCTGGTAGATTGTTTTGAAATGCTTTGACCCTAAAGCTGTTGTTCGGTCACGAGAGGCTAATGACTACGCACTGGATGAACTGTACTGATATGTGAGCTCAAACCTACACTAATCTAATCAAGATCCAACTCATCTAAATCCAATCTAAAAAATATTCAGACTGATTTCAAAAATTCATAACTGAAGAAGGCTAAACTGCTTTCGGAAAAAGCTAGCGAACAGCTGTCCTACTTTTCTGTTCATTATTTAGCTTATTTAAAAAGCCTTTAAAATAGTACTTGAAAGTAGATCTTTAAAAAAAAATAGGGTTTCTATTCTGGTTCTTCTTTTAACAATATGACCCCTGAGGTTTGAATCTAAAGGTCTTCTCTAAATCTAAAGGTCGGTAGACAGATCCATATTTTCCAGACTGAGACTCATTTAGTAAAAAAAAAAAAAAAAATCAGTTTGCTAAGCCACTTTAACAATAAGATTCATTTAGTTAACACCACGAACTAAGTATATACTTCTAATGCATTTATTATCTTAATGTTAATGTTAATTTCAACATTTACTATTAAAATCTAAAGTTGTATCTGATATTAATATTTAATGGACTCAAGCTAACGTGAGCCAAAAAGGAACAGTGGTATTTTTATTAAATAATACTAAAGATTAATATGGTAAATAATGCATTAGTTAATGTCATTTAATTGGGGTCCCACTTTATATTAGTTGGCCTGAACCATTGTGTACATACAAGTTTTTACATTGTACTTATATTTAGAAAAATACCTATATGTAATTCATTTCCGAAAGTACATTTATTTTTTACACTGCTAGCCTTTTCCTTATATTGTCTCCTCAGGATGATCACGGCTACATCTCCCGTGAGTTCCGGCGCCGTTACCGCCTGCCTTCTAACGTGGACCAGTCTGCTATCACCTGCACGCTGTCTGCTGACGGCCTGCTCACTCTTTGTGGACCCAAGACCGGTGGGATCGAGTCTGGCCGCGGAGATCGCACCATCCCTGTTACCCGGGAGGACAAGACCAACTCAGGCTCCTCCTCCTAGACAGGTCACTGCCCACAGCCAGGTGGCTGAGTGGGGCTCACGGGGGGCTTTCATTTCAGAGCGCATCTAAAGGTGGATTTAAGCAAATCCTCTATTTGTTTATGATAAAAAAAACAAGCCCTTCCTCCCACTTCCACTTCAAAGGGTGTCAGTGTATATCTGACCTAATACCTTCTTTCATTAGACTACGCTAGCTAATAATCTCCATAATCCACTATGATTGTTTTCATTTTACATGACACGCAGGAAACGGATCAGGATGATTGGCCGGGGGTCTTATTTCTTAATCAAGCCTCTGCGTTCCTCTCTAGTCAGACGATGAATCCCAAACGGTCACTGCTCCGATTTTAACCATCCCGGTGATATAATCCTGATGTAAAAGTATAATCCTTTATATAACGGAGTCAGTCGGAGAAGTAAATGCTCCGAGAGATGTTGGAGAGCTTGGTTAAAACTTGATCTATTTGAAAATATCTGATCCAAGGGAGATCCCATCACCTGTAAGACCTTGGCCTGTGTCATGAGCTCTTTTCTAGATTTCTCTTGTCATCGACTCTTTCCTGTCTTGTAGGTTTTAGCCCTGTTCTACTCATTACCGACTCCTCAGGGGTCTACTAAAAAGCGATGAAAAAATAAAGTTGTACCATTAACCTTGAAGAAAATCTTGTTTGTTGTGTTTTTGCTATAGATTAAGGTTAAAGCTTGTCACAACGTCTATATATCGCTGCATTGTTATTTGTACCACCAAAACCCAAAAATCATTTTTGCAGGATATAATTAAGCCACATAGATTTGAGCTAATAATTGTTTTACGGAGATGCTGAATGACGAGCATACTGGTATCTGAATGTTGCAATCAATGTTTGCTTTTTCACTCCTGTGATAATAGTTACTGGTTGACTGTTGGTGTTTTCATTCAATTGGGGCTATTCTTAATGCGTTTTAAAATCGCACAAAAAAGCATAAAAACGGTTGTCGGTAGACTAATCTTTAAATATATAAAAAATCTTTTTCTATCCAAGTCAAAAATAATACTTGATATTGCTGAATCCAACTAAATACATTAATCTATACCAACAACACATTTTTATTTATTAAAAAAGTACAAGTTCAAGCAAAAGATGCCGATGTACTCAATACTTCTGAGCATGAATTAGTTTTCCACAAATAATTTTTTTTAATTTAAAAATTATATTCATTTAGAACTTGAACTGAAATTGCTATTCAAAAGCAACAATTACACAAGTCATAGTAAAATGTTGAATTGATGTTTAATAATGTATTTATTTACACTGCTTGACTGAGAATATCTAAACTGCTATCATGACAAAAACAATATGATGAATCTATAAACCTGTTCACTCTGAAACTCTCAAGCACTACAAAGTGCACACTACACAAATACTAAACTGTGGATAGACAATGGATCAAATCATTGTCTCTTAACTGAGGTTAATACAGTGCCAATGTGAAGAAGCCCAGCCTGAGGCAGAGGCTGAGATTGTGGACTAATCTGCAGTCGAGTTTCAAGAAGCTGTGTGGCTGATGCCAGAGCGGAGGAAGACCGAGCGGAGTGTGGTGGGAAGCAGGAGGAGTGACTGATGGGAATCCTCTCATACTGAGGTGGACCTGCAGAGGAATGAGCAGGCTGTACCGACAGGAACCGAGGAACCAACCTACCAAAATAAATCAATAAAAAATCACAATCATATGACAATATGATATAGTTTATATTCATTAAAATCGGTTTTTAAATTAAAATAGCTAACATAGGGCATTAAATAACACCGGTTAACATTTAACACCTTAACATAAACCTACTGATTGTGATTTTATTTTATTTCAATTTATTTTCTACTTTTCTTAATTTTATTTCAAATGTATTTAAATGCTGTAGTGTATCCCCGAAGCTCCATATTACGATAAACGATACGCGAATCGTTACGCCCCTTAGTAAATCATTATTCACTGAATTATTTTCACCTTTCTTTTCTTAAAGGTTGCACCGCTGGGGAGCATGGAGGGTTTGTCAAAACCACTGACGTACTACCGTTTTGTGGATTGTTCTCTAGGATGCATGTTTGACGCACAGGCTGCTTAATTCCATTCCAACTCAACTGACCCTTAATGTGGACATTTTTTCTCAAATGAGTTGGGAAAGCCTTCACACCTGAAAAAAGAAGCAAAGTCGTTTAATCAACTAGAACAGTTAAAGTGATAGAAACTGTAACGTGAGCTGTTTTCCCTGACCTTGTATAAGTGAGGAATCCGAGGATCTCCTTCCTTCTTGAAAGCTGGGTAGAGGAAGACAACTCTGGTACCCAAGGGTGGATGAACAAGAACCAGGATTTCCTGGTGAATACGGATGTAATCCCTGAGTCATGTGACCTCTGGTGTCAGTGTTAATCTCTAATGGGTTGAAGACGGCGGTGGAAGAACTAGTAGAAGCATGAGCACTGGACCTGAGGCAGCAGTCTGAGGTAGAGCCGTCTACGTGATCTATGACAATACCTGAAGCAAGAAAAAGAGATTAGATTAAATCACCCTCACATCCAAGATGTACATGAGTTTGTTTCTTCATGGAAACAGATTCAGAGAAATTTAGTATTAAAACTCTTGAGCACCAATGGATCCAAACATCATAAGATAATAAAAACATCATCATACTCTGCAAGTAATCCACACAGTCCGGTCTATTAATTCAAGTGTTGTGAAGTAAAAAGCTGCATGTTTGTAAGAAAACATTCATCATAAGATGCTTTTGGCAGCAGTCCGGGAAAGTTTTCCGGGAAATACAAAACACTTCTTCCAGTAATTTTTTTTTTTCCCCAGTAATATTTATTTTAGGAATTAATCAATTTAATCAGCAATACAGATCAAAAATGGTATCCTTAAAACTGTAAAATAACAAAAAACCTTTAAAACAGCTGGTTTTACTAAAGTATAAAATGTCAGTAAATACTGAACCTAAATGCATTAATAGGTTTAAATGAGGTAGAAATATTTAAGGTAACAATTGCAGGTTACAATGTTTTGCAGTGTGCATTAAATTAAAGTTTAAAAAAAGTCTATATTGTCACGATGGAGGTAGTTGGGTGTACACAATACCTCTCTGTATGGATCAATCATATATGTCATTTCTTTAAACAAACTTACTTGGCAAACAGGAAAACGTCTGGGATGCAGAGGCATCTGAGGAAATGCGTCTCTGTGATTTTCTTGACTCCACAGGAACACCGTCGAGGGCTTGATCCCCTTTCTCCTCCTCTTTCAAATGGCCCACCTGTGACACTTCATATGCTGCAGTGTCCAGCTGACAGGCAGCAGAAGAGGAGCAGGTATACTGTAGTGAGCCGAGATCCTCCTCCAGAGGCAGCACCGTCCCCCGAGGAGACTCTTTCAGACTCTCACTTCCCAGTCTGCTTTGCTGCAGTGCTTGATGCTTCATCACTCTTTCTAACAGCAGGCAGTAGATAGCAGAAAAGTGGTTGAAGCTACTGTTCTGAAGAGACTGAATAAAGATGCATGGTTTTAGTCAACACACTTGAAAAATGGTTAAAAAACATTATTTAACATTAGGCCGCCTCTTTTTGCAGTGTGCTATATGTAGAAAAGTGTTCCAAGCTTTTGAAGCAGAAACTTTTCAAAACTAATTAGGTGTTAAGCCAAATTTTTATTCTAAAATGGGATTTTTTTTCATATCATTATCAGCATTTGTAAAAAGGCTGTGTTGTCAATTAGACATTTAGTCAATTCTGTTATCATTTACTATAATTTCATTCTAAACCTGAGTGATTTTGCTCTGTGGAACGTAAACAATATTTTGGCTGTTTTTTTTATTCATAATGGACGTCAATGGCCGTGTTTTGTTTTCAACTTTCATCAAAACGTCTCATCTTTTGTTCCACAAAGGAACACAAAAGTCTAACAGGTTTGGATCAACTTTAGGGTGATTCATTTATGGCAAAATGTTCTTTATTGACTGAACTGTTTCCCACCTCTACGGTTCTCTTCCTGTCAATGCCCACTGTCTGCATAATACATAGAACTTCATCACTGTAAGTTTCCTGAGCTTCAGGGCAGGAAGACGAAGAAAGGGTCTGACATATAACCGAACGATCAGCCTGCATCCAGCAATGCTGTTTGATTTGTGCCACACTGAATCTCTTGGCAGGATCAACAGCCAACATTCTCCTTATGAGGCTTTCACAGTCTGTGGAACGACATAAATGTCAAAGGTTAAATGAGAAGATTTCAGCAAACCACATCCTCTGATAAGTGTACGTAAGTAAGAGTTCACCCACAAATCATTTACTCAACCTTTATTTTGAGTTTCCATAGTGTGGAAAAAATATTTGTGTTCAACAGAAGAAAGAACTAAATTTCAACCTAAATACATTCATTCATTATGCAACAGTTTTGAAACTGCACTTTAAAGAGCTATTTCTACTTGATTTAACTCATAAAAATAGCTTACATGGTATAAAATAATGCATTTAGTATTTTTAGTTTAATAAAACCAGATTAATTAATTTAGATGGTACGATTTGTTTTTAATTTCACAGTTTCAGGGCCAATCTTAATAGGAGTAGCATACCTTGTGACATGAAGAATGGCACTCTGAAGCGTCCATCAGTAACTCTTCTTCTTAGGGCAGGAAGAGTGGTGCCATCAAAGGGTAGTGTGCCACAAACCAATACATACAGCAGTACTCCCAGACTCTAAGAGTCAGCAGGAGAAATGGACATTTCATGCACTTCCTGTTAGACTATTTGATAAAGTTCAGAGAATACACTCAAGCTGATGATTTTACCCAGATATCCAAGGATGGTCCCTCATATTCCTTCCCCTCAAAGACCTCTGGGGCAGCATAGGGAGGACTCCCACACCAGGTAGACAAAGATACACCAGGAACATAGAAATTCCCAAAACCAAAGTCTGAAGAAAAGTGGAGACATAGCCTACAGTATATTAGCAATGTGATATTATTAACAATAATAGTAAAAATAAGGTTTATTCATAAATACATCTCACACCCTAGTTTAATTCGTCTAATAACAATGTCAACAAAAAATGGATCACATATTTTTAATACAATAATTTAAATAACTAAAATAATGGTTTAATTAAAAAAGCGATGCAATAAAAATAAAGGTTCACGATCTTACCTGCCAGTTTTATATTCCTGTTACTGTCTAGGAGTAGATTTTCTGCTTTCAGGTCTCTGTGTACAATGTGACGCTTGTGACAGTATTCCACAGCATCAAGGATTTGCCAGAACTTACAGCGAGCTTCCGATTCACTTAAGTGACCCACTGAAGTCAGATAATCTTTGAAAGAGAACGATAATAGCAGTATTAATTAATTACCAGCACCTTGCAAAGGCAGAAAAAAAGTATACAAAATACAGATTTGTAGGTTAAAAGGTTCTCTGTAGGCTTACCAAACATCTCTCCATTCTCGGCGTACTCCGTCACAATGTACAGCATGTCTTTGGTCTCCATAACCTACAATTTCCAAAAAAGTAAAAACACGAATTCTTCAGAGGGTCATGAAGAATCCAAATTTCGTAAAGTATCAAAATTGCAACTTTTTGGAGTCGTGTGCGTGCAGTTTGCCGCCAAAGAGCCGTTTCTCAAGAGAATCCCGAATCCTCGTCTGATCCCATTCTCCTTTCTACTTCTCTGCTCATTAAAAAGTCAAAATGCCCATAAAAAGTGACATATGTAACTCAAAACGTATGCTTCTAAATGAACTCGAAACTAAATGATTGAAAAAGCGGTTGTATGACCTTTCCATTGTGAGGTCATTATTTTCCCTCTTCCACATACTCCTGAGAGACCAGTGTAGGGAGGAAGCGGCAACCATGGGAAAGTCACGGTGCATTAGGATAACGTAAGCTCACTTTAAACTGCTGCGCTGCTGGCTTGCACCGTTTAAGTGAGGTGAAAAATCAAAGGTAAAAACAGATAAACTATCAGCTTAATAAGGGAATTAGTGAAAATATAAAACTAAACTCTAATTTCACGACTCAATAAAGGTCTATCAACAACGTGCGCCTGCATATTATACACAGATAGCAATAAATCATAATGACTGAACAACACAAGCCCACACACACCTGGTAGAGCTTGATTATGTGTGGGTGCTTCAAAAGCTTCATGATCTGAACCTCTCGGTTAATCTTCGTAAGGTCAGATTCATCCAGTCGAGTTTTATCAATGATTTTTATAGCAACCTGTTAAAGCACAGAGAATAGGTTTGTTTATTAAAGGAATGCGTTAAACAAAACACACCTATATGCAATACAAATAACTTTATTTAGCATAGTTATATGATATTTGTTCTATTTAATGCGGATGAAAAGGCTTTTTAAAAGACAACAAGACCCAGAACATACCTCTGTTTTGGTGACTTTGTGTCTAGCTAGTTTAACTACAGCAAAGTTTCCTTTGCCCAGCGTCTTGATGATCTCGTAGAAACCTACTTGCAGGGGTCTGCCGGGGTGGGTCACCACTTTTTCCTCGGACAAAATCACCATTGTCACAAAGTAGGCCTAAACTAAGATCAGACAAGCCGTTATCACTGACACTTCGGTTAACGTTTAAGAAGTGTATAATGAACGCATTGGCTACGCTGCAATGAAAGGTTTTCGACTTTAAAATAAAAGTGTGTCATTCGCAAAGGACATAAACATTAAAAACGGCTAACATATACATTGACCGTAGGGAATATGATATAACATTGCTAAATCAACCAATATGCATTAGGTTAATATAGCGTGCATACAGCCGAAATTATTTTATGGGTTAAATCGTAGAAAACTCTCTTTACAGTATCGACATCTTTCAAACGTTTTTAATTGTCAGCTGTTTTCAGAAGATTTAAAACGTTCAGCTTTCTTATAAAGTCGTATAGCCTAACCAAACTGACAGATTTCATAGCTACCTTATTGAACGCCGATCTTAATCCATTTTTTTGATGTTCTCTTCGTGTGCTGAACGTTTAAGAAGTCGATAACTCCAGTGGTTTCCTCTCAGGAGCAGTCAGTCGTCTCGCGCGGGAGCGTCATCTCCCCTCAGAGTCACCGAAGTTGACGAGATCCACTCCGCCTCCTGCCAACATGCCATAACTGAATTATTCTTACTTTATTAACGTCACTTTTGCGTCAGAGAGCCGCTCGAACGAAATTTCACGTTGCACAGCAACTTAACATAGCGCGCGCGCGTACGCGGGATCACAAGTTCCCAGACACACAGGTTCTGATGAGAGTTAACATGAACCCGACTGTATTACAGTAGTGCCCTTCCTAGGGCTGCCTTTACAAACAGCTTCTTCGGCACATTATAGCACTATACTGCAAAGTGTAAAGGCCTGTAGGCATCATGACGCAGATGTAGGCGGCAGCAGAGTAAACCTGATTCTCTCAGTGAAGTAGGGCTCCAATTATTCCATGAATCATCTAAACCTTTATTCGGTTTTAGTGCATTTAGTTCCTCTTTTTTTAACTTACTGAGCCTGGGCTCTGGATGGACTTGTTTGAATAGATGTGGAGCAGGAAACCTCGGATGCGAGAAGACACGTTTTGGTCGTCCCCAAGTGAACACCAATGTAAGAACTCTTTCCCCTCTCTCATTATCACATTATCATCTTTTCCTATCCACCTGCTCCTACGTTCCTGCTTAACAATATCAGCAAAGTCATCTGAGCCTTGTTATATTAAGATATTAGAGTTTAATCGCTAAAACGCAAGAAAAAAAAGTTGGTAAACTACGTAATTAAGACGTGCGTGGTTGTTCATTTATAATGCTACATGCATGCACAAGAAAGGTTTACCGCAGTAAATTATTCAAATAAAAAGTTTAAAGCAGCAATTATTAATTTGGGCAGTGTTTAAAAATAGATTATAGTGTTTATTAGGAATGTTCATTGTTTAGTGGAGATACATTTAAAAAGTTAAAAGCAATTTACAGTATAACCTGTAAAGTATATACATTCTTTCTTTTTAGTGAGACTACAGAAATCAAAAAATATTTCATGTTTATCTTTTATATTTCCGTATATGTTAACATGTATTGGTGGGTTTTAAGATGGATGTCCCAAAATGTATTACACACAAAAACAGCTATAGACATTATATATACTACACACATATCATATATGCATATTTTTGATGCAGCATAACATCTGGGGTCTGAAATTAATAATCATCAGAAATACACAACACTGTATAAAAACCTAAGTTGTTTTGTGCTGAATAAATCTGGAATAAAACATCTTTTTCACAAAAACAGCAAGCCAAAAAAATTATATACAAAACAGGATTATGTAAATTCTAAAAACCCAGTTGATGGACTTTAAATAGTTGCATGCCTCTGAGATGGACAAATGAACGCTTTACAAATTGGTGTCAAACGCTTTTATGGAACAGAACTTCTTGTGTGACAAATCATCATCGTCATCGTCAAAAAAAAGTCAAACATACTTCTACTGTTTAACATGAACAGAGCTTTGCTCAATAATAGATATGCATATAAAGTAACGAACAGTGTAAACGAAATAGAGAAACACCGCAATCAAAGAAAATGAAAACTATCAAAAACAGTTTAAAGAACATTCCAGTTGTCAAAGTTCAGAAATAAAACAATCGACTAAAAGGTCATTTAACTTTACATACACTAGACATCATCATGTCTAACATTATTGCTGCTGACTCCTCACATCGAAGGGCCGCACTTTAGCTGTTTATGTGACATTTGACCTATGCTGATTGCTGTGCTGTGTCCTAACAATGAGAAGTAAGGCTTCTTGTAAAGTGATGATGTCTCATTCCCATGTTTAAGTTTAGAACTCAATGTAGGATGGACTAGTGGGACAGCTGATGTTGTGGGTGTGCTAGAAAGGGCAGCACATATATCGATTTAATGCTAATTTAATACAGAGCATAAAATGATATAAAGGGCAAACTGAGTATGAAAGCAAGCGTTACGGCTTTTCTGGCATTTTATAAAAAAAAACTTGCTCATCTATCTATAGAGGTGTTCAGCATTTACGTCACAAATAAAGCTTAGAAAGTTCTGTTGAAGTCACTTCTTAACAGGGCCTAACACAGTACAAGATGACTAAACGAACAAACTTTTTGAACATGGCCAAGTTTCAGAATTAGTATGCAGTTTGCTGGACCTAGACCTACTTTTCGTGAACATGAAGGCCTGGGCTTCACTGCTTCTTCTCGGTGTCTTTAGTCTGGGAGTTGGTAAAGCTAGCAAAATCTTCCAGTGTCTCCTGAGCTGTTTGCTTGAGAGCAGGGTGCCGGCTTGAAGCTAGATGCTGGATCCGACTGAGTGGGAAAGAGCTCAGAAAATCAGTTGTCATGTGTGACATGACCTCTCTCTCCAGCAGTAAGGACTGAAGAAGCCTCAGTGACTGCAGACACACTTCTGGGTCGGGGTCTGTGAAAGAGAAGAGAGAGAGAGAGAGAGAGAGAGAGAGAGAGAGAGAGAGAGAGAGAGAGAGAGAGAGACAAAGAGAGTTTCTCGATTCATGTCAGGGGGTTAAAGAGCTCAATATAATCCTCTATGAACAGGGCTGAGAAGGCATTTAACTGAGATTAAATTAACTCTAAAGGTCCTCGCACACAGTCCAAAATGTTTGTATTTTTCATCCTTTCCTTTAAAAATGCTTGCTAAAATGCTTGAGAATATTCACACACCAACTTACACATACGCACCTTCCAGAAGGGTGTACATAAGAGGTAGAAATCCAGGGCTCTCACTTATGAGCTTCAACCCATTCAGACTAATAGTGATGTTATATAGAGCCATCAACATCAATCTGTACACAAAAATAAGTCACATACTTCATAAGGAACCTCATGTCACCTTATTCTGAATACGGTATACAATAACAACTTGCATAAACGTCATAGTAGTCTCCACAATAAAGAAAAAATCTAGTTTTAAAAAAATTCTATTCATGACTCTAAAATATGGTGTAAGCCTTAAATAAAAAGTAAGGTTTTCATTACACCCTAAAGACACGCGAGTTCAAATCTTGCACATATATTGTCCTATATAACAAGTATATAAAGCAATTTAGAATTTCCATACATACACTCTCATGTTTAATTGCTTATTACATATAATTGTTTTTTGTCATATGACAATATATTTCATATATGGAAATGTCGATGATCTCATGTGTGAACATTATTTACTTTTCTTTTTTTTTTTTTTTACATATGTGTGTGTGTGTATGAAAAATGTCCATAAATAGTAATATTTAGATGTGTATTTTAAAGCAGCGACATACACTTTGAGTTTTGGAAACATTCCGGGTTTCATTAGATACAGCAGCTGCAACAAAGTATCTAACAGGATGTGGGCAGAAGAGGATAAGAAGTCCCGTCCACAAGACACAGCAGCTATATCTAAAAGCAATGAACAGATGAAAGGATGATTAATTTGAACAATTAGAACGTTATATTGAACTAGTAGTAAAAACAAACTCAGTGCCCTCACTGGTAACAACGCCGGCCAGAGCCAGAACTAAATGATGCTCTTTTGAGTTGCAATTTTGGTGTGGCTTTCCTTCATCATTCAGAGACTTGATGAAGGTCTCCAAGGTCTGACCTGCAACGCTCAGGAAGGGCTCCAGTTTACCCTGTGGATGAAGTGTGTATGAAGAGTTGTCCTATCTGGTTGAAGTAAAGCCAATTCATGTCCTCCCGTTTGCAAAACAACCCGGCGCTCTTAATCTAACAGCGTCCACTGCCAAAATGGTAGAAACTTACAGCAGCCAGTATGTCTCTGATCGCTTCCTCCCTTTGGGACGCACTCCAGAGCAGGGTGCAAGATGCAGTGCCCAGCTCGGTGCAAAATGCTTTCTGCTGCTGCAGCTCCTCTCTGCACTCCCTTAACTGCTGCTTTAAAACCAACTTCTCCTACAAATGTGTGAGGAGATATATACAATACACACATGAATAACTGGACGGCTATAATGTACCTACAGTATTTGTGGAAGACATCCCCACCTCTCTCTCTCTCACACACACACACACTAGTGGTTCTCAACCTGTCTGACCCCAAAACACCACACTGTCCAGAATAAAATTCAAAGCTCACCTAGAATAAAAAATAAATCGCATCTGCATCTTTGCTTTACTTATTTCTTTTTAGTTTAATCAGCACAACGTTCTTCAAGTCTTTTAAGCTTTTTATTATAAATGAATTGAAAGTACTTTGTTTGCACTTTCGTACTTACAAATAAAATGACACAACTTGAATTTTTTTTTTATAATGATTTTTGTGGTGAGGCCTTCTAGTAGATCTGTTGAGAACCACCCCACTGACATAGACATACACTAAATTAATCTAAAGCTATTTGTGCGTATGCTTTCGTATAAACTTTTCAGTGTTGGCCAATGGGTTTCTCACTCTCTCTATTTTAGTACCTGTCTCTCTCTCTGACACTCGCTCAGAGCAACATCTAGCCTGGAGCGCATGTGCAGACAATCCTCTCTCTGTTTCTGCTGCTCACGGTCACTGCGATCTTTAACTATATAACAATAAGGAATATTTTAAAACAACTGTCAGAATTAACATTTAGTGTAGTATACATTTAAACGCTGTAAAACAAAGCCGTGCACCATTCAGAATTGAACTGTGACTGTATTTTTCTGAATTAGTTGTACATTTTAATTGATCTCGGAAACGGGAAGCTACATTGAAATATTAGGCAGCAGAAATTAATGAAATGTAAAAAAAGTTTGCTAAGAAAAGCTGAATGTTGGCTTAAAGCCTTGTTTATATTGCGTAAGTCAGTATAAGTAGCTTTTGTGAACCTGAGTGGAATAACACATTATTTTTTTAAAGGATGCATTACCTGGGATGATTATCTTACGAATTGCAATTCATTAAATGAAACTACGTATTATTCAAATGTGGCCAATTTAACTCACAGTCCAGCTTAACAATTACAAGCTTCAATTCTGAATTCTGAACAATATCTATATACATATTAGTCCATATCAGTGTGTACCACAGGTGACCGCTTGTACTGAAAGAGTACTTGCTTACATGCATCCAGAGAACGTCCTTTATGGATAGTATCAATGAAGTCAGTATTGATTACTTTTGGCACAAGCTCTCGTAGTGTCCTGACTTCTGACTCCAGTTTCTCCAAGTCTCGCTTTCTGACTCGAACAAAGCAGTCTGGTCCCACGACCTTTAAACACACACGTTTTTGTTCACTGTCAGAGGTAAACAAAGTCGCTCCAGTGTCGTTACGGCTGGAGTATTAAACGTCTGAAGTGAATTTTGTTTATTAAAACGTGCGTTAACAGTTGAACAGTGACATCTTGTGGTAATCTGCGATCGTTTTTCTCATACCTTATAACCGAGTTGGAGTTGGAAAGCGGTTACAATATTTTTTTATGACAGCATCTAATTGGAAATTCGTCATTATGTTTACAGAATTAAAGACATAGCGAACACATAATCAATTAGCGTATTAGCTTGCTAAACACTTGCACAAAGTCTTTCATCAACTGCAGCTTCTCTACCACAAACTTGAAATTGGTGAAAGTAACCGAGTTACCTCTCCTGCAGATGATACAGACGAAACATTAGCTGTATCGGGTGTTTTCATTTTTAATAGTGCAAATTTGACAACGTTGTACGAACGGCCTTTGACCTGTTACAGTGTTTACAAAAGATGTCTGTAGCGCCCTCCACTGTACAGCGCACACAACGCCATCTACTTGACGCACACCCCCGAAATCGACAGTAAAGACAATAATAAACTAACAAAAACGGAAAGATAAAATACATGTCTTCTTAATAGAGTTTGCAAAACATCTGTTCATATCCAGAATTCGTTCTGAAAAAAAAATCCACAATAATTCCACTGGGTGAAAGCATAGATTGACAGATAGACAGACAGATCGATAGATAGATTTTTTAAATACATTAGAGTTAAGTCATGTGATGTAAAACATGGATTGACCTAATGGTTCTGTACAATTCTTATTCCACCTGATAAAAAAAATCCATGACGGGTTTTAGTGCGTCATTACGTTGCCTGGGATAATCCTGCTCCGGAGCCTCAGATCTAATCCAGTCCGGGATTTCCAAATAGCCACTCAAGTTACACTTCGGGAGAGCGAGCGCTCTCTCAGTGTTCAGTCTCGCTGCCTTCTTTGTGTTAGTGGTGGGTGTTATCTGAGCACGCACCGCCTCGCTCATTAGACAAATCGTTTGTGGTTTCCGCGACGCAGCAGAACTGTCGGACCATGTCTGTGGGATTGGAGCCCGGTTTCTCCAACGACGAGGTGCTGAGCCTGCGTTACCCGCTTCATCGCGCGTGCAGGGATGGAGACGTCGGCGCGCTGTGCTCGCTGCTCCAGCTCTCCTCTAATCAGGCGGACCTGGCTGCCGAGGACTCGTTTTACGGCTGGACCCCTATCCACTGGGCAGCACACTTCGGAAAGGTAATAGAAGTGCATTGTTTGCATAAATTCATCCTTTATTCCTCAGTTCTTTCTCTTCCGGAGAAAGAGGCGTGTAGGTGCCCTGGTTTAGGGAATAACGCGCGTGTAACACCATTAGTTAGCCGTGCTGTCATCAAGAACTGAACTTACAGCCTGTGCACGTACAAAGAAAACTCAAATATCCCATCAATATGAAATTGACTGCCGTATCGCTTAGACGATAAGGCCATATCGGCGGAAAACAGGTCATATCATTCGCAGCGGCTGCGTGCTAACTCGCATGCTGGGTAAGAGCACAGATTAATCACTTAATGCACGTTTGAACTGAAAGCATTATGATTTCTCTCTGAGACGAAGCAGACTACAGTGGCACGCATGTCGTCTGTCTTACACAGTCTCGATTGTTTAACGTGTATGTAGTAGCGGATAAACCGAATAAAAGAAATTAAGTTGAGTATGGACGTTACTGGTTGCCTTTTTTTTGTTTCTGGATCACATTACTTGAAAAATCAAGTTGCATGGACCGCAGCCAGCGAAGCAGCAACATCAGGCGCCAGCACGCACCGGTTTATTCATTGGCTGAGCAAAGGCCAATAAAATGCCTCGCGCCAAAACCGCGAATTTAAAATGCAAACCTTCCGAAGGGGACTTTGACCTTCCTCTTATTAAAACTTGTGCTGTCTTTGCATTGCTGTCTGTTAGTCGGGCAGCGCCATATTTAACTCTTAATTTTAAACGTCTTTTCAAAAAAAAATGCTTTTAAGTTACATAAGCTAAAACCTTTATAAAAGTGCTTTCACTAGATCGTTTATGTTGTAGCTGTAAACAAATACGTTTATACTTAAATTATACATACGTTTAAATCGCGTAATATTATTTAACATGAGATTACTGACAGTTTTGTTGAAGTAAGTTTGTGCTTATGTGCCTGAAAATTGAATTTTTGTCTTTTGTGAATAATTACTTTTTGATGTTATTTCAAACACGTTACCTCATTATGTCTCAATCCTGGCATTCATTATGGAAACATGGAAAAGCTTCAGTGGCTTGTGACTATTTTTAGCATTATTCCTAGTGGAAGTTTCCAGAGAAACGCTATGAGCAAAGAACCGTTTATGTGTAATATGGCTCGTTTTCCACACTTGAACACATTTGTCATTGGTTCAAAGTACTCAGCTTTAGTATATGTCTATATTTTATTAGTATGTTTCATTGTACATTTCACTACTCTTCATCCCTGGCACTTTTTGACTCCGTTACGCATTGTATAATCTGGTAAATATGCAACTATAGGTGCACGCATACAATGAATGCATCGTTTTTCTCCTAATATCTGCTGGTTGAGCACATTTTACAAAAATGTGTCAGCCGTGAAGCAGTTTCAAACGGTTAAACAAAGGCGGTAGGACTTTGAAAGTGTTTGATAGGATTGGTGTGTTTTTTCCAGAGTGTGTTTAATGTCAGGGAGAGCGGGGTAATGAATTCTCCCATGGTGATTCATATTGAAAATGCAACACAGTTGCTGGTCCTCGACAGTAGAGCGGGAAACAGAGATCGGTAGACTGTCTCAAACTGTTTGATTTCACCACGGTGTGTGAAGTCTGCAGCTTACCGGAATACTTGCTCCTTATTGTTCTCTAATAATTGATAGTCGTGCATTTTTAATGAGCATGATTTTACATTTATGTAGAGGAGAAACTAGGCACTAGTGGACGATCATTTCACTAGTTTGTTGATTACATTTTTTTTTTCTTTGTCACAAACAGTTGGAGTGTGTCATGCGGCTGGTGCAGGTGGGATGTGAAGTGAATTCACTGACCACACGATTTGCCCAGACCCCGGCTCACATTGCTGCCTTTGGAGGACATCCAGAATGCCTGCTGTGGCTCTTACACACAGGGGCTGAAATAAACAGACAGGTGGGTCCCAATACAGTCCTAGTTTATAGGATTTGTGATGTCTTATGACTTTATTAACTCTCTACAGCCTAAAGAATTAATAATCAGGAAAAAAATGAGTATCATATTAGTCACCAGGCTTTCATGGCCCGTAATTTGAGGCAGAGAAAATAAGGATGGAAAAACTGATCAGTTTTACGGAGGTCCAAAATGAGCATAATATACAATTTGCTGCAGATACTGATAATTTAGTACATTCTGACAGCATTTAACGTGAATTAATGAGATCTTTATACAAGTATAGCAGATTACTTGCATATAATGATATAAATATCAGTTGACACTGTATCTCCAATATGTCCTAAGATTTTTAAATGCTTAGTGAGCTTAGCAAACCTGTGTAGTATTAAAGTATATAATGCAGCGCAACAAAACAGTGATTGACAGAATGATAAATAAACTCTACTTTAGATCCTGATTGATAAACATAAAAATATATATGGCGTTAAACACAATCAGATGACAAATCATGTAGTAGATTGTGTGCGACAGGTGTTTCAGCAAAGTTTTGATTTCAGTTAAAGTGTTGTCCATCAGATTTGATACAGTAGGCTTTATAATGTCGAGTATGTATTATTTATAGGGATGATATCACCCTTATGACTCCAATGTTCAGCTTTTAAAGGCCTTCTATTCATCACGGCATATGTTACGCTCTTCTTCTTCTGTCAGTTAATTAATCTGTGAGCCCTTTTATAATGCAATTTGTCTCTCAGGAAGTGACTCAACGTCTTATCATTTGCCCTAACTTATCATCCCTGCTTCCACTTCCTTCAGTTCTCTATCCTCTCCGATGTCCTGGTGCACAAATCTCTGCCAAACTGATCCTATTGGCAGGGATGATCCCGTCTGTGATGGACAGATCTTTGAATGGTGACGTCTGTCCTCAAGGGTTGAGCTCTGCAGTCTGTGATTTAGCTCAAAGGGCACTGGAGGATATTTAACCCTTAATAAACAGATAAGAGGAATTAAGAAGACGTTTGAAGTGACAGAATGAAAAGTCCTACTACTGTCGGGCAAAGTTTTAGTTCTCTTGCTTGACCCAGTTGTACTTGAGGACCGAAAGTAACTTAAATGATTTCTGTTCCAATACGTAGCCAATCAGTCAGGCATCCCTAATCAGGCGGCGTGACTTGCAGTTACTTGAATTTTTGATTAAAAATAGATATGTTCACGCAAGCACAGGCACTACTGAGGGGAATAATGCTCACAAGCAAGTCCATTCTGGAGTATTGTGAAGTGAGTGAAAGAGATCCCTGTTGTATTCCTGCCTCTGTAGTAATTTTGTGGTTTGGCCTACTTTTTGTGGTATTATCTGGGTTATTTAATGGCATATTATCATCTGTGCTTCAGTCTACACCCTTTAGGGGGAGCTGTTGTGTTAGGGTGAAGAGTTCAAAAGCTTCATTATGACTCACATGAAGAGTGTTTGTTGAGATTCCTTACTTCAGATTGATACCAAGCAGAGATGCAGGCGTAGCTTTTATAGATTGGCCTATGAGGAAATGTTTGGTCATTTAAAGACTTGATGTCTAGAATGTTGTCGTCAGCCTGTGTGTTGCGTCTTGTTCTTGTGTTTTCGTGAAAGCCCGTTAAAATGTGCTTTTCTCTCTGTTTTCAGGATTATGTGGGTGAAGCACCCATTCACAAAGCAGCACGGGCTGGGAACATGGAGTGCATTAATGTCTTGTTGATCCAGGGAGCCAAACCGGAGTAAGTCACTGTCTTACTGGTTTTGTTGTTTTAGTTTTTTGTTTTTTTTTCAAAATGCATTATTATGACATCACAATGTGAAAGAGAATCTCCATAAATAAAAAAGCTCTGCATTAAAGCCTTTTTTGATTTTGAAAATCTCATGAAACCAGATGGAATGCAAAGAGACATTCGTCGACATTCAGATCTGTTGTGGCTCAAAATAGCTCCGAGTCCTTGGAAAGTATGCTGTCAAATTAGTCCTGCAAAGTCATTTGATTTTATAACGCGGTCTGAAGAATGTTGAATTCAAAAACGAAAGCCGTTGTACAGTAATTCTGTCACCCCTGTAGTGCAGGCTCTTGCAGAATAAATGTTTCAAAAAACATTTCGGTTCTAATAGCAGCTGCAAAGTGTACAAGTACTTATATTTTATTACCTTGTTAAATTGATACTCCATCCTTATCTCGTTTCTAGACGTCTGTTCATCGTTCAAGTACAAATGAAGATATGGAAATTAAGATATTAATATTCTTTCAGCATTTTTGTCCATCCATTTAAAGGTTTGGGTTGCATAGTCTTTGATGAATCATAAGACATAGTCCATATGAATGGAGAGGTTTAATTGTTTTTTTTTTACTAAATCTGTTATAAAATAAAAGTTTAAATTCACATTTTATTCGAAGAGAAAGAAATAGTTCACCCAAAAATAAATCTCACTTTAAATGTCTTGCTCCCTCTGTAGGCTAGCAGAGCTCTTTTAATGGAGTTTTTCTTCATTTAATGAACGTGTTTATCTAAACCTGCTTTCATTTAGCTTAAAAGTAAATGTTGTGTTTAGGTTGAGATGAAGTTCAAACAAAACAAATGCACATTTCCTCATTTTTGTTGATCCAGCATATCTAAAGCCTCTTAAAATGTTTGACATATAACGTGAATTGCAATTTGAAAATATTCCTTAAAGAGCTCACCGTTAAGGACTTTTTTTTTCTACTGGCCTGGTAACCATGTGGTTTAAATTTTTACTTTCCTGCCAGGATTGTCACCTGGCAAAAGTTATTGTTTTCATTGTTTTTGATCCGCGTAACCTTGCATGCTAATAAATAAGCTTATTCTGACTCTAACATTTGGATACCAGTTTAATTTCACAAATCTAGCCAGCCCAGGTGATATAAAGTTAATTATAATAATTAAAGTGAATTCTGAAAAGTAGAACAGGAATGAATAAACAAATTCATACAACAAAATAACAAAAGTATAAACTGAATAATGAAGTAATTCATAATTAAGTGCTTTATAATTAGGTTTTTCAGGTAGATCCAAAAATAGTATTTAGCTACACAAATTGAATAAGCACATGTAAAACCATTACATAATCTTCATTTTATGAATTAAATGTAGATTAAGATTGAGTACATATTTTAGTATCATCATTTGTTCAAGGACTCGCTTCAGAGTCAATTTTCCTTTAAGAGCCAATAATTTCATTTACAGTGATCAGATTTAAAACTTTGCAGGATGTTTTTGTTCATGTATAGCTGTCTAACACAGCTGTATAAGGTCATTTTCAAAAATCCATAATAAGGACACTTTTATCGGAAAGGCTTAAAAACAAGTGCACAATTGCATTTTGCTTTAGATCAAGTTAGTGTATGAGACATTTTTTTTTGGAGAATGCTGGTACTCATCATGGTTGAGTAATTGTGCATTTGTTTTAGGTAGTTTAGTTTGTAACCTTTAAAGCATGTTGCCTTGTGTTTTGTGTGTTTAATGACATTGTTTCTTATAGATTGTTGTGAATAAATGCCTTTTGGGTCATTCTGTGTCAACTCAACAAGAGGTCCTGTCTAAAAGAATGAATGAAATGTATTAATGTAAAATGAAGAAAGCCGAAATATTAAATGGTTGTGTATTTGAATGAATCCACACAACAATTTGAACATTCTTCATATCTATGGAATTGAGCCATACAGGTTCTTAAAAATTGCAAAATAAATGTAAGAATCAGACTTTTTTGAGATCTGAGTTACATGCGCACAGACTTTGGAAAACCTTTGTCCAAAAATTAAAAGGTACCATGCCAAAAGGAAAAGTCGAATCAAAATCTAAAATGATATTAAAATACCTTTTAGTACTTATACTAAGTTAAAGGTGTGCAAATCAACAACTCCCAGTTTACCAGAACCAACAGTCTTATACTTACCCCTTCTAATTTGGCTTCAATATTGTCATTTTGACCCGCCTCTACAAAATTGTTGATTGCTGAGTGCATAAACTGCCGCATTTAATATTTTGGCCTTTTATCACTATTTATGTTTGTCTTTATTCATAAAAAATATTGCCAAAATCAACTATTTGAGCCGGGGGAACTTAGAGTTGATTTGACATGGAATGCCCGTTTCCAAATTTTCTGAAAACGTAGTTAATTGAGTTTTTGTATCATCGACTAGCACCAGCTAAATAAGGCTTACAATAATTTTCTTGTAATCCGGTAATGACACGTTCAAACTGTTCTAAGCCGCATCAGTCGGTATAAACTAGCACAGGTCACAGCAAACATCACCAACTTGCATTAACAATTTGGAAAATGTCTCAGTTTAGTTTATATTGTACCTACATGTTTGCGGTGTTTGAAATATCTGTACAGTAGCCAACATCTGAAGTGGATCAAAAACGTCAGTTCAAGGTGTCCTAAGACAGGATTGTTCTGGTTTAAGGACGACTTTGATGAAAGGTTTTGACCCACTTCAGATGTTGACTACTGTACACCTGTGTGTTATGGCGATTCTATTTTCCCAAATTTAGTTTGATCAGGGTTACACGGCAAGTTGGTGTGAAAATGGTTTGGCACACATTGGAAAGTTTTTTTTCATACTGTCAAACCATAAAATCGAATGGTTAAAATGAATTTTTGTGCAAAATTGAAGCACTGCTACAAAAAAAGTACAAGAAGAACACGCAATCATTTCAGTTTCACAAGTTACAGATTATTACGCATTTTCTCCAAAACATCTGTATTTTCAAACATGATCAAACATTCTTAAAATATCTGTCAGTCTGTAGACAGTTAATGATTCGTCTGTCAGATACAACATTCAGACATTGATTTCTTCTTTAAACAACCCACTTCCACACAACTTACAACACTTCAGGAGACCTGAAGTTTGTTAGACTCTTTCTGTAGTCATGTCCATACCCTCAGTATGTAGCATTACAGCAGTGCTTCATTTTGTTGAAAGTGACGTTTTAACATCAACTTAAGTCAAAGAGTAGTTTTTTCAGATAGTTTTTCTCGCTACGCTTGGGCTGTCAATGTATTAAACAACTCTCTAGAGATCAAATTTGTTAATTTTAAACTGTAATTAGCAAAGAATTACTACTTTTTCCCAAATTTATGCTAAAATGATTCATTGTGTTCAAGAATGCTGTTGCAGGTTTCATTACTAAAACAGTTTCAGTGCGTGTTTGAGTAAACCTTCTGAACACTGAAAACTAGTACAAATCCAATCTTCAGTAAGCCAGAAAGATGAACAGTATTCCTTAAAACATTTTTAAAAAATGATGTTAATATTTGACAGCCTTAGTTGTGTCCCATCTGACTTTAATATGTAGGCCATGTCTTTTTTTTTTTAATTGTATGTGTCCATCTTTTTAATGAGCTCCTAACTGTCAGAAAATGCAAGCTTTAATAGCAAGTGAAACGTATTTTTAGTCAGATCTGCGCACAATCTGTCGTTAAAAGAGCTGGTCGAGGAATAGGTCCCCAGAACACGAGGATACTTTATATCAAGGATGTGTCAAAGCTTTATATAGATATTTATGAATGTCTGCTTGTTTTTATGCATCTTAGATGTGTACTTTTATTATTTGTTTGAAATCATCTGTGACCTTTCTGATTAAAGTAGCATGTTTATAAAAAATAATATTGAAGATCCATTGTGAACCATTACAGAGAAGGAAAATCCCTACACGTCTCAATGTTTTGCAGCGGTTGAATTTGAACATGACTTGATTTTCTCAAGTAAAGCCCAGAAAAGGGGGGGAAGCATTCCAAAAACTGCTGCCACACGTTCTTCAGCGAACACCCTTACATTGAGTGTTCACACTATCGCTTCCTTCAGTATCTACACACTGGCAATCTGTCGAGGTATTTCTTGTGGTGATTGGTTTTGATTCTAGGAGAACAGTCATGATAGCATTTAGACCTGCATGCTTTGCCTAGTCAGCACTGTCTTGTTACTTATCCTGCAAGATTTCTTTACTTATTTGTTCTCAACTAACAAGAATAAGGGGAGGCTCAATAATAAACACTGATCCTACAGTAATCAAATTGTATGAAAGTACACTTCCAAAAGTGTTAGGATTACCAAGTTAAACATGTATTAAATAGCTAAATGCTTCCTAGAGCAAACTAGGATCTCTTTCTTTTCAATGCCAGACAATTGATTGTAGTAATGTGACTTTCCGTGCTGTCATCTTTATAAAAACTTCATTGCGTGCTGAGGGTTTAAGATTTAGGATTTAGCATAGAGAATGTCATCAGTTAAATATCTAATTCATTTTTTGTAATGTATTCTAAAGGCGTATATTGACAACTCGTATCAATTGTTTCTAAAGGAATCAAACATTAACAAATTATTCAATGAATCGTTCATTAAGAGACAGACTTGCTACCACCTACTGGCGGGTCAGGTGTTCATGACGGGTCTAAACCGTGTGTGCCGCAGGAGTCTTGAAAAGTGAAGCCATCTCCATGTAATCTAATGGGACCTGAGACAAACTACGAAGATGGTTTCCATCAATAGTTTCTGGTAGTTCTTATTCTAATGTACATTCAAGTGTTTGTTTTTCTAAAAAGTTTGCTTTAAACTAGTTATCTGACGTCATCTAGTGTTTTTTAGTCTATGGTCTAAACCAACCTGGGTACAAGACCTTGTCTGCTATTAAAGTACATTCAACAGTAGTATTTATAAAAATGAGTGTACATGCTCCTCCCATGAGACTCATTGGGACAGATGGTGTAAGCATAGTACAATGGTGAAACTGTTCCCATGCTAATTCTAGTAGATGGAAAGATCTCTTAGCCAATCAGATTCAATGACCAGACGTAACTGTAGTATAATTGTAAATAGTCTATTGTTTACAATATATACATTTTTACATGTATATTAATATAATAATAATCTATTTGGCCTTTTGAGAGTGCATTCTAGTACTTAAACATGAATTTAAAACAACACAAAGAAGATCAGACATGAAGGCATTTTAGGATGATCATGCACAAATATCCACGTGGAAGATTTTGAAAAGACTTGAGTCAGCCTAATGTACCAGGTTTGGTACTCAAGTACCTGCACTTTTGACATGTCTACTTGGCATAGAAATTGTTATTTCTAACTCCTAAACTACAGTGAAATGAGTTCCTTGCCTTAAGAATTGTCTGGCATTGTCTTGTGTTTTTCTGAGTGTTTCCAGAAGATTAAAATATTCAGTAAAAATACTTGGAAGCATTTAATATTTTATCAGATAGAAAAGGGATGTTTAGGAAGGAATGAGTTATTACAGGCCAATCATGTATTATTTTATTATTATTATTACTATTATTATTTTAAATGTATGTTTTTTATTTATTTTTTTGAAAGTTGAATTTGTCTTTGTATCGTTTATTTACTTTGCCTTGTTTTTCATGTAAAACCTTTTTTTATGCAAAGGGAGAGATTGAGAGATAGGTAAAACTGAATTCATAAATGAACCAACTACTGTTATTCCTACTCATTCTATTGTGCAGAAATAGCAAAAAGACCAAATTGGCCAGAAGTTTGTTAGATTTAATTAAAACCTATTCGGGACCAAAAAGGAATCCATGGGATCATAATTCTTAAGGCTAGAATTTTTGAATCTATATCTTGAATATCAGTGTCACGCAGACAGAACATAATATTGTGTCCATCTGACAAAATGGCAAACAGTTGACGTTAAAACTATATGTAGAATTTAACGATTAATCATCTGGTACAATTGTATTGTATTCTTTTAGCATGTTGGTTCATATCTGAATTCTCATTTAAGTGCACACTGCAATTGGAGAATATGCCCTGAACCTTTTTTTCCCTAATGAAATATACCTCTATGGTTTTATCTACTACATGGAAATAAAGATCAGCTCCCTTGCTTTCAGTACTTTTAACAATGCAGCTCTTCGAAAAATGTTGGATAAAATGTTCACTATTGTTTTGTTTTTCTGCAAGGAAAAAAAGTTTCAGTACTTCACTATTTCCTGTTGCAGTGTGTAAAATAATTAAAATACATTTTGGGCCTTTCCTAGCTTATAAAGTAAAAGGGAAAGTCTTTGAAATTTACAAACAGTTAAAGGAATAGTTCACCCAAAAATGAAACTTCCAGCATGTTTTACTCACCCCCAAGCCATCCTAGGTCTATATGACTTTCTTCTTTCAGACAAACACAGTCTGAGTTTTTTAAAAATGTGCCCTGGCTCTTCCAAGCTTGGTAATGTTGGTGGATGGTGGCCATGATTTTGAAGTGCCGTAAATCAGATATATCTACAAGTACTGCATTGGAAACTAAACCGTACACCGCCGGGGGGTTATCACATGTCCCCTGAAGCAGATGGATGGGTTTGTAACAAAAATATTTCTAATTTTAAAATTGTAACCTAAATATCTGATTAAGATCTGCATGCGTCCCCGAAAGTGTTGAGTTCTGGCTTCTTGGCTGACCTCCAACACTGTGCTTGCATACATATATATATATATATATATATATATATATATATATATATATATATATATATATATATATATATATATATATATATATATATATATATATATATATATATATATATATATATATATATATATATATATATATATATATGATTTACGAAGCTTTAAAATCATGGCCACCATCCACCAGCATTACCAAGTTTGGAAAAAAAAAAAAAAAAAACCTACGATGGCTAGGGAGTGAGATAAATATCCAGTAAATTTTCTTTTTGGGTGAACAATTCCTTTAACATTAGTGTAACATATAATTAAATCATTCCAGACCTGACTAATCTTTTTTTTTGTTGTTGTTGTTTTTTACTCATTGTGCAGCTTGAGGAATGCAAATGGTTTGACTGCAGCAGATCTGGCCCATGCTCAAGGCTTCCATGATTGCGCTCAGCTCCTCTCTAATGCACACAACCAGCTAAATCAGATAAATGGATTTGCCCGTAATGGGACCGACCAGTCGCACATCCAAGGCCGCAGTCTTCTGAATGGGATAGCCAATAGAAAAAGATTACTTGATTGCACAGAGCCAAACCAAATAAAGAAAGCAAGAACTGAGAGTAAGTCTGGTTTGCATTTAATCACGTGTTTTTGCACAAAACCAGCACTGAATCAAGAAAAAGATTATAGAAATATATTTTTCTGACATTATTGCTTGTTTTCCATTCAGGCATGAATTTTTCATTGAAGACAAACAATGGAATTGGAGAGGAGCTTGAGAGTATGCGTGTGGAACCGACTGCTGAAAGCCAATCAGGTGGGACTGGATCTTCTCCACCAATGTCTATTGACCATGAACATCATGAGGACAGTGTTTCTTTGAGGAACCCCTCTCCCACCCAAAAAATGTTGGAGCCCACATCTATGACATCTGTTCCTGGCCCCTGGCTATGGACAAATTCTTACGCTTACTTATGAGGGCCAAGCTGTCAATGCAAATGAATGGGCTAGTATATTTTATTGTATTTTTTTAGGCTGCTGAAATTTCTGCAATCTAATAGTATTTGGGGTGAGACTTTTTTTTTTTTTTTTTTTTGACTTTACCTGTGTTCACATTTGACAAATAACGGGCTTTTTCACTCCTTGCAAAGATATACCAGCAAAAATGATACAGAAATACATGTACAGGAGTTTTCCATGAACCTTTGCCATATAATCTGTATATGGCTATTCTGAATTTTTTTGAATCTTCCAGCAATATATTTCACAATGATGGCATTAAATGATTTTAGGATGTTTCATTGAAATGTCCTATTTGCAAATTAATAAGTGAATTGGTTAATATTTAATAATTGTGGTTATGTCCTTTTTATAAAAATCTATCTTAAAGATTTTTTTTTTTTTGTTGAAAGCACTGAAGCATATTTTAGGCAATTTGACTTTTATTTGATGTAGTTATGGTTTCTAAAAAAAAAAAAAATTCAGTTAGGCATTTAAACTTTTTTTGTGACCATTTGGAAGTGATTGTGTGTTTACATGCAATAATAGTTAATTAAAAACCAAGACAATATACTGTACACTTGAAGTATGAGCAAAGAGGTTCTCATACTGAAAATGAAATGCAAGAATGTATTGGGTACTAATGTTTGTCTGCTGGTCTGGCCCAGTTCATGTGTAATCAAGACCATTTGCTCATCACTTTCTGACCCATGTCTTGTTTTGAATGACAGATGAAGCCATAGCCACAGGTTTGAGGAATGGTCATGGGCCGCAGAACAGTTTCACTGTCAACAGCTTCGCCTCAAATGGGCAGTGCTATCATTCCCAGTTTAATGTGGTTGAGACCATTCCAGCTGAGTCAAGAATGGACATGTGTGGCTCGCTGCACCTCAATGGCAGCCCGAGCAGCTGCGTATCTCACCGGCCTGCCTGGGGTGCCTTCCTGCCCGACTCCGGTGAGCACCTGCGCTATGGACACTACCATGGCTTCGGAGATACAGCCGAGGACCTGGAAGATGCTGGCAGCTGTCAGGAGCACAGCACCATCGTGAAGGTAGAGCAGCACTACGACCAAGAGGTCCTCAGCGCTGTGCAGCTTTTCCATGGATCATAATGTCAAAACGAGTTCTAAGTGGTCACGTTGACGGCAGCACTATCCGCCTTAAACTGAGGGGTTATCTTGCACCTTAATGCAGGCTGTTTTGATTTTGGATTTTGGCAATTTGTATTTGATAAAAGGGGACAATCTTTCTACCAAAGGGGAAAATTACATTGCGTTTTGTATCTGAGCTAATGACTTTATTTTATTGTACCTGTGTGTTTGAACTCAGCCTAGTTATGAGTGCATTTCTTTTTTTTCCCCCCTTTAATGCAATGTTAGAATGTTAAGTTGTACAAGGAGTTGATTTTTATGTGAATTAATTGTAGTTTTGTGCCAATGAATACTAGCTTTTTGAAAAAGGAGAATTTTGTATGATTGTGACGTATTCTTGTAAGTTTTTTTCCTAAGCAAGCTGACAAGCAGACTGTAAAGTTGTTTTTGTTTTTTGAAAGAAAGCTTAAGATGTATGACATTCCTTCATCCTTGTACCCTGTGTTCTAATAAAAAAAAGCTTTCATCGCCATTCGAAGAGTTCTCCAATAGTATAACTTGTTATTTTTAATGTAAAAAAGTTTCAGTTTTTCTTATATCTTCAGAGTATTTTAGCTTTGACCCTCAATTCATCACTGACAATCAGTTTGTATGATGCACAAAATTAGAACCTTATTACTCAATTACATATAGCCTTAACTTGCATTGTATATGCATACATTTTAAGAGAAAGTGTGCCCTGTCTGAAATAAAGACATGTAGTTGTGCACAACAAAGATGAAATTTGATTAGCAAACTGTTCCCATGGGAAGCTGATACGCCCACCTCGGTTTCCTGTCTCACGTGTTTGGACACACGGGTGTCACCTGTCTTCTGCGTCGACCTTTACTGCGAGGCCTGGAACGTCATTAGCGCTCCGCCTGTAACACGCGGATCTCCGAATTAATGCCTCGAAAAGGGGGTGGGTGCCGCATTTTTAACCCGTGGAACTGCTGCGATGTACTAAATACAACAGCATACGTGTATTGAATTAAGTCAGATAGAGTCATTTAAACGGTACGAGTTATCTTTATTAGCTTTGTAAGTTACTAACTTAGTTCAAAATATGGTAAATAATTTGTCACCCCCACAAGTACGACAGTGGTAGCGTCTGTTTTCCGTGTTGAAATCCTCCAAGCAGAGCCGAAAAGCAAATTTCGAGTCGAGGACCTTTCGAGAGAAAGGAAAGGACATTTATTATCGTCAATTTTACAATAGGATTTTCTATCAGACACTTGTACAGTTTTAACCATGTCTACTCCAGCACGAAGGCGACTCATGAGGGATTTTAAAAGGTGAATCATGATAAAAGATATATGTGAAGAGCTGTTGTTTACTGAGCCCGGATGTACCTTAAAAAGACCTGACTGAAGAAACATTTAGAACGGAACTATTTTTGATTGCACGAAATGTAAAAAAACAAAACAAAAAAAAAACACTTTGTCGGTTTTAATTTTAGCGAAACAGCAGATCTGTTGAATGTATTTTAGAAGGAAAGTTATTTGTTTTGTTTATTTGGACCTTTCTAAATCTAATCTGCCCCCTTATGTTTTGGAACGAACACGCAAGGCTTCAAGAGGATCCTCCGGCTGGTGTTAGCGGTGCTCCCTCAGAAAACAATATCATGGTGTGGAATGCAGTGATATTTGGGTGAGTACTTCTTGTGAGCAGGCTTGTGCTGTGGACTAAACCAAGTTTAGCATCTTTCCAGGTTCACGTTTCTTTATTCTGAAACCCGAGCATTTGGTCAACATATGGCTTAAAACCGTCCTTTGCTGCCTGTCTTGACTAGTCTAACTTACCTGTGTGTTTTTTCCAAGCACTATAACTAAAAGTAAAAGGTGGCATTATTGTGGTCATCCAAATGTGACCGCTTTTCTTTTACAGGCCAGAAGGAACGCCGTTTGAAGATGGTAAATAAAACATTACTTATTGAGGACTGTAAGTTCTAGCAATTCAAGGTATTTTGCATTCATGCTTTAAGTCTGTTTTTGTTATAGGTACATTCAAATTGACTGTAGAATTCACAGAAGAATACCCAAATAAACCACCCACAGTCAGATTCGTCTCAAAAATGTTTCACCCTAACGGTAAGATTATGATTTTGTTTCATTATTTGTCATTTCCAAACATCAATATGACATTTTTATGGCATTCTTGACATGACTTAAGGGAACAGTTCACCCCAAAATGAATATTTGCTGAAAATATACCCACCCTAGAGCAGTGGTTTCAGTCCTGTTCCTCTGCACATTTTGCATGTCTCTCTCATCTGACACTCATTTGTTCAGTTGGTGGATCTCTCTCCTAACAAGCTGATCTCATTCAGATGTGTTAAATAAGGGAGACGTGCAGAGCAGGGGGTCCGCAGGACTTTAATTGAGATCCACTGCTATAGAGCCACCCAAGATATAGATAAAGTTGTTTTTTTTTTTGCTAGGAACAGATATGGAGAAACAAATCCACCATAAAGTTTACAAAAAATATAACAGTTCTATATAAACATGTTTGGATGTTGACATAACAACAGGGGATGGACTTTTTTTAAACTAGTGGAAACGTCCGAATGATGGACTTGTGTTTTAGTTTGAAGTTTACACCTTTGACATTAGTAAGATTTGTTTCTTACAGACACACAGCTGTTCGCTTCATAAAGCGTTAATTAATAGACATGTCATGAGTCATGCGGATTATATTTTTATGACTCTCATTCTGATGGCACCCATTCACTGCAGAGAATCTGTTTCTCCACATTTCTCCAGATGTGTTTATATTGAGAAACAAGGAATATTAAGCAAATGTTTAGGTGAACAGTTCCATTCACAGCACCTTTCTCTTTCAATGATATTACAGTATATGCAGATGGAAGCATATGTCTTGACATCCTACAAAATCGTTGGAGTCCAACGTACGATGTGTCGTCCATTCTTACCTCAATCCAGGTCAAATACTGCTTTTTACCTTTCTAAGTTCTAAAAGTAAACCGGAGCCCAGCCTGAGCGGCTTGTTTTTCTGTTGTTTTATCCCACAGTCTTTGCTTGATGAACCAAACCCTAACAGTCCCGCTAACAGCCAAGCAGCTCAGCTTTACCAGGAGAACAAGCGGGAGTATGAGAAGCGTGTGTCGGCTATCGTCGAGCAGAGCTGGAGGGACAGCTGACCACACACCGCAGAGCACAGAACTTTGTGTGATTCATAGTTTAGTTGAGTGAATTGTGAGGGTTTTTCCTTTTCTCTTTTCCCCCTCTCTGTTTCTCATACCGTTCTGATGCACTTTAATCAAATCCGTCCTTTTTCGCTTGGAGTTGTTTTCGGCCAATATCACCATTTTCCGTTCCAAAAAGTGGCGCACATCGTGTCAGCCCAGAAACCTGGACTATATGATTATATATCCAAGGGACATTTTTTTTGTTGTTGTTGTTCAAGCAGAACTGAATGGACAAGGTGCCAGCCTGCCGACCTTGAGCTCTCCATGCTCCGGTTGGAACTGATGATCCTGTTCTGCTGTTTTTGTGTGTTCTGTTACATGCCTGAAAGTGTGTGGGTTTTTTCTATTCCATGTGTCATTGATTGCCTCGTGTAAAATATTATTATAATACACTTTGAATTTCGTGTACAGGATCTGCGTATTATTATTCTGTTGTGTATGTTTTCATATGGTCAGGAAAAAAAATTACAATAAGAAGAATATTTTAAACACAGAAGAAAACTTTTTACATTTTTCAAAGGTTTTATAAGAAATGTTTATCGGCGTGGCTGATGATGGAAGATCATTCACATAAACAATACAACATAAATATTCAGTTATGTTTTATATGAAATCTCCAATTTGAATTAAATGCTTTTTAAAACGATAAAAATAAATGATGCCTCTGAGAGAGCAGCTGTGTTCAAGCTCCTAGATGGTGCTTCGGAAGTGATTATCTGAGACGAGTCTCCAGACGAATCAGAAAACAGCATCAATTCAGTTCAACACATGAGAAATTAAGGCACTTAACTGGACAGTCATCATTTACACAGCGCCCAATCACCTCCCCAAATGACACCTGCTCACACAGGCAGTAAAGTTTGTTCATTCGGATCAATGAAGGCTCCCTGTCAGCTTTGACTTTAGACCTTTATTCCACAATGCTGCCTGTCTCCACCTCCACGTTGGATCTTCTCATCATCCAGTTCCTGACTTTGGATAAAGGCTCGTTGGATACAGTGTAGCAAGTGCATTCACTGGATTGGGATTATGTGTATTAAATATACGTCATTTATATTTATGTAACATATAAGAAAATATAGAAATGTTTATACGTATTTATATACACATTCAAAACTAAGATCTAAAAACGCCACAAAAGTATCCATGTGAATAAAAGCACAATTTAAATCATAGCATTTATATCTCTTCTAAAGATTTGGGTCAAGCTGCCCGATGTATTTTACAGTACCTTCTTGGATTTTATAGGGTGTGGTTACCTACTTTTAATGGTTTCATTAATATCTCGCGTGGTTTGAAACAACATTGTTCAGTAAATTTCGACAAAATTTCCATTTTGGGGTAAATGCAATGCTGCACAGCTTCACATGCACCTGACAAAGTACAATTCAAATGTACTTAACCTTTAACTTTGAGTATGAAATTAGGTTCAAGGGCTGGTGAACACCAATCCCCGTTTAAAAACAGCAAAGATCCGCCCATGCAGTGTTCAAAACCCCGCCACACTCGACACGATGAGACCTAAAAGGACGGACTTACTATGAACTGACTGAAACGGACTTGAAATGTTTCGGAGCATGCGTGCTACAGTTATAAAAAATACTTTTTTTAACCCTACTAAATCCAACGGTTTGCGTATCCTACTTCGTCTGACAACCCATCAACAGAATAAAAACAGACATTATAGTTTTGCTTCTCATGTACACATACTGTATGGGCTGCAGTGACTTGCTTTTTTCTATTAATAATGTGCTAATTTTTACAGATGAAAGGATTATAGCCTCAGAGGGCAAACACATTCTGGTTGTGTGCAGCTCCAAAGAAAGAGAGAAACGCACACGATATCGTCTGTGCCCTTTTACTAAACTGACTTTTGTACATTGTGTGTTAAGTTGTGCACAACCAGCGGCATTTGTAAACACTTTCGTTCATGTTTCAAATCATCTAAAGCAGCAACATGTATGTTAGACCCTATTCCATCTAAACTATTAAAAGATTTGCTTCCAGAAGTTATAGATCCTATTTTGAACATTATTAATTCATCATTGTCATTAGGATATGTTCCCAAAACCTTTAAACTGGCTGTAGTTAAGCCTCTTATTAAGAAACCACATCTTGACCCCAAAGACCAATCTCTAATCTCCCTTTTCTGTCAAAGATACTAGAAAAGGTAGTATCCTCACAACTATATTCATTTTTAGAAAGAAATGGTGTCTGTGAGGATTTCCAATCAGGTTTTAGACCGTACCATAGTACTGAGACTGCTCTCATTAGAGTTACTAATGACCTGCTTCTATCATCTGATCGTGGTTTTATCTCGTTATTAGTGCTATTAGATCTTAGCGCAGCGTTCGATACTATCACAACGTTCTCTTGGATAGACTAGAAAACTATGTTGGCATTAGAGGAAGCGCCTTAGCATGGTTCAAATCATATCTATCTGACCGCTATCAGTTTGTAGCATTAAATGAGGAGGTATCATATCGATCAAAAGTGAAATATGGAGTTCCTCAAGGCTCAGTGCTAGGACCGTTACTTTTCAACCTTTACATGTTACCTCTGGGAGATATTATCAGGAGTCATGGTGTTAGTTTTCATTGCTATGCTGATGATACTCAGCTCTATATTTCAGCGCAGCCTGGTGATACACACCAAATTGAGAATCTAACAGAATACATAGTCGATATAAAAAACTGGATGATGAGTAACTTCTTAATGTTCAATTCTGAAAAAACAGAGGTGCTAATAATTGGACCTAAAAACCCCACATGTAATAATCTAGAACACAGCCTATCACTTGATGGCTGCTCTGTTAATTCTTCATCATCAGTTAGGAACCTAGGTGTGCTGTTTGACCGCAATCTTTCCTTTGAAAAAAAAAGCGCTATATAAAGAAAAATGATTGATTGATTGATTGATTGATTGATTGATGTTTATCTCCAATGACATGGGGGCGGAGCCTATTTCTTGCATCACACGCAAACCCCTCCCACTTGAAAAATACACTCTCACCACTAAAACGCATCTAGGCTACTAAATTGGTGTTACCGAATGTGTTATTTGTTGTGCACTAAGTGTTTTGGTTTTTAGGTTAGTGACATTACAAAGGGTGACTTTCAAACAAAAAGTGAGCTTCATGTGTCCTGAGAGCAACCTGACTATATAAATAAAAATGATTGATTGATTGATTGCTGCTCCAATGACTATTTCTTTTCAAACAAATAACACTCTCACCACTAAAACGCATCTAGGAGCTTATTTGTTGTGCACTAAGTGTTACGGTTTTTTAGGTTAGTGACATTTTAAAGGGTGACTTTCAAACAAAAGTGAGCTTCATGTGTCCTGGAGAGCTCTGACCAGCTGCCCGGACGTTTTTAATAATACTGAAGACACTTGTGTTTATAATCCGCAGGCAAAGTTTTGAAGGGCCTAGGACAGTTTTGTATTTTGTAAATGTTTGGACGGCCCCTTAACACCTCGTCAGTGTTTTTGTTAATATTATTATTATTTATTGATTAAAGTGCGTCTATTTGTGTCTTATTACAGATGACTGCAGGTAGTCTACTGATTTACAGTACTAGCTTCTGTGCTCATATTTCTATCACTGACGTAAAACATTTTCTATTACAAAATAAAAACAAATTGAATTATTCCATTTACAAACGTTGTTTCCCTTCACTGATGGGCTATCGGAAGGGCCCCTTTAGTTTGTGAAGGTATTCAGCCGTTCACTTTCATTTGAAAAAAGTGTCTACCAGTGAAATCCCTTCCCAAAGATCTTGTTCAGCTGTGTTTTTTGTTATTGCCTTGTTTTTGAGCGTGTGGCCATCTCAAGTCCACTAGGAAGTGAGCGAGAAGTTGGACAAACAACCATTTTTTTGACAGAAAGATTACGTATCAGTATGACCAGAAATGGTGCTTCACTTAAAGTAGGTGGAAATAATGGATGATTTCACAAATGTAGCAAATCATACTTTGGAATTCCAAAAAGTACAACATAATAAAAGAAAAAAAAGGAAATAGCATGTGATGAAATATAACCAGGAATATAAAGCAAGGACATGTGGAGAAATCAAAGGTCAGGGAATGAATTCACATCGAACTTTTTCCAAAAACATTTTCCGGAGCAGTTAAAGAATAAAAGCAGAATTGAAATACAGTCAAATAGCTACGCATCAATGAATCAGATGAACTCTCCAAGAAATAAATAACCAGACAGTATCCAAATGAGCAAAACTGAATTTATGAATGCAGTGGTGAATGGATCTGCACAGTAAGAAAGAAAAGCTAACAAAACAAAACAGTTGTGCAGTTCACCGCTGGGACGGTAGGTGGCGACAGTGCTCCTAAAGAGTGGGTTATAGTAAAGTTACAGTAGAAGAAGAACCCGCTGAAAAACATCCCAGAGATGTGCGTGTGTGAATGTGACAGCTAGCTGGTGTGTTGAGAGTCATGGACCCTTACCAGGAGGTGAATTGTCCATGTGGTGACACTGAAAAGAAACAGTTCGTGCTCCGAACAGATAGCTAAATACACACTTCAGCAATCAAAATCAAGATATTGATCGTCAAGATTATGCAACATTATTATTACTAATATAACCAGTAAATGCAGTAAGACGAAAATGAGGCTTCCTTTAGCATTGGTTGCAAATTTAAGACCGCTTAATGCTGGCTTTAGAAAAAGGCATTCGATTCATAATGGCGTTACGAAAACGTCCTTGCTGTCCAGTCATAATATATGCAGCAGAGCGGATAGAAAGTGGATCAAGCCAGCGGGCTTTGACACCGGTGTGAAGACTTACAACAGTCTTACCAAGCAGTTGGAACATCTGGTTTTGGCGCAAGAAAGAATTGCTACCTGGTAAGGAACATATGTCCCATAATGTCAAGTGAAATTTCCATACGTGTACATTACACATGCTCCTCTCACTTCCAGGTACAGCTGTGGCCCTACTGTTTATGATCATGCCCATCTCGGTCATGCGTGGTAAGTTTTTCTGTTTGATCACTAGATGCAGAAAACTGAAAGAAGCACAGGTTGTTTTAGTGTTGTTTTAGTTTTATTGTGATAATAGCATTTTTTATTAATATTTTCCATTTTAATATTAGGTGGTAGGTTTAGTCATTTTGGATTATACAGTCAGAAATTAGGTAACTTTAATTAGATTATATCACATTTTTTTTGCATGCAGCTCTTACGTCAGATTTGACATTCTGCAAAGGATCTTATCCAGAATTTTTGAAATTAATGTCATCCACGTCATGGTCATCACTGACATTGATGATAAAATAATTCAAAGCAGCATCGAGGTAAGTGTCTACTGAAAATGCATGGTTTAACTTCCGTTTCAGTAAATACAAGATTAGTCGTTTATGTGGAAGGATGTAAACATTTAGCAATTTTAAAGTTTTATTTTATGTACTTTGCAGCAGAACATCTCGCACGCTGTCCTAGCAAGAATGCATGAGGAAGAGTTTAAGAGGGACATGCAAGCACTGCGGGTAAATCACCACTTTTGGTTGTTTCGGCTTTATCTTGTCTAAAATATTTAGTCGACTGATCTTTGTATATTTGTCCAGGTTATTCCTCCGTCTGTATACATGAGGGTGACAGACAACATCCCCCAGATTGTAGCTTTCATACAGCGTATTATAGGAAATGGACATGCCTATGTCACAAGTCAAGGTGCCTCTCTCTATTTGTTGACGCATAAACATCAATACTTTCTTGTTTAATTTTTCCCCCAACAGTGAATAGAAGATGAAACTGAATATCCAGTATTATTTGTTTATCTAGGGAACGTCTACTTTGACACTCAGTCAATTGGTAACCGCTATGGCAAGCTTGTAAACATTGGAGGGATTGTTGGGAAGATGGGTATGTTTAAGATATTATGTTTTTCTTGACGATCTTCATCATATTTACAGTACGATGTACATAGCTTCCTTAGTCTTTAATCACACATGTTTTTCCACTGCACATTTAAGATAAATATCATATCCATATCGCTTTTAATGCATGCATAGTTAACAGAAGTCAGTGTTTTTATGATTAAAATGTATTAGAAGCTAACCTAAATAATGCTGAGTAATTTCTTGTATTTTAGTGGCTCAGGATAAAAGAGATCTAAGAGATTTTGCGCTGTGGAAAGCATCCAAACCACACGAGCCTCATTGGGAGTCACCTTGGGGACAAGGAAGACCTGGGTGGCACATTGAATGTTCTACGATTGCTAGGTATTTTCTCTGGCAAACCAAATATTGCTGTATGTTGGTATCTGTTTTGGCAGAGTCACTGTTTTACAGCTGATCACTGGGATGGTCAGCAGTGCACTGAACGGGCCATATGTAACTCTGGATTGTGCTGGATATTAAAACCCAAAACACTGAAAACTTTTAAGTAGCACAGTAACAAGATCGGCTGTTTAAAACATTCATTTGTAAGCACAAAACACAAGATACTTTTCTTTTCAATATAAATAAGGCTTTATTGGATAAATCTAAGACATATAAACTCAACTAACGCAAAAACACACACGCTCACACATTCATACACATGTGGAATTTCAGCATTTACAGCATTTAATATGTGAAATTGCATAGTCCTATTTGACCCTTGCAATAAATTCCTCAAGGAGGTCAAAATTTATATTAAATTCCCCAGTTCAGCATGACTCTTGTGGTTTGTACTTGTGTTGCCTTTGTGTTACGGGATTTCGTCGATTTTGTTGTAGTTGCAGAAAGGGGTTTCCCAAGGTTGCTGATTCGCTGGAAGGTCAGTTGTCATGGAAATCTCGGAAAACCAGTGATTGGGCTTTGACTAAAGAAGCGGAGTCCTGTCAGAGTGCGCAAAAAGTGATGGTTAAAAGCACGTCTAAAAGCATACTTAAAAACCAGGCTAAGAGGGTAGATATTGTTCTAGCTCTAGGGTTGCAATGTTTTGTCTCCCAAAATCATAAATCAGTGAAGTCATAAATCTTATCAGTTACATGATCTGAATTTTCCTGCTCAGAGTGCATGATTTCCATGAATATTTTCCATGATGATTTCCAAGAATATGATACATTTGATCAAAACTTTTATGGAAGAAACATTTCAAGCAAGCATATTTAAACACATACTAAACTTTACATATATAAAGTTATGCTCATAAGTCCTATTAAGATGTTTCTGGGCATGTATATGCCTGAAAATGCAGTTCCCCGTCAACACTTCACTCGTGGAAAACGCTTTTTTTCAAAGAGTGAATTTCACTCACCTGCCATTGTTTCAAATGTCTAGCCTTTACTGTTCTGCGTGCAGGACCCCCTGCACTCGGATGATGGCCACATAGAGAGCATGTCACTCTCACTAAGGCTGCCTGCTAGCACTTTGAGTCTCTCATTCTCTTTCTCTTGGTGCAAGGATAGTTTTCTTTTCAGAGAGCGATTCCTGTTTCTGAGCCCTCCCGTCTTCTTCTCGTGTGCCCATGAGGAAGAAACAGCGGGGCAGAGGATCTCGGCACTTTGAGCCACCTCGTCAGAGATTGACGCCATTCTTTCCTGATGTTCACAAAGAACCCACGTAGTCGTGGCATGCACCTTACACAGTGCGCCTCCGCACAGCCTCTACTTCTTCATTCGCCTCCCTTAATGATGCCGAAGAAAAAGGCTACAAGAAACTGCCCTCGTTGGATAAATCAGTGGCTGTGCATCTCTGCTCACCTGCTGTGATCACGTCCTCCTTCAAGATCGGAGTTTCTCGCCCCCTAAAAGCATTTCAAAGGCTTCTGGGTCTAATGGCCACAGCCTCCTCAGTACTGCAGATTGATCTACTTTGTATGTACCCTCTGCAAAACTGGCTGAAAGCACAAGTTCCACCTTCAGTGGGGAGTCAAGGACGCATCTTGTGTATCAACCCTATCCCCCTTGAAGAACACTCGATGGATGGAACCAGGAGTCTCACTGGGGATGGTCAGCAGGAGAAAGGTGATCTTGAGAGATGCCTGCAGACAAGGCTAGGGCACTCGGTGACCGCTGACCTGTGGTCGACGCCAGAAAGCAGCTTGCACATCAAATGCCTAGAAATGCTAGGAGTATGTCATGCTTGCCAGATCTTTTTTTCACATTTGAGGGATCACCATGTCCTAGTTTGCTCAGACAGTATGATGGGGGTCTGTCATAAAGATTCCTCTTCAGGGTGACATTGTGCCTCCTAAAGTGGGCTTAGTTCGACCTGCACTCAAATCGAGTGAACAAGGTTACAGAAGTAACAAATACGTTTCCGTATCATTGTATGAACGTAAGGATGTTCTGTGGAGACCAGAGAGATGACAAAGTCTCGTAAGGAATATCAGTCTGGTTATTGTCTTGAATGGGGGAGCCACCCAACAAAGCCTTTATCTTGTGAGTTCAATCATGGATTTACATGTGATTTGTCCTGCAGTGCATCTCTTTGGCCATCATCTTGGTTAATTGCACAACCTTTGACATTTTCCTTCCTAAGTTGGATTGTTAAATAGTAGGCCTGGCAAATCCAGAGGGGTGTGCCCACATCAGTGCAGAGCTGTTTGATAACCGCCAACAAAACAACAGAGAATGTGCACTTGAAAAACAAAAAGCTCACTAACCAGTCACCATGTGCTGATTTTCTCTGTGTCTCTCACCCAGATTGACAAAGAAGTATACTTTAAAGACTTGCACATTCAACTGTTTGCGAAAATGGAGCGTAACATTTATCCTAACGTTACCTCTCTCATTCGGCACAAATCCAGATATTTTATATTTATAATAGTGCTGGAACCTATATGTGTGTTTGATCACTTCAGCAGGATTAACTTTAAGCACTTATTGTCTTAATAATAATAATAATAATAATAGTAATGGTAACATCCATAAACACTTGTTTGCTCTTATCTGCAGTTCAGTGTTTGGAAGTCAGTTGGACATCCACTCTGGAGGAATTGACCTTGCCTTCCCACATCACGAGAATGAGATTGCCCAGTCTGAGGCGTATCATCAGTGTGAACAATGGGGAAACTACTTCCTGCACTCCGGTAATGCCCTAGCATTCTGGTTTAAGTAGCATTGATGGTAAAATAATAGGTTGCAAATTGTAACTTGGGCTCTGTGAAAATTAATGTAATAAAAACACTGTTTTAAAGGGCACCTTCATTTGAAAGGAAGCATGGAGAAGATGTCAAAATCCTTGAAGAATTATGTAACAATAAAGGTAACTGATATATAAGTGTAGAATTATGTGTTATATCATTCATACATTACAATACATTAATCACTTACCCCATTTCGTTCCAAAGCTTTGTTTGTCCTCAGAACACAATTTTAGATTTTTTGGATTATAACTGGGAGGCTTTCAACTGTAAGTTACACTGAAGGTCTAGATAATATAATAATAATAATAATAATAATAATAATAATAATAATAAATGTTCCATCAGTGGTTAGCACCGTAGCACCATTTTGGAGAGCATCTGTTGCAAGTTGTCAGTTGTAACCCATTGTTAGCACTGTTAGCATCTATTTACGCTATTTATCTTAAATTTGTGTTGGACGAATTAAGCTTTTACAGGTTTGGAAAGTTTATTTTGGGGTGGAGTATGCCATTTACATCTTACTCTCTTCATAATCTAGGATTTTCTGAAATCTTACACTGCTAATGAGTTTCGAGTTTTCTGTCTTCTGACCAGATACAGATCAGGTATGTGTCACAAGCTGAAAGTAATACAGTAAAGCAGTTTTGCAGCATATTTTCCATCAACTCTGGCTCTTTTAAACCTTCCAGCAATCGAATATAGTGATGCAAGCATGAATGGAGCCCGATCAACCCTGTCCACCATCTCTTCCTTCTACCACAATGCACAGGCCTACATGCAGGGCCACTTACAGTGCCAGCCTGTAGAGGAGGGAATTCTCTGGGAGAGGTAAAGACAGATCACAGCATGAAGACACTGATGTATCAGCTGTGTGTCAAGCAATAGATTTAAATCCAGTTTTGTGGTCTGTATGTGCCTTACACTTATTGAAAAATAAAGCAGTCAGAACTGGTTTTACAGATAAATACTTATTTTACTTTGACATGTAAACCTAGTGTCAGATGGGATAAAACATTCTGCTGCTGTGGATGCCTTCATCTTTGTTGGTTACTTTGTACTATCAATATGGTTCAGGTGTTATTCACAGCTATATTGAGAATAGAAAAGAACGAACAATTATAGAATCACACCTCATAATAAGGATGCTTATAATTCCCAAACATTTGACTGTGGATGTAGCCTAGAAGATCTCACCATGAAAGTGTCTCCAACTTTTCGTCTCGTCTGTCTTTGTTGGGTCAAGGTTGTCTGTTACACAGTCCATCATTCGGAAAGCACTTGCTGATGATTTTGACACCCCAAAAGCTGTGGATGCCATTATGAGCCTCATTTACCACGGCAACTGTCAGCTTCAGCCTACTACTAAGGTAACATCATAGGGTAGGTCACTGAGGCCTCAGATTATTTATCATATAAATGATAGATCTTAAGTTAGATGTTTTATATTCATATTTATTAGTCAAAGGTGGAAAAAATTATGTTTGAAGGTTGTTGGGCCGAGGAGTCCTGCTGTATTTGGAGCCATACTGTCCTACGTCAGGGAAATCATGGATGTTTTTGGAGTTGATCTATTGGACACAAAGGTAAAATATCAAACATTAAAACTAATGTATGTGTTTTATTGAAAGAGGTCCTCGAGCCAGAATTGGAAAACAGAATGCCTGTAGCACAACAGCGTTGATGCTCACAAGAATATCGACACCAACTCAATGATCATTTATGTAATGTTTAGTCATCTCACAATCACTTGTACTCTGTGTTCTTTAGGAAGTCAATGATTCCTCTGGAGTTTTAAATAATGTGCTAGAGGAATTGGTGCACTTTCGGAGGAAGGTTCGTAATTTTGCTCTTTCTGTGGAAGATCGAGCTACGCAAGATCCCCACACTGCCTCTGAAATTCAGAAAAGCCATCTACGGCCAGACAGAGAGCCCTTGCTGAAGGCCTGTGATGCTTTAAGGAATAATCTAGCACCTCTTGGAGTCCAAATTAAGGCAAGATTTTATTCTATTAGAATATGTGCAGAAGAGACATTCATGGTTATTATTTAAAAAAAAAAAAAAAACTAACAAAAAACTCACTGTGGTTTTCATGGCTAAACTTTGATTTTGGTTTCAGGACAGAGGAATAGACTCCACCTGGGAAATAACAAGAAGCGTAGAGACAAGGAAGAAATAACCACTTACTGAATTGGGAAGTTTGATCTATTAGATCCCAAGCTGCAGCATCGTCTTGACTCTTTAAGTTTCTTTTTTTTTTTAAGACATTACAGTTTAACTGAAAAAGTCTTGCACAGAATGATTAGTTTTATAATGCAACTAAAGCTGTAACACCACTAGTAACCACATTTTGATCTGGTGATAATGATTGTAATTATTAATAAATCGACTTTTTGTAGGATATTTGTCTCAGTAAAGGACTTTTGGACCAACTTAAGGACATTTCTAAACCATTCAAGAATCGTCATTGACCTCCTCTGTCTGATAATCACGATAGAATATGATATGCTAATCATAGAAAGGTCATAAGTTAGAGTAAAGTTGTCTATTGTATTGATGTTTGCTTGGTTTCTTTTCACAACATATTATTTTGTTGTCGTTTTTATGGGGAAATGCGTTTGATATCTGTAAAGACATTACGAAGATGCTCCCTAAATACCTCTGTCATACTTTTAATTTTTAATAGGGCAATATAAAATATGCAAGTGGCGAAAAAAATAAATATGAATTATGAATTGGTGGGTAATATTCATTATAAAGGTCTGATAAGTAGACGCCGTAGTGTAATGTTCCTAAACCAAACATAGGATGGAAACAATAAAGATTAATTTATAAGATCCGAGTGATCTTTTGTGTGTGACGACGAGTTTAAGTCGGGACTTTTTTACATTGTGCCACTGGTTTGGAGTTTCCTGTTTCGTCATTGCTAGAAGTGAACTTCAAGTGGGAGCAGAGCACTTGATGCTCTTTTAAAAGACCGTTTTTAAGAAGACCCCAAGGGAACTTCTTTTGTTATGGATCGCGGAGTTGAAAATCTGCTATTTTGAAATAATCGTTTTATCACCGAGTTTTCGACTTCAAACCCATGCCTGCTCCTGGGAGAATGAGAAAGCCTGATACTAAAGTGGTAATCCTGGGGGACATGAATGTGGGGAAGACGTCCCTGCTGCACAGGTACACGGAGAGGAGCTTCAGGGAGACTCTGAGCACGATCGGCGGAGCCTTCTTCTTGAAGCAGTGGGGTCCTTACAACATCTCGATTTGGGATACAGCGGGTAAGAAGTACAGCACTGGGACTGATACAGGTCCGAGCACAATTCTGCAGTTTGGAGCATGGCTTCTTAATGGTTATTGTTTCTAGAGAGAGTTATATCTAGTGCGTGATGTTTAGACTGGGACTAAATTCTTCCACGTGATTATGTTGAAATCAAGCGACATGCCTAGTCTCGTAAGTTCCTATATATCCCTGATCCTATTTGACACGGAAAATAATTAGTTTTAATAAATTCAATTGAGCGTGAGCTGCCATAAATTATAATGAATTAAAAACGAATAAATAATTTTATTTAAAAAATTTTATTTATTTGCTAGTTTCTAAAAGTGGGGAAAAAAGGGAAAGGGTTACTGTGACGTATTGCACAAATGACTGCGAGCTGTCTCGCGCTCTTTGCAGGATTTTGCAATCTTGGTAGTTTCAGCAATAACGTGGAAAGTTGATCGGCAGTCGTTGATAGAAAGCACGTCTTCGAGCACGTTTGCTGAACGCAAGCAGCAGATCTGAATGTGAAAAAAATGTTGTATTCGATCCATGTATTTAAACTGTGTTTTTGAGGTGTTAAGACATCTTAAAGGTTAAAGGATGTTTTTGTGTTCTGGCCCTTATTTAAACATGTCGATGAAGGTATCATGTTTTTGTCTCAGCTGATAGTAATGATAGTAATGACTTTACATCCCGACAGAACCGGCTCGGTTTCATAGACCAAGGCTGCATTGTTTAGCTGTTGCTATATCTCATTGATTTTATATATATATATATATATATATATATATATATATATATATATATATATATATATATATATATATATATATATAAGGAATGGCATTAAATATCAATTTATGTTGTTATATGATTTTTGTGATATTTGTGCTTATTGTAGCTACTTATACTATTGACCAACATTGTAATTTTTTTTTTAATATTCAGCACAAACTGCTACAACAATATGTGACCAAGAATGATGTACATGTTTGCATTTTTTTTAGCAAAATAATAAGAAAAAAAATATGCGTGGTTAATACGTTTTAGGGGAAATGTAGCTGAACTAAGGTCATAAAACCCATATTGAATAATAGGCTAGAATTTTGCCTTCCAAATTATGTTAAAATCATTCCACTTACTTATTCATAGAAAACAATAAATGTATTTAAATGATTTGTTACCGAAAGCCTGTATGCGAGCGAGTGATCATTTCCAGACAGACAAAGGGCCCTCTCTTAACAGTGTGTGACTTTAAGGCAGGTAAGAGAGAATGTGAGCAGACTGGAAATAGGTTTTTAAATAGTTTTTTTTTTTTTTATGATACAATATAATTAAACATACATAATGGAGGTCAAAGACACGTTATTGAGCGCTCTGAGCTAACAAAAAAGATGTGAACAGACTTTGAGTCATTCCTCAAAAGGGATTTTGTTCAAGTCAAACCTGACATTTAAGTTAAGTGTTTGCTACTGCCTTAAATGGATTCAAGAGAAGATGCCTATCATTAGTAGTCTTAGATTTTCTTCCATAGAACATCACTGTAGTTGAACATCAGCACTCTTAGAGGAAAACAGTTTGGAGGGGACAGTTTTATATATATATACAGTTATAATATCAGCCCATATATTTATATATAGTATGATTTTATAGTCATAGATCCATGTATTATCATAAAAAGGGCATTTTATATCCGAGAAACAAATTATTACTGCTGTTTAGGACCTTAAACGTCTAGGCTTTAGAAATATATTAATAAAATATGTTTACCCTTTATGGTAACTGTGGCTGAAAAACATCTTTAATTTGTTTGTATCTTAATTTGTGTCTTTATTTAAATGGTCTCATTGTTCGTCATTTGATTTATTCTTATTTTTAATAACAAAATATCTATATATCTAGATATACATATAGCTTTTTTTGTCTTTATATCCCACCCATTTTTCACATATGCTTTGTAGAAGCAAAAATGACATCAGTAGTGGCACGAAGCATTTCTCAGGGATCCCGGAGCGTTTAAAAGCAGAAGTTCTGTCAACATTTACTCAACCTTAAGCATATACACAAACGGTTTTCTTTGTTCTGTAAAGCACAAAAAGGAAGAATTGGTTTTACAACTGTTACATTCGTACAATGAAATGAAAGTGCATGGTTTTCTGAAGCCATGGATGTAGCTATGAGGAACAGAAGTTGAACTCAACATGCACTCCTTCAAAAAAATACCAGTGACCCAATAAACTTGTGTAGAAGAAGTCGTGACCTTGAGATGAGGTCAAAATGGGAATATTGAAGTGTCCTAAATGAATAAATAGGCCTCAATGTTCTTGATTAAATAAGAATGAAAAAAATTGGAAAGAGTCAGAAATTGGACAGATGGGGTTCTTGGGTTGTCAGGTCATTGGGGGCAAGATCACTGAATGACAACTTTAAAGTTACAGCATTTTTTCCCCCAGAACACAATGAACTTGTATGCATTTATTCTCAAAAAATAAAGCTGAAATGAAAACTTAACAGGAAAAACTAACAGGAATATTCTCAAAATAATGTGAATTGTTGAATTGTATTGCAAAATGTAACATTAATGTATGATCCTTAAAAAAAATCTTTTGCTGCTTAAATTAATCAAAAGTGACAGTAAAGATTCCTTTAAGAGCTGTTTGTTTGCTATTTCTTCTACAATCCTGGAAAAAGAATCCACAAAAATAACAAGCAACGCAACTGGTTTCAACAGTAATAAGAAATATTTCTTGAGCGGCAAATTAGAATCATGTATGGAATCAATGGCTGCTGAAAACTTTGTCTATGAACAAATGACATAAAATGGACAACGGTTATTTGAAATCATAATAATGTTCTGCATTATTTTTGATCAAAATAATTTGAGCCTTGGTGAACAGAAAAGACTTTTGAAATGTCGGCTGTTTTTAATATCTGTATTTGTGTGCTTCTTCTTTCATCAGGCCGGGAGCAGTTCCACGGTCTAGGCTCCATGTATTGTCGGGGCGCTGCAGCCATCATTCTCACGTATGATGTCACGAACTGGCAAAGCTTCGCAGAGCTTGAAGATCGCTTCCTCTCTCTCACTGACTCGGCCAATAGCGACAGCGTATTTGCCATTGTGGGCAACAAATCGGACCTGACCGACCCTCGAGCCCGTGCCACGACCCTAGAGGAAGTCGGCGCAGAAGAGGGTGGTGTGCTTCCCCTTCCGTCCTTTCTCACGCCTCCAGACTTTCCCTTGCACAAACAGGTGAGTCAGGATGATGCCGTAGCGCTGTACAACCGCATAATTCGCTACAAGGCACTAGAGGGCACCAGCCCACCGGCCGAAAAGATGTGCTTCGAGACGAGCGCTAAGACCGGATTTAATGTGGATTTTATGTTCGAGACGCTCTTTGATCTGGTGTTGCCATCCATCATTCAAAAACGCTCCCAAAGTGAGTCGCCAGTATTGTGCTTGGAGGACTGTAACGAAGAGGGGATGAAGAGCAAAGGGGATTGTTGCACATGAAAATATTTGCTGAAGAGCATCTGGAGTTTTGAATGACTTTATTTATGGGCACCGTTATATAATCCATTTCAGAACCGTGTTCTCTCATAGTAAATATAGTACATTGTCAGTGAACAAGTGCACATGGTTATCTCTGTTCTGTCTGTGTGTGTGTGTGTTTTTATGTGTCTGTTTATGTTTGAGATAATCTTGTTTTCACAAATTTGCACAAATAATTTGAACTGAGTGGCTTCTGAACTCTACAAATTGTTGACTTTTTTTTTTTACTTTTTTAAAAATGTATTTTATTTTAATGAATTTACTGTGATTAAAAAAATACTGTGACATTTTTTAAAAATATGATCTTTAATGACCCATGATCACTTATACATACAGAAGTCATTCATGAATAGACCGTTCACGCTGTTATTATTTTCTTTTGGCTTGTAAGAGAGAATAATAAAAGATTTAGTATTGACTGTTATATTTATATTTAATTCCATAAATGTTTTAACAGCTGATTTAAATGAGCAACTTCTTATATATTTACCCTTCCATTTCCAAGAGAATGTTTTTTCTTCTGCTCCTGCTCAGATTCATCAATATAACATTTGGTCGGAATTAAATTTGTAACACACACCCATGTCACACCACATAATAAAATCATTATTCTAACACATATTTTGCATAATGGTTTTCAAAAGTATGTAGCATTAAATATAGCATCGTAATTCAATATGATATTAGTTTTTAGGTCAGCGTGCAACAAGCTAATGAATATAATTGCCAGTTTATAGATGTTTGTCAAATGCTTGTTTGTTGTTTGTTCTTATGTCTCTTATCTTCCTGTATCTTATATTTTAGGTTAAAGTCCATTGTTTATTCTTATCAGAAACATGCAGAGTGGGGGAAGGGAGGGGCATGAATTTTTTTTTTATTGCATGTTTAGTTGAAAGTTTCAGTTTCAGCCAGTTCAGATTAGTATAGTAAGGTTTACTTGCAAATGTCAGAGAAAGCATCATCATCCACCATGAAAGAGCAGTCGGAGTGCTCGAAAATGGTGTGATAATAATGAAGCATAATAATCAAGGCTTCTGCTTTTAGCAAGAGCAAATCTGGAAACCTGCTTAACCAATAAATATGGAGAAGTCCTTCCTCTGGTTCAATCAATGTAAATCATAAGCAATATCAATAGTAATCCAGTCAAATTTACATCTATAATTTCTCCTTTCATACTCAAGTATAACAGCAAGCAAGAATGAACAATAAACATTTAAAATGTCTTTAAACATTGTGTGAAATTTGCATACATCCTACTACAAAGTAGATGAATAAATGTGATTAAGTGCTTAGATTTTGTCGGGATATTAATGTTCCCTGTTTGATTAAAGCAAAAAAATATATATATATTGATCCATGCAAGCGCTTGGGAGAACTTCACAGGGAGTGGACGGAAGCTGGAATAAGTGAATCAAGGGTCATCCGCTCAGACTTCTTCAGGAAAAGGACTACAAAGCCACTTCTTAACAATGTCAGAAGCATCTTACCCAGGCTAAGGAGAAAAAGAAGTGGACTGTTGTTTAGTGGTCCAAAGTCCTCTTTTCAAATAAAAGTACATTTTGCATTTCATTTGTAAATCAAGGTCTGGAGTCTGCAGAAAGATTGGAGAGACAGACTACAAGCAGCTTGAAGTCTAATTTCTGAAGTCAGTGATGATTTGGGATGCTGTGATGTCTGCTGGTGTTTTCGTATTTTATCAACTCAATGCAGCCGTCTAACAGAATTTGGAGCAATTTATGCTTTCATCTGCTGACCAGCTTTACGGAGAGGTTCCTTCTCCAGCAGGACTTTACCACTTGCCCACAGTGCCAAAACTACTTCTAAGTGTGTTGATGACTATGATGTTACTGTGCTTGACTGGCCAGCCAACATGCCTGACCTAAAGCCAACCTAGTCTCATCAAAATATGTACCTCTTTGCACTTTTCGCACATCATGTTTTACATGTACCTTATTATCTGTTACCACGTACAAACACTTCAGGCACCTTGTGTTACCACTCATTTGCTGGTAGGTACAAGATATTTACCATGTATGTACCAGGGAAGTACACATATTGTAAAATAAAGTGCTACCATAAATCTAAAAACTCTCTCGTGTGTGTGTGAGGCATGTTTAATCTGAGCCTTTTTTGTCAGAACTACTATTTACCACAGCATATCCAGATTAAAGTGAGAGTTCTCCAATCCATTAGAGAGTAGTTTCAATTCTGAATGTCTTAGTTTATTTCCAGACAGATTCAGTTCTCTCAGGTGTGAGGGGTTTGATCTTAGACCTGAAGCCAGAGCAGCACAACCTTCATCCGTGACACCATAATCACTCAGCCTTTAGAGAACAAATGGACACTCGTCAGTCAGGATATATCAGATCAGCAGAAATTTCACAATCAGAAATAAACTTGCACTTTAAACCAGACCAAGTAGTCTATTTTTTCTAAATGGGTGGTTGATAGTGTTTATTTTAATATGAGCATAATAAATGTAATTTTATGCTTTATCCAATGACCTTAACAAATTAAGATCAAAACAGCACCATCTTTAGCTATCTCACATGATAATTTTTGACTTTTTACTTCACTTTTCTTCGATTAAATGTAGGATGATACATTTATACAAACTTACTTCTGTATTTCCAGTTTACAGTGAGGATCCATCAGTCCATCTGAGATTAGCTTCACTCCTGCATCTTGTAGCTTATTTCCAACACATCCAGATTTCTCACGTGTGAGGGCTTTGAGCTCAATGCTGAAGCCAGAACAGCAAACTTTATCTGTGACACCACACCTACACAATCTGTATAAATTAATGAGTTTTGGAGATGGTAAAGAAAACAATGTGAAAACTGCTTATGCAAAATGCTTATGTAATTTAGTAATATTTGGTGTAATGCTGATTGTTGATATTTTTACTTACTGGATTCTTCGATCAAAGCCAGCAGTTTCTGAAGAACTGCATCTGCTGTATTTTTGTTCCCATTAATTTTTTAGATCAAATGTTTCCATCTTCTGCTCTGATGTCAGCAACACAAAAACCAGAGCTGACCACTGTGAAGAAGAGAGATTAATTTGATTTATTTTTCCAGATGTCAGATAAGCCTGGATCTCCTGCATTAGTGAATCATCACCCAGTTTATTTAGACAGTGGAACAGATTATGGATGTCTCTGGAGAGGGATTCTCCCTGATCTTCTGTTTGATGTACTTAGTTATTTCCTTTTTATTGTAGGGGCAGCTTCCTGTCTGTTTCAGTAGTTCTTGTAAAAGTGTCTGATTAGACTCCATTGAGAGACCCAGAAGAAAATGGAAAAGGTCCATATGTCCATTCTTGCTCTGTAAAGCCTCATCCAGAGCTGCATGATGTAGGTCAGATAATTAACTATTTTTCATTCAGTTTAAGAACTTAGAGAAGAAATTGTGTTTGCTGACATGGTCAAACACATTTATGTTATGTTCCTGAATGCTAAGATGAACAAAGCAGAAGAACTTCCCCTAATCTTCTGACAGGCCAAATTTCCCTCTGAAGATCTGTGTGTACACAATCCAGAGTACACGGATGCTTCTCTCACATCAATGCCACTCTCTCTCAGGTCTTCATATTAAAAGATCAGGCTGCCTTTCACAAGCTGCTGAAAAGTCAGTTTCCTGAGGATCTTCATCTTTCACTTTCTTCTCGTAGTCCTTCTCATGTTTGATGTTTATCTGAAGGATCAGGAAGTATGTGTACATTTGAGTAACAGTCTTAGGGACATTTCCTTTCCATGATTTCCCCAAAATTCCCTCAAGAACAGTGGCTGAGATCCAATGGAACACTGGGATGTGGAACATTATGTGGAGGCTCCTTGATGACTGAAGTCTCTTTCTGAAGTATTTCTCTTTCTGTGGGTCATTGAAGCCTCGTACCTCTGTCACTCGATGGATACACTCAGAGGGGGTGAGATCAACTCCTGCTGGTCTAGAAGTGATCCAGATGAGAGCAAAGGGCAGCGGATTTCCTGCAATGAGATTTGTCAGTAGCACATCCACTGTTGCAGATGTACTTACATCACAACCTCACATTGATCTGTAAATTCAGAGAAAGACAACACTCATCCAGACCATCAAAGATAAAGTAAACTTTGGAAATATTCATTTCTGTTGTTTCAGGATAAAAATGTTTGTCTTCCTTTAAATTTTATTGGCTTGCCTATTGACTGGTTGCTTTTCATGGACACACAGCTGGACTCTGACGGGTTTGATCTCTCCTTGTACAAAATACTAGAGTAAATTAGAATAGAAACATTTGAAAAAGACAAGTAGGTCTTCATACATTTTACAAAGAGAATCAATCGATTCATCAGTCTGTCTGACTATGTAGACAAAAACATTATACCTTAGATCAGCTGTGATTAGTTTTCCCTTAAATTTTATTGGCTTGCCCATGTTGCAATCCACTTTCACTTGTTTTAAGTTTGCGCTCCAAAAACAATTCACATTTCAGACACATTGGGCCGATTACAGTAAAATTAGACAATATGAAAATTTTGATTCCATGTTTTTGAGGAAAAAAATTACTTTCTCAAAGACAAGTGTGTTAATAAATAAAAAGGATTTAATAATTAATAGATCTCCTTGCATTGATTTGAAGGATCATTAAAGTTTTTCTTTTTCAGAACCTTTTCAGAGCTATTTCAGAGAACTGGTTTATAATGGGTTGATCTATTCTCTTCATTATTACCAGTCAAGATGCACAATTCATGCCACATTTACAAAAATCTAATAGAAATGTGTAGAAAACATGCTTATGACAACTAGATTATACCATTTTGCATTTGCATTCCACCATTAGAGGTCGCTTTATACTATGAAAAAGGATCAAGAGTAAAGCCTGTTGGAATTATGTGTGCAATTACAGAAGGAAACATCTGTAGAGGGAAAATATTTCAAAGGCAGAATAGAACGCGCCCAATTCTACACATTGTAAATATTGTAAATTGACATATGAGCTCCTTGAATGATGTCACAATGATGTAAAGATCTAACTAGCAACAAATAATAATAAAGACAAAATCAAGATTTCAAAATATATGGGTTTCTGTACAATTGAATGGTCAAAACCCAGTTGCATCTAGCAGGCTAAATGCCCTTTATTAATTGATGATGTTCGTCCACATTGCAATGGAATTCTGTTCTGTTGTGGCACGTTGTGGTTTTTATTTAGAACTGCATAAAGAGAGCTTTATTGGTGTGCATCATTGGTATTTGTCCAAATTATAGTGACGTTAGAGAACTTCATAACTCTGTGTTTGTCACAGATTAATGAACCACATTCATGAATCGATCATTTAGTGTCTCCTTTTGTCTTATATGAGAGAATATTAGAGAATTAATAAGTAGCGTTGAGTGTCATATTCATATATTATGTCAGAAATATCAGGATAAAACTTTCTTTTTAAGTAACTTCTGAAAAACATATTTACCCTAAAATTTCTGTTGTAAATGAGAAGTTTGATGTTTTGCCCAGATTAATCAATATAATATTTGCCCCAAACTAAGTTCAAACATCTAAACTAAGTTCAAGTTCATTATTTATTCTTTATAAATATTAATGTAGAGGAAGCATAGAGCAAGAGTTTGTGAGTCTAGTAGTAGAATAAATTTAGCTATTGCAAAATCACTGTCAACAACAACAACTTATTTCATTCAAAATGGTAACTACCATTTTCAATAATAAATTCACAACAAATAATAATTCCTCTGCAAAGCAAAGCCTTCATCAGCAACTTTCAGCAGAATGGTTTTTCACATAGCATTTGTTGCAGTAATAGAATATTTTACAAAGAAGGTTCCAAAATTGTATCTGCAGTTAATCCTTTCGATTTTTAATCTAAAAAATTCACAAAAATCTAACCTTTCATTGAATGATACAAATTTAAAATGGGGGGAAATATCATTATGAAATAAATGTTTTTTTTTTCTCAAAAACACATTGGACACAAGTATTTGCATCCCTAGAAATTCTAATTAGTAAAATATCTTTATTAGTAAAAGTATATTACCATTCATATTTACAGTTTTGAGCACTACAGGGTGATTATAAACATGAAATTATCCAGTCATTGCTTCCTGTTTCAAAGAAATATAAATAGGAGGGAAAACTAATTTAGGAGAAAATATTTTTTTGAGTGTATTTGGGAAAATATTTATTTCATGATATTTCCTCCTATTTAAAATTCTTTTTATCCAATGAAAGGTTTGATTTTGTATATTTTTTTAATAAAAGATCAAAAGGATTTCAAAAGCAGATTATCAATCAATTACTTTTATTTATATATTGCTTTTTATTTCTATAGTAGAGATTGTATCTGTAATGAGGACAGGTAATCATGGCTGAATGGAGGAATGATGGGAAATGTAGTTCTGAGTACTAATATTCTGGAGAAGGTTCCCTCTGGTGGCTGTCGGAGAGAGAGCCACAGAGGCACGGTTCATGGCAGTATCAAAGTATCAAAACTGACCAGTATAAAATAGGAGAATAAAATGATAGGGATGTAAAATGATGAGATTGAACAATTTGTTATTAAATACAGAGACGGTCTCTGTAATCAAATGGACAATAATTGCTAGAAATGAAGTGTCCCCCAACAAGCAAGCAACAGCGGAAAGGAACCAAACCCCATCCATACAGAATGGAGAAAAAAAACCCTGGGAGAAACCAGACTCAGTTGGGGTCAGTTCTACCCTGACCGGACGTCCAGCACTTAACTTCCAGTTCAATTTTAAAATACAGCTGTGTCAGGTAGTGTGAGTGTGTCTGGTTCTGGTTATCTGTCTATGGGGCTCATCTAGGTGTTCTGGTCTCCGATGAACGTCATCTCTGGGTGCTGATGATCGATATGAACTGAGAAACAAAATAAGAAAGAAACAAGACTAATATTAGTGTAGATGCCATTCAGCGGACGTGCAGGACTATAATGTGATTAGAGCTCACTCAAATACTGAGGAGCTAAACCATTCAGGGCTTTATAGGTAATTAATAAGATTTTAAAACCTATCCGATGTTTGATAGGGAGCCAGTGCAGTGTTGACAGAACCGGACTAATATGATCATACTTCCTAGTTCTAGTAAGGACTCTAGCTGCTGCGTTTTGGACTAGCTGAAGGTTGTTTATCAAGCGATGAATGAAGAATTGTTGATGATGTTGAAGAATTAAAAGTGCAGCCATCAAGTGTTAGACTGTGTTCTAGATTATTACATGTGGGGTATATGTTTAGGTCCAATAATTAGCACCTCAGTTTTAGCATTAGGAAGTTACTCATCATCCAGCTTTTTATATCCACTATGTATTCTTGTTAGATTCTCAGTTTGATGTGTATCACCAGGCTGCGCTGAAATATAGAGCTGAGTATCATCAGCATAGCAGTGAAAGCTAACACCATGACTCCTGATAATATCTCCCAGAGGTAACATGTATAGTGTGTAAAATGTAACGACCCTAGTATTGAGCCTTGAAGTACTCCATATTTCACTTGTGAGCGATATGATACCTCCTCATTTACTGCTACAAATTGAAAGCGGTCAGATAGATATTATTTTTTATAGCCTTATTTGATCATATTTACAAAGGGTGCCAATATTATTGTCCATGATATATTTTAAGGCAGTGTTTTAATGCCGACTTTAATCTACAGTTAATACAATTATCTAAAAATGACAATGTTCAGATTATTGACTATCAATACCAGAGAAGTGTCAGTTATTCAAACCAGTTGTTCACAACTATCATTATTACCAAAACAAACAAACAAAAAACTAAAATTGTATCACCTTGCTGTTATATCCACAGCATAAGTAATGTGGACTGAATAAAGTTTTAGTAATTAACTGCTCTTCTCAGTTACACCAGTAGTCAGATATCTGGGCTAAAAATAAAGATTACATTTAGTTATTAAATAAGACAACAATTAACATACGTTTTCTAAAAAGTCCTGAAATCAGTTAAAAAAAACATTAAAATATAAATAAAAATATATATTATATATAATAAAAATGTATTTAGATTGCAAAACCACAAGCTTCTTTTTTTATGGAAGTTCGTAAACAGCTCAAACATCTGAAAACTCATGTGTTCATTTAAATACTTTAACAATAAACCACTATTTTAAAGGTGTTTGTAATTGTAGTGTTTGTAATTTTAAGGTGTCATTGTTACACATTTGACATGTTCTTATAATAACAATAAATTATGCATAATAAGATGCAAGTAACCCAAAGTCAAACCCCAAACCTAACCCTATAAGCATATTGGAAATACATGTAATGAATAAATATTACTCATCTCTTAAGTGTACTACACTGAAGGACACCTTTAAATAAAGTGTAACCATATATATTTATTTATTTATTTCCATTTTCCTGGCACAATGTTAGCCCACGCTGTCAGATAGAGGCCTGCTGTGTCTTGCATAGGTAGATTTGTGTGGATAAGCTTTGATCAATGGATTTTATAGACTTTATTTCATTGTTGTGTAAGATTAGAGACGCCTACTGCTAATGCCTCAAAACACATGCTGCCGTGTGACGCAATCCCCTTGACCTGACAGATCAGATCAACAAACAACATCAGGCACAACAAAATATCAGGACAATGCAATACGGCAGCAGTTATCTGTCCGAAGCGCATTTAATCCATAGGATTGTTTGCATTTGTGTGCGGCCGAGTGTTAACTAAAGACAGCTGCTCTTTGCAGAATGGGGTGTAAAGGACTCAAATCTTTCCTAGGAAGATCAGCCATGCTGTATGTATACCATAATCTTCTTTTCTAATCAGATTATGAAACAAACTGAGGAGCTCCTGTTGGGTTCTGTTGGACTGAGATAAACCTGGACTGGTACGCATTTCAAGTACAATGCCTTATTTGGCAAACAGCCTACGGTTGCATCTAATATTCGTAATCCTTAGATTATATCACATCTATTATTAATAAAGAAACAGTCTAAAGTGCTGCTTTTATTTTATGACCTGATTTGAGCTACATTATTACCAGGGAAAACAAAGGCTCTTTGCAACTGTTTACAAGCGTATTATGCGATAGACGTAAGACGCTGATGTTTACAGTCATATCTCTGAGGTCAGATATAAAATTTTACTCAGTGGTTAGCAATAAATACCATATTGGTGTTTGATGCGATGCCATTTTTTTTGCGTGTGAGTGGAACACATGCAAGAACAGCACAGTCGGTCTTATTTATTATCCATCTATAAAATGAATACTGCTACGGCATCATTTAATTTTTTCCTACAGAATAAACTCCAACGCCTCTGGATATCACGGTGGACTATTTTAGTTGCATCACATGCTAGGTATTTAAGATGTTCCGTGAAATGCATTTACAGCCAAGGAAAAGATTAGCAGGCACATGTGTTGGTACGACTACAGACTCCATCATTTGTTTGGAGTAATGCTTTCATAACCTCGCTAAATGCAAAAATCAATTTTAGATTTGAGCCAGGCTGTAAACCACAGTTATGCGTGGCCAGAAGGGGGCGTATAATGACTTCTGCTGCGCAGTTCGTGTTTTTTTTCTGGAACAAACAGATCGTATCCTACCATTCCAGAAAGTTCCGACTGTCCTTAAATCAAGGCTCTAATTTCAAAATCAACCACCTTTCAATCGATCTTTTAAAAAGTACATGGGTTTTTAAACAGCACTAAAAAATCCATATATGTAGCAGGGCGGACGCGAGGTGCGTGGTAGACACCGAATCTTCTAGAAAGAAGAAACAACTAGATGAATGCCATTCAGACGCGTTCTTCTCGACGTTATGTACAATAACGCTAACGCTGGTCCGCAGACGCTGTTGCTAGACAGGGACACCCGAGTGCGTAAAAATAGACCATCATATGCGTTATGTAACACTCGGCACGCGCGCTACGACTTCACGCTTGTTTACAAGTTAGTCAGACTGCACGACTCTGGGATCTCAATGAGTGACAAACGCGTTTTCCCACTCCCTCAAGCGCGTATTTTCACATATAAAATGCACACGGGGTCTGGCTAAATTATTATTCCGAAACAGCTACGCGTACGGTTCCGCCTGCGTTTGCAGCCATTGCAAAGCCTCGAGCGCGTGTGCGTCGAGCTCACCGCACGTTTAGCCAAGCTCCACGTGAAAACACGTTGACGGCGGCTGGAGACGCAATAAAACATTTTACAGCTAACAAGACGCAAAGTCTCCGCAGCGCTGAAGTGCGTAGGCTATATACAGTAGATGTGTCATCCACGCAGCGCTGTTTGTTTTGAGAGGAGGAGAGAACAGCTTGCGTAAAGGGGGATTTGCCTACACTACGTCACGGATTCGTCCAAGTACCGTCAATCTTTTCGCCTGGCCAATGAATCCAATGAGAAACTCCATTCGCTGGCTCGGCGCGCACGCCTCCAAAAGATCGCGCCGCCTTATACGACTGGTTTTTTTTTTCACCGATCCAAGATGGGCTGCGTATAACGTCACATGTTGTTTGTTTTTTAAGCTCAGTCATTCCGAGCGAGGAGTTGTTTTGCGGCGAACTAATAAGGCGTCGCGTTTCCAAAGAGCGCGGAGATCTCCAATTCTCGGATGTTGAAGTTTTTCGTCTGTTTTTTTTTCTTCTACGGATGGATAACAAGTTCTTGAAACTGAATAAATAAATTTAGAAACGCAAGTATGGCAAGTCCGCCTCTTAAAGGGGGACCCGCGTTGCCGAATGACAACAACGCTCATTCAAACAACATCAGAAAATGCGGATACCTCAAGAAGCAGAAGCACGGACATCGGCGCTATTTTGTTTTGAAGGATCAGAGCGACGGGCTCCCTGCGCGCCTGGAGTACTATGAGAACGAGAAGAAATGGAAAAACAAGTCCGCCGCAAAAAGAGTCATATTCGTCGACTCCTGCCTGAGCATAAACAAGCGCGCTGACGCGAAACACAGATATTTAATAGCGCTTTATACCAAGGACGAGTATTTTGCTGTCGCTGCGGAGAATGAACAAGAGCAGGAGAGCTGGCACGCAGACTTAACCGATTTATTAAGTAAGGGAAAAGTGTGTGACAGCTCCGTTTCTAGTTCGGCATCGTCTCTGGTGGGCTTCGAAGAGGGAAATTACGGTATGATCACGCCAGTGAATGCCGCGTATAAAGAGGTATGGCAAGTAAACCTTAAAGCGAAGGGACTTGGGCAGAGCAGAAATATAACTGGAGTTTACAGACTGTGCTTGTCAAGTCGGACAATTAGCTTTGTGAAACTTAACTCGGAGGTGGCGTCTGTGACACTGCAGTTGATGAATATACGCAGATGTGGGCACTCTGATAGCTTTTTCTTCATTGAGGTGGGAAGATCTGCTTCTACTGGACCTGGAGAGCTGTGGATGCAAGCAGATGATTCTGTGGTGGCGCAAAATATACACGAGACCATTTTAGAAGCTATGAAAGCGATGAAAGAGCTGTCAGAGTTCAGGCCACGCAGCAAAAGCCAGTCGTCAGGATCAAATCCCATCTCTGTACCCACCCGGCGGAACCTAAACAATCTGCCCCCCAGTCAGACGGGATTGGTGAGGAGGTCGAGGACAGACAGTACTGCAGCGACATCTCCTGTCCCTAAATTTTCTTCTTGCCGAATACGCACGGCAAGCGAAGGCGAGGGTACCATGACCAGGCCTGTCTCCATGTCAATATCTGAGAACGGGAGCCCGATAACTGTTGGCCGAAACCACATGAGCAGATCTAACACGGTCTCTGTGGGCTGCCGGACATCAGAACCATCGCTGCTTCATCACAGCAGGTCCATGTCCATGACAATGTCCCACTCGCCACCATCTGCTGTAAGCCCACTAAGTTTGTCCTCAATCAGTATGAATGGATCCATCTCATCTGCAGTACACAGACCCTCTAGCTGCAATGATTCCGTTTCTGGGTCACCCAACGATACTGGCTTCCTCTCATGTGACGATTACAGTTCTAGCCCAGGGGATGTGAGGTACAACCTAGCAAACAGGAGTGACACTCCTTCTTCTCTCTCCAGTACACCACCCTCACGAGAGGCCGGTGAGCTCCATGGTTACATGGTGATGGACAGGCCAACCCAAAACAAGATGTGGCCAAGTAGCAGAGAAATGCTGGATGTGGAGACATACCGGAAGAGGACGTCTTCTCTGACAACCCCGCGGCAACAGGTAGCACACTCCCAGGTTTCCTCAGCGTCGCTTGATGAATACATGCTGATGAGGGCTGCCAACAGCCACTCTGGACGGAGCACAAATTCTGCCTCTCCTAAGGTCTCATACCCAGAAGATTATGGGGACATTGAAATTGGCTCTAATGTCAATGTGGGTGACAATGGCTACATGCCTATGACACCAGGCATGGCACCTCTGTGTGCCAAAAACAATCATTACATGCCCATGAGTCCTATGAGTGTTTCAGCACCCAAACAGATCATTAACCCAAGGTTACATCCACAGCTCACAGGCAGTGGCTGCAGTACTAACTCGCCCAGCAGTGGATCTCTAGAAGACAGTGGGTACATGAAGATGTGGTCAGGATCCAAGTTTTCTCTTGAGAGCTCTGACGGGAGAGCGGTGAGTGGAGAATATATGAATATGTCGCCTGTTGACTCATGCGTCTCACCCACACCGCCAGATTATTTGCTGGGTCAGTGTGAACCACCACAACGGCCATCCCCATCTCTAAGTATTCACTTTAACAAGCAACAGGCCCCTAAACGGGCAGAGGATGACCAGTATGTTTTGATGAGTCCCCAGAGCCAAACTCCAACAGAAGAGGCAAACAGGGTTTCTGCCCTGCCCCCTCTCCGTCGGCCCGATGGCATAACACACAGAGCAAGAGTCAACAGGCCCAATAGGTTATCTCTAGACACTCTGAGGATGCTTCCCAGCATGACAGAACATCCTCTCCCTTGTGAGCCTAAAAGCCCTGGTGAGTACATCAACATAGACTTTGCTGCTGCTACACAGTTTTCTTCTCCCTCTATGGTTTCTGTGGAAAGCCAAGGCTCGTTGTCCAACCTCAGACAGGGATCCCCCCTCACAGACTACATGAAGCTCAACCAAATTTCACACTCTCCTAAACTGATGAAAGCGCTCAGCAGTCCCCTGGATGGAATGCCAGAGCTGGCTGAATGCCCATGCCCACCTGATGAGAGGGCGTTTTTCCTCAATGAACAGAACAACTCACCATGCCCATCTGGCACAGGTAAAGATAACTACACCGAGATGAGTTTCAACAGTGGTCAGATCTCACCTCCATTCCTGACCGAGAATGATGAGAGTGCTTCAGTCAGCCCCACTAGCAGAGTTCAAAGGATAAATTTGAGCGACCAGGGGGTTTCAACCGGAATCGGCGCTTTCTTGTTGGCTGCCTCCTCTGTAGACCCAAATGGAGGAGCGAAGGTGATCAGAGCAGACCCTCAGGGCCGGAGGCGGCATAGCTCTGAGACCTTTTCGTCCACCACCACAGTTGCACCTGTCTTTCCTTCCTTTGCACACAATGTTAAGCGCCACAGCTCTGCCTCAGTCGAGAACGTCTCTGTCCGAAGCAGTGAAGGTTCTGATGAGGAGTATGGGTCTCCCATGTGCCGAGAGACTTCAGCTGGTTATCAGAATGGACTTAACTACATTGCCTTAAACCTCATGGAGAAAAAAGAGATGGGCAATTGTGAGCTTGTGGGCTTCAAGACTGGTGGTTGCTGCAAAGCAGGAATAAATGGATTACATACAACTCCATATGTGTGTCTGGGATTCAAAGAGACTGCAACCACTGTACAAGGTGAGTTTAGATGATGCGATGGCTTTTATGATTTGAAAAGCTAGCTGAAATATTCTGGTAAATGCGCCATGTAAGGTTTACATTACAGTGTTTTACAGTGTGGTTAAAAGTCACTTTTATTAGTGTATATTTGCAAATGAAATTCAAATTTTCGTGGTACTTTTACATAGGAACATCCAAGTCAACCTTAAAAACAAATACACACACACACACACACACACATATATATATATATATATATATATATATATATATATATATATATATATATATATATATATATATATATATTTTTTATTTTTTTATTTGTTATATAGCTACTATATGCTTGCTTGTGTTTATTTTAATTGCTAAAATGAATAGTAAATGGTATTTAGGACACAACTGTATTGAAATTATTCAGAATTTTTTACAAAAAGTAATTAAAAAACATTTGGGCGGGACGAGAATATTATGCAATTTAAAATATTTATTGAGGTTTGCGCCTCTGGCTATTTATGTAAGTACATGGGGCGTTTATGGCGATGATAAGGTGTTTTTCATTCAGAGGAATTCCAGAGAAATTTGAAGCATGAGAAACGTGACTAGCTCAGTGGCCGCGCGCGGTAAACAACCCGACTGCGCAGGCACGATGACGCTGCAGGAAAGAGAGGGGCGCGCGCCTGCTTATTTACCCCAAACTTGATCGACGCTAGGTTTCTGTAGACTGAAATGTGTTAAAGATTAACGCCGTTTTACTGTTTGGCGGCTCGTGTATTAGCTGTTGTCAGAGAACGGAGCGTGCACTGACGACAGAGAAACGTTATTTTGAGGCTCACGCGCAGTGTTTTCATTCTGTTCGTCGATGCTTTTCCCAAAACTAATCACCGTTTACTTTAGTGATGAACACAGGTGTGTTATAATTTCACTTTGTATTCAAAATTTTGTTACGCCCCATATACTGCAAAATAAAAAAAAAATGAAGCATTTCCCATTAACAGCAACATAAGGTTAAGAAGGATTCGCATATCAAATATCCTTCACGCATGACATTATTTCTTTTAGAAGTGTGTGCTAATTTGCCTACTCGAATCATACGTAGGTGTGCGTGAGAGGGAATTGCTGGAACAATATGCTGTTCTTAAGTGCAGTGCCTGGGGCTTTTCCATGTGCACGCTGTTTTTGCATAGCACACAGAAGACAGAACATGCCATGTTCTGAGGCACGTACTTCACATCATCTGGTTCACCCATATTTCCATAAATGCCTCAGTTGGAAGCAGCGTTGTGGCCTAAAATGATCCCCGCTGGCTAAAAGACCGTTCATGGCTGGTGCTTTTCAGTGCAGGCAGCCTGCAGTGTAAACATCAGAGGGGGGTTTGTGCACAGCAGTTTAACTCTTTCTCGCCTGGAGTATTGAGCCTTGAGAATATGAGAGTGCGGAGGAGGAGGTGGGGGTGAGAGCTTGTTTTGCATTTTGTCTCTGAAATGAACACGTGCAACCGTGTCCATGGGCTGGCAGAGCAGAAGAGGGAGGGCCTGATGGAAGCTTGGGCCATGTGCTTCATCAGGAGGAAAAACAAGCCAGTTGGTTGTTATTGGTTCGATGATGTTTCACGCTTGGAATGTGTGACTGGTTAAAGGTTGCCGGGAGAGGCGGGCGCTCGCTTGTTTTGATTTCACCTTGAGTTTTAGTATTGTCCGTGCTCTCTCCACTCATCGCCAGGCTTCAATTTCACATACAGTGTGTTGACAAGAGCTTGTTTTGCTTTTCGGAAGAGTGCCAGGGACTCTCGAACGTGATGCTTTCACTTTTGTATTCGAAATTGTGATGCATGTGGGTTTCAAATGCAGAAAAAAATTCTGACAGCTCAGATGGCAATTAAAAATTCATAGCGGCAGAAAAAAGAAACCACATTTACAAGCAGTGCCGGTCATGTCCCGTCTGGGTGAATTTCTCACAATTAATGTACTTTTGATTTTTTTAAATTCTCTGTTGGTTAGATGATCACTAAAACTTTATTTGAGCATCATATAATGTTGCTAGGAAGAGAAATTGGCTTGCAGTGAAATTGGCTTGGTAAATTGGCATCCCCGAAGAGATGGCACCCTGGGTGGTTTTCTGTGTTGCCTAATGGGTTTATTATGTGTCCCTGTTTACAAACACATTACTGTGCAGAAATGCTATCAGTGGTAAAAGCTAGCCATTATTTCCACAGTAGCAGGAAAAGAACATGCGCGGGGCTAGTTTATGCAGTTTATTTCTGAACAAAAAGGAATATGGACATTAATCTGAAAATGAGGTGCATGTATGGTCAGTGTATTATTACCTGTTGCTCACTATATACATAAAAACTTTGATGAGCACATTTTGGAATGCTGACATTATAAAGATGTAGACTACCTTTTAAAAATAAGAATAGTGAAAAATACCAGAAAAAAAATAAGCATTGTTTAAAAATTCACACATTCATGAATCAACAGGTTTTCTTTTAATTTGATCAATAATTTGTTAATATTTATGAATACATGTAGAATGTCTCTGTACGGATTTGATATCTGTTACTGTTTATCTGTAAACAACATTTTAAAGTTAGAAAGAAAAGAGAACTATCTCAAACCAAGAAACATTTAGTACACAAGAAGCTTTTTTCTCTCATTCAATTACTCTCCCTTTTTCTCTGGAATCATATTTCTAGAGGTGTTTGTGTGCATTTGCGTGTGTGGCAGATGGCTGAGCAGAGAGGAGTGTGTGTGTGTGTGTGTGTGTGTGCACCTGCCGCTCTGCTCACCGCAGGTCTGTTATCAGGCATGGCAGCAGCACAGACAATACACTAATGACAGCAAGCCATCTGCTTCTGCCCCAGGACAGTGGCTAGTGCTTGTCCCTTCAGCCTGAGAGGAGCAGGGGGTGGGGGAATGGAGAGCTAGAGAACCTGTGTGATGGACAGAGAGAGATAAAGACTGAAAGTGGTTTGCAGAGAGAGAGAAGAAATTAGGAGAGACGTTTTACGTTTAGAACCTTTTTTCTTTTTCATATTCAGATATGTGATACTGAAACTGAAATAAAAGTTTTAATTTAGCCAAAAACTAACTAAACTAAACTTTTGTCAATTCAATTCGGATCATTGAGTAATTAAACTCTGGTCTCTTTCTCTCAAGTTTTTTGGAAACAAGTTGTAACTTGATATTTCAAAACAATTTCTCACTCTGTTGTCATTTTTGGTCCCAGTAAAGTGTTGAACCCAATGCTTATCCACACTGTGTAAGAAACTCTAACGCAGTCAAAATGCATTATCAGAGAAGTGCTAATAGAGCATTTTTTAATCAGTGATTTTGTTGATTTAATAATTCGGTTGCTTACATTTTCATGCATCGCTTTAAAAGGATTGGTCACACAAAAATTAGCTGAAAATGTACTCCGTTTATGTAGGCAATATGGCACAAAATAAATCTTTTATTCAGAACATTTGAACAAATTTTATTCTGATATTTTTTCAACTAGTCAACTTCGTCAACTACAACATGATTCACTTAGCATTCTGTTTATTTAAAATCCTCTGGTTATAGAAAATTCCATTCACCTTAAAATACTGAAAGCAAATATTAAAAGCAAATGAATATATGTATGTGTTCAGAAATAACTTTAGAATTTAGAAAGAATAGAATATAATGATTTCTGTTAAGAAAAATGGCTAAATATTCTTTAGTTAGATTTATTTAGTTTCATTCACTTCTGGAGGTCGACCCAAAAAGTCAAAACAATTTAAGTTCAAAAAGTTTAAATGTACATGAGCAGAAAAACCTGACAGTCAAAAAAAAGTTTTCATCTCAACTCATTTCATCTCAACGCATGTTCTTCCCGTTTCTATGTCTGCTTCTTGGGTTTTTCTGTCTGAAGAGCCCTCGGGACTAGGGATATGTTTTTGGTTTTTCACAGAGAGTGTCACAAATGAGCGGGTAATCAAATACCACGTTTTCATTGGTGTATTGCCAATGTGTCTACTTGTAATGTTTGCTAATATTCTTATTCAAAACTATGATTCCTTGATTAAATAAATGTCAAAACATTACTTTTGAATGAATCTGTAAAACTGGTAACATCGGCCACCAATACCAACAGGCCAGGCAAAATACAGATGAGTTTGTTTCTTTGTGGAAACAGATTTGGAGAATCTTTGCATCAGTGGAACATCTGAAGTGACTGGGTGCAGTCAGAATGAGAGTCCAAACTGCTGAGAAACAAGTAATCTGCACGATTCCGGTCCATCATTGTCATGTCGGTCATGACCCGAGTACTTTTTCAGCAAGGTTGAACTGTTCCTTAAGGGTGTGAAACGACACGATTCAAATAGCTGGCTGAATGTTAATGTGTGCAAACAGCTTGCAGGTTTTTGAGTAACTTCAGCACGAGCACAGTGAGTGTGCATTTTCTGAGAACTTAGTTACTATTCTACTACACTTTCAAAAACTAGGCTATATCTCTCCCTATCCCTTTTTCTCTGTATGTTATTTTTACTGTCATACATTTAGATACATTCTGGGTTAATTACTACTTCAATTACGGCTTACATGCCAGAACAATGTAAACACCAGTCAATTACCATAGAAAAAGTACTTAATTTATGTACCATATATATATACATAAGCATATTTTATAGTAATACAGAAGAAACCTAGACCTCATCACTACTGTTTCGACTAGTTATGCGAGACTAAACTGAACTAAACTATTTGGCCATTTCTTGGTTATTTAGGAGGTGCATAATATCGGTTCCCAAGACCTTGCAAGTTTAATCCAAGCTGTAACTTTAAACAATGAGATTTAAGCAACAAAAATTGTTAACCCAAGCAGTTCTCTCAGACTCTCCACCTCTGCAGAGCTGGCTAAACTAGGCCGGGATGTTCCTGCCTGAGATAGCCATGTCAACACTGTCAGTGTTACCCACATTTAGCCAGGAGCGAGAGGAGATTACTCTTAGGGGAGAGTGGGGGATTAGACATTGTTCAGCGGCTTGTTTTGAGGCGGATGAAAGGAGCATTGACTCAGACGTAGACAGTCATTCATGCAGGTTCACAACAACCATGTCCTCAAGTGGACGTCACAACATTTCCAGGATGGTTTTGCGCAGCCTCATTAGCTTTTGTGTCTTTGCCGATTATAGACCTAGATTTTACTCATCGCTGTGGAAGGTTCTGTAACCCTTATTAAATCCACAGCTTAGACTGTTTATTAGAGGACTGGGTTGCCTTCTTGTTCCACAGTTGTAGGTTCTGTTATATCCTCTATCCACTGATGCGCAATCTAGCAGAGACTCTGCGTCATGCATGCATTAAATCAGCATTGCGTGACTATTTCCCGGTCCCAGGCATTGCTCCCTGCTGCCTAGAGCTTTCAGCATTACACACTGAATTATAGGCTGCGGACATGGTTGTTGGTAGCGTCATCACGCAAACCCTAAATCTCATCAGCTGAATCAAAAACAGGGAGGATAATCATTTAATTTATCTGCTTGCATGCAAGCTTGAGCCTTTCGCTCTTGATTGGCGGTTGTAGTGTCGCATCCTTTATGCTCGTTGGTTCATTGAGGGTAGAACATCATTATACAGTCACGGGTACATTCTGTGAAATGTCTATTGCAGGGTAGGCAGGATTCTGGCAAAATTCATAACTGACTTGGCTCAGTTTCAGTTCATGAGGAGTTTGAATTGAATTGAACTAGAATTTGAACTGGAGTAAAGGGAAGAATTCAACAGGTGATGACATTTTTAGAAATGACGTGGTTCTCTCTTCTCATTCATATACGTGTTATATAAATAAATATAGGTGTTTGTGTGTCATGTGGAGGAGTAATGTGAGGCCTTACAAAGGTCTCATTCTGTAAGGAGGCCCAGATGCAAGTGAAAAAGGGAACAAAATCCAAAAGGGCAGACATTGTACACGCAAATATAAGCCTTTACAAGGACATCCCAAGGCCCTACTTAAAGGGAAATTGAAGAACGAACAGGTGTGACGTCATGTCAAACTAAATGTGACCAGCTCGTTTTGATGGTGTGAAGCAGCTTTCTGGAAACTTTCTGGAAAGCTTAGTGCTGTCTGTTAAAAACATCTAAACATGGAAAACTTCACAGGATAATTGCTCCATTGAAGTAAAACCCTGAAAAGACTCAAGAGCTGCTTTATAATTGTATTCATAGTTTCAATTAGAATCACTGAAATTGGAGAATCCTGTTTTTTGCTGCTTACAAGGAGTTTGTATTGATGATCAGATGCATTGATGTTGTTTAGGTTGTGTAAGATATTTACACACTCGTCTCCTCTTTTTTTTTTTTTTTTTGCTTTAACTGGTCTAAACAGGGTTTGTTTCGACCCTCCATTTCATTTGAATGGAATTGCAAAAGACTTCTTTTGGATAACCTTTAAGTCGCTTTGACATGGTTTGATTACAGAGATTCTATATACTGCAACTGCATTTTTTCTCTCTCAAAACAAATAGAGCCTTATTGACATCTTCTCTTGTTTTCTCCCTTTTACTAACACAGATTGAGCAGGAAGCAGATGTTTCTCCTCCTGGTACTGAAGCAAAGTGGAAGCTCAACCAGTGACTGGACTGGTCTGATCTGGTCTGGACTATGCTGCTGTAAATGAACTGTGACCTTTACACCTCATCCTCAAGCTGAACGTCAGTGATTATTCCAGTGAGGCCACTTCAACGTGCTGCTCCTGTTTGTACCATCCGCACCGTTTTTCAGGAACTGCAAAGCTGCTGCTCTGTTGGTAACAGGAGTCACGAAACGTACACGCCACTTGTATGTTTGAACATTTGTTATTGTTGTTGATGTGAACACTTTGTTTCGGGGGTTGTTCAGATTCAGAACAATGATTAGAATATAGTTTACCCTGAAATCTGTAATCTTTATTTACCTGACCCAAACAACCGTAAGGTCCTTTTTGCCCTGTCGTGCGAATAGCTACATTTGTGGCATTTTAGTAATTTTAAATAATAATAATAATAATAATGACTAAAAGATTCTCTTTCGGGAAAAGACTGAGGTACGCAATTCAAAATTGAATGTTCTCATACGACCAATCCAAAGCCTTACTCTATCTGCAAAATTGTGACTGCTTATTTGGACCTAAACAATCAGAAAGTTATCAAAAAATATAAGATATTTATTGTATTCATTCTATTTTTCTAAAAACGTATTCAGTAATTACATAGTAAGTAGCTATATAAGAATCCACTTTTGATACGCAGAGTTTCCTACCACTTCATCAGAGGTGGTTATAGCACATAATATTTAATAACTATTATAGTCACGACCAAATACGGTCAGTCTTTCTTCTGTTTCCTCAGATTTATTGTCACTTTCTCACCTTGCAACTTAAAACGTGGCCATTCCTTTTTCTCAAGTCGTATTCAACAGTTAGCAGTTATATCGTAGCAACCAGTGAAGGACGTTAAAACCCGTGTAAGACGTCAGGCATGCACAGAAATGTTGGTTGCGTAAAATCTGGACCCAAAAATGTCCGCCCCAGGCTTGTTTAGAATAGAGTTAGTTTGAAGCAAATCAAACACTGATCAATATTGACACCGCGGAGCTGCGTTATATGTTATATTTAAATATTTAAACCATTTTGGAAAGCAGTGACATCACACCAACCAAATAAAGTAATCGTTTAAAAATGATTCTTAACAGAATTGATTAGATTACTTGACTTTTTCAGATTAGCGGATCCAGAATTTGGCAAGAACTTCTTTTCGTTTCTGTGCATCACTGCTTGTCTTAATCCGCTCACATTGGCTCCGTGTCGATACGGCAGTGATGTCTCATTCAACTAGATTGTAGCACATGACGCATCTGAATGTAGAGCACAAAACTGAATTAGTGGGGCAGAAAGAATACGATCACAACATGAGTCATTTTTAGCCACTGTCTGCTTTTCCCTGAATGTTGTGAACTAAATAAAAGCTGTGATGTGCTTAGCATTTTCATGACATTATAAATACTCTTCACCCAACGCAATATATTAGTGTCTTATATTAAAATATAAGAAGAAAATAAACAAGATACTAAGCATTGCATTGGTGAAAGACGTTTTGTTGATATCTCAATAAATCCCTCATCAAAAACACATGTATAGCACTGGTATAGATGTGTTGATAGTATTTCTGTTTTAGTTTATGTTTAAAAGCCTAAAAAGAAGTGACACGTGACTAAAGTAATTTCTTGAGGCAATGGTACATATTCTACTTGATTCTTGAGAAGGTCTCGCTTCTTAGGTAGCTTTCATTCACCCTTTCTATATGCAATACTTACAAATCAGATTAGTTTACAAAGTGGAACCAAATGTATAAATATTATGTTGATATATTTGTTAAAGATTTTACAGAGATGCTGAATTTATGCTGTTTATACTTTTCTTTCTGCCAACTTTGAAAGCTTATTTTATTTTGCTTTTTGAAACAAAAAAATATATATATTCAACAGTGTTCTTGAAGATCTCGAGTATAAGTATACAAATAAATATATCTATTGTTTGTACGTATCAAAGGGTTAATATATTTTCAATATTTGCCAGGTTTAATTGAACAAGCTGTGTCTTCCATTGTACAAATGTCACATACTGTTCATTGTTATGCTGTTAAGAGATCATTTAATATATCCTTGATGAATATTGCTTTTGTTTTGTGTTGCGAAAGATAGTCACATGCAATAATACGAATAAAATCATTATTTAAGGAAAATAACTGTTTTATTGTTCCTTATATATTTTTTACAACAAATCTGAAATGTCAGTAAAACAACAAACTAATGACGCACAAAGTATTACATAAACACCTACGATATTTGCCATAATTCTCACCTCATTACTGACACGGTGTTCCTGAGCTCCAGGGCAATAGAGGAAGGAACACGCAGTTCATTCATAAACAAGTGGACTGATTACTTCCTGTTGAATGAGCAGGACAGAGGCTAGTGTTTTCCTGTGCACATCGTGATCCGCAGGCTTCCATTGACACAACAGGATGCTAATAAATCACAGTATTCTAATCAGAGAGACGGGTCTAGCCACATGCCTCCTTTTTGCCGTCATCGTTAATGTTAACTATTATTTTTAACTTTCAGGAAACAATAGCTTGATTATTTATGGCGGGAATAAAGAGTTAAATTTAGCTAGGTGAGAGTGTTAGTTTAACATAAAGTCATTCTTTTGAACCACTTTTGACATTTTATTTTACAGATTATCAGCATATGCTGTACATATGCTAGATTTTTACGTGAGACAGTTTCTAGACACGTTTTAGGAAACAGAATATATGCTGAGTCATGCGCGCGCAGGGAGATGAAACACCTGACAAACAAATGACCACGTATTTGTAGTCACACAATGAAGCGCAAGGACAGCAGGACCTCTGTTAGATCACAGTGACTGCAGGGAAGAGGCAAGGGCACTGTGTTATGCAATAATCCATGTCAGTGTGCAGAGAACACACTGTGCCGGAACTGCAATTTCCCCTGCCTCTGTCCCAGGGCCTGTTTCTGAAATATTTGCAAAAGACCTCCCACAGAGGCTAAATGAATAAGAAGCGAGTCAATTAAAGTCATTTAAATGTAGACAACTGTTCACATAGAAGCTTTGACCAAAAGAATTGGGCACTGATTTTGTGGGAACGATTTCCCCCTTAAAGCAGACAATTCACACTGACATAAAAAAAAACCGAGGCCGGTCCCATGAAAATACACACGAATGGTATGCCAAATAAAAAGCAAAAACCTGTATATATCGCACACACGTGATTGGAATGCATATAATACACAGTTTTTGTCGCCTTGCATATAATACTAATGCATCTACCCCACTCGAGTATATATGCCACACTGTCTTTTTAATTTTCTCAATGAGTATTTTTACATTTATATGAGACTTTTTATTTATCTGGGGCAGTACTGACGGTAAATAGGGAATGATTGGGATTCCCCAGTCATACTGTCTTTCCAGGACAATAAACCAGTGGTGTATGACAGATGCTGAACCAGCTCAAAAACTATGGGTGGGGAAAGCCCCCGTGAATTTATGTTTATGTTTATACGTCCATGGTAAAAATGAGTTGATGTTCACGGTGAAAGGAATGGATATACAATGGTACAAGTATGTTCACACGCAGTTTGTGTTTGATCTGTGACACATTAAAATCTGTTCCAATGCATTTAGCGCTCGTTAAAGATATTAGATATTCTCAGATACGCTCACCTATTCAAGCTATCCTCCTGCATTCCGAACGGCGTTAAATAAACTAAATCTTTTATAATGAACTCTCTGCCGTAATGCCATCAGGCATGGTTGTGCAGAACATGCGTGCGCATAGCATAAGCACTAACACCTCGCCAATCAAAAGAGCAACCGCTGTTTATGAAGAACCCATTAGTAGTCATGGTGGCAGTCATGCACACATCCATCCATTATGCAAACACATTATTTCCAGACAACGTGGCTTATTATACTCTCCTCACAGGGAAACTACTTTAGTTTCAGTACTCCATTCTCACATGCAACGCAGCACTGGCATCCTAAACACTGAAGTCCAATAACATGCAGTGTAGGCTGAGTTATCAATAACTGACTGATTCACTTGAATAAATACTTAGAACAACAGCATTTACCTAATGGATATAGAGCGTATACTACGTTCAAATAATTGTATTGGAGTTGCGGTGCATGCAGACTGAATTGCCTTCAGAATTACATTTTATGATTAACTTTTGTACAGCAGAGACGAAAATGGGAAACTGTTGCTTGAAATTCTCAGGGGCATTTCTCATAGCCAGTTTTCTTTTAATAGTCCACGTGGATGTACGCTTCACTTGTGATGCTTTCACATAGTGCTTTTATAAAGCCATTGCAGCAGGATGATTACACCAGTCTTGACACTAACAGAACCGAGAACAGATAACAGTGTTTGACAGCATGTTCATCTAATTGCTGGTAATACCCCGACTTGTCCCAATGACTGCAGGACATTTTAAAATGCATTTGGATGGACCCATGTAATGGCTCCATCCCCCACACATGCATCTCCACCCTTTTTATTTCCCATGGGGAATATCTAAAATGCAGCAGCCTATATGCGCACGGGCTAGTTTGTTTATTTTATTTAATGTATACGTATAACGTAAGCCGATTTGACAAGGAAAGAGATACGCTGGCATTGAAACAAACCAAGAAGCGTAGCTCTGTGGGAGTCCCTTCGGACGGACGCATGCACGAGATCATGTACGCCAGTCGCTCACGTGCGCGTTGTCACGGACGGCAGCTGATGGCGTGTAACCCGATCGTTCCACCCCCTGCTTCTATTCTCCCGCTTTATAAACAAAACTAAAACTATACCGTTCCGATGGAGGCAAGTAACGTGCTTTGAGGAATAATGAATGGGCTTAGTTCTAATCGCGCACGAGGCCACAGACAGTAGCGAGTAATCGCGCGCTTGTAAACACGTCCACGTGCTCGCTGCGGTTTCCTCCTCCGAGTCTTTTGGTTCTTGTGTATTCTGCGGGAATTTGAAGCTTCGTGAAGTCGTCTGCATGGGATGAATGCTGAAGTAATTTGTCATTTCGCTTGTTTATTTATTTATTTATTTATTGAAATAGTATTTTTGCAATATAGGCTAGCGGAAAATGCCTGTTCTGTTTGAGGGGGAAATCATTTTTTTCTGTCTCAAGAACTTTAAATGATGCCTTTAACAATTTGCTATTTTCTATTATTATTATTATTATTATTATTATTATTATTATTATTATTATTATTATTATTATTATTGTTATTACTGTTAATTATTCATAATAATAATAATAATAATAATAAACCAAAAATTAAAACACCTTTTGTGAAAACATGCCTTACTAGCTGAGCATGATTCCAACCTGTTTAATTTATATTTATATTTATTTTTTTATTTTATTTTATTTTGTATATATCCAAGAGTCATTTTTCTATTCCTTTGTGTACACAAGTCCTGATATATGACTGTTACGTGTTCAGCAGCTTTTCTTTATAGCACAATGTTTTTCATCTACCCTGCAAATCAGGCAAACATGCAGAAAACATGCATGACAAATAATATTGTTTCTGTAGAGGTAATTCTAATTTGATTTATCTTTTCATTATGTTCCCTGCTAAAAATATGCTTCAAGCACAAGGCTACTCAGCTGTGACTTATTTGTACATGATATGAAAACTATTTAGAGCATTATGATACTTAAAGAGGTCAGTAGTTTCCTTTTTTTTGGTTTGTATTCTCTTCATTATGTAGGTCGTTTGTCCTCACTAAAATATAACAGTTTTTTGGGTAAGCAGAAGTTTTCTTTTTAGTTTTTTTTTAGTTTTTTTGGACGAGAATGTAAATATGTTTGCCACATGTCAGATTTGTGATTTTTGAGTCCGTCATAACAAAATGGGCTTGTTTTGTACATGTGCTTATAAGGGTTTGTTTACCTTATTAGGTCATTGTTACACATCCTTGTTACTTATTCTCTAAATCCTTGGTAAACAAGCTGTTTATAATTCCGATTCCTCTTAAAGGAAAAGCTCACGCAAATAGTTCACAGGTTTGGAAATATACTCAAGGGTGTGTAAATGAATTGAAATTTTTGAGTGAACTATTTCGTTAAGAATGATTTACAGTTTCGATGGAAAGGTCAAGTGTGGCCTCTGGCAGGGAAATTCATCTTTACGTGTATTCATTTTTAGATAATTTAATTTTTTTAATGTTTTGCACGCATCTCTTCCCTCAGGTGATGCACCTGATGTTTAATATATGATATATACTAAAATAATACAAGAACTGTAGTGAGATGTAATTTATAAAAATGCGGCGTCACTAGAGTTTTGTGGCTTCGTCTGACTTCCGTAAATGCGTATCCTCTTATCTCACTGTTTGTTTTACCAAATGTTCTGTAAATGTTTGTATATGTGCATGGGTAATAAAATGTAGAATGTAAAAATCTGTCTGAACTGATTGACTCGTGGTATAAGTGTCTTAATCAGACACCTTTAGACTTGGACGAGATAAGGACTCTATTATATTAGGGTCTTAAATAGATTACAGGTAAAAAGTCAGCAATGAGAATTTGCTATGTAATATGTTTTTTCCGTGACCGGTTCTGAATTGTAAAAGAATCAGTCCGCCGTACGTTTAAGCAACAAGACGAAGCGACATACACATAAAAATGACAATATTTTGTCAATATATAATAAATAATTTGCTCAACTGGATATGAAATATTATACTCAAAGCCAGTTATGCTATCTACATTGCCTCTACATTATCTATAGAGTAAAGGGCAACAATTACTAATCGATACTGAGGTAGAAGCATTAAGTACTAAGCAATCTTTAAAGGTCTTTGTTTCTCGTCAGTTAAAAATAGCTTTCAGGACATAATAAAAACAGATTACTGTATCTCTCAATGCTTTCGCACATCATAGTTGAATTATTAGTAAAAGATACTTGTCTAACAGAACTTTGTTCTGCAAGTCTCATACGTGCATTTAATTACCTTTAGCTCACTGGAAACATAGTTCACAGAGTGCTTGTGGCGCTGCTGTTCTCTCAAAGAAAGAAAGGTAACACAAACAACGGTGAGATAATTTGCGATGCCCTAGGGGGGCATTATATAACTCGTGGCTGTCATGTGATGTCATCATTCACTTGTGCTGCAGCTTGGCTCTTGAAGTCGAGCGAAGTTGGATATTTCACCTTTAGCTTTCTAAGTGCATTCTAAATTATAGAAAGGACGGTCGTGACCACGAGTCAAGCGGAATTACTTTATAAAAGCTGTCTAATCAAGCCCGGAAATGCATTTACATTTTCACACTGCTTGCATATCCAGAATGATGGAACTTTCTGAAATAGGAATCAAAGGGTGATGGCCAAAGGTGCTCCCTCGCTCTGAATCCCAGCTGCAATCCTAATCCCATTTCATAATCCTTTGTGGAGTCTTGCCTGTATATGAGATTTGTTGTATCTTATAGTATTTATTGTCTTTGCATTGTGTCCTTATATCGTGGGATTGTGTCTGAAACGAGTCAAGGTGGATTCAAGCATGCATTACAACAATGCAAGTAACAAGTCAATTGCTCTGTATTAGACACAGCTTGAGCCGCAGTGAAAATCCTAACAATTCATAATTTCATTATTAAAGTATGATGTGTTTTTCTAGTCTCAAAATTGCAGCATAGAACATTTATGTCAAATGTAAAATTATCATCACGCATTTGACCAAAACGTATGCAATTTTTAATTTGTGTGTTTTTTTTCCGACTAGAAAAGTGCTGTGGATTATTTTTGGTTGCGTGTTTTATGAAAAAAAACAATGGGGGTTCTGTTAAATCTGAAGTTACAAAACAAATATCTATCTATCTATCTATATAAATATATAATCAGATTAGACATTTGACATGTAATTTTCCTCCTTTTAGACTGTTCAAAAGAAATTGAAATATATTACATTTACATGGCATTTGTTTAGATAATCTTGACAATGTTCCAAAGTCCAGTAGACCAGAGTCCCAGTACCAAAAACATGTAATCTTTATTATTTACAGAATCAAAAATATCCTAATATCCTAATTCCTTTGCAAACTGTGGTAGTATCCAATCATAGGTGGAAAGAAAAAGACAGAGAGACAAAAGGATGTGTTACACTCATCTTCTTGCCTGAGAGAGAGTTAGCGTATCCCCTGCTTTGGGAGAACAGCAAGCCAATAATGAGCAAATATATCTGGACAGATACAACAACAACAAGCAAGTTTAATAAGCGAGACTTCACACAACGCCAGCTTTCCCTTGCTCAGGTTCAGTCTTGGAAATGTAGGAAATTAAAAAGATTCTTCAAACTGAAGGGGTTTTCCAGACATGCGTTGAGTAATGTTGACGCTGGTCTCTTGAGTGATCATACTTGTTTATTACTGTTTGAGTGACACTGCGGATTGATTTCAAACAAGCAACAACATATTAGCTGCATCTTTGTGGGTTTTGTGCATGTACGATGAGGGCAGGGTCTAAACTAACACATCATTACAGAGGTCAGGAATGTTGGACATTTTCCTGAAAGATACGAGAGCTTCTCACTGCCGTTCTGCTTTGAGCTGAACCCTGTCATCCATAATTTACACTCTCCTCTCCCCCCTCACCTCTCTCCCCTTCCCCTCTTGTCTATCTGTCTATTCTGAGCCTGGAGAAAACCGGAACAAGACAGGGGAACACTGTGTACCAGGCGAGCACAACGCACACATGCGCTTGTTTTTCTGTGATGCTGGGGACTTTCCATTGACTTCTATTGTTTTTAGAATGAGATAATGGTACTTTTATACCGTACTCTTAAACCGAGCATATTATGTTTTATTATAAACCACGATCGTCATTAGTTCCCACAGTGCGGGTGATATCAGGTTTTACTATCCCAAATGTTCACACAATGCTGACAAAACCTCATCCACCCACGCACATCACTACACTCATCCCTCACTTTCATTCATCCATGCATGTTCTCTCTCTCATTCTCTTCCTTGCTGAGTTTTAGTAATGTTGCTTGGCAACAGATCTAAACAAACCGTCATAATGCTGTAAATACATGCATGTGCTTCTATGAACACAATGAACGTGTTAAAAGATTTAAAGGTGGTTATAAGAGAAAGCAAACACATCAGCAGATGTCTGTTATATCACCCTGACGCTGTTTAGACCTTTAAGAAACACACGGGTGAAGGTGCTCTGAGGACTGCTGTTTTTCACAATGCTCCTCCCCCTCCTCCCAGGTAGAAGCAAAGACTCAGGAGACTCGAGAACGTGTTTACTACCACCGTTAATAAAACACTGAATTAAGGTCTGCCTACAATGAATAAACTCCAAACTGAACTGTGTGTACCTGTTACAGCACACAGTTTACAGCACATGACTGGATCTCGTGCTGGTTGTCAATGTCTTGTCAAACTGTGCCACAATCCTCTGTGAGCAAATATTGACCTGAATGAAGTGTAATGGAAACGACAGCTCATCTGGGATGTTTGTAGAACACAAACTTCATTAAAGGATTTTCGCTTGTGCATGTCAGCAAGATGCATTTTAAAAGACAATGAGGCGTCTCGGTATGCTGTACGTATCTTTTTCACTTTGGGATTGATGGATGGCACTTGTGGGCTTAAGTTAAGCTGAGTTTCCTGACCTCATTTTTCAGGATCCAGATTACCTGCTTTAGTTCATTGTAAGGAGGCAGCAGTTCTTAATTACCAGATAAGATCTGGCTAGTGTCTGTGTTGTGATATTGCTCTCAAAATAGAAAAGAGAGAAAAGAGAGATATCACGAGTAGCTTCCTGCTTAAGCTGGTCTGTCCTCAAAAACAGGTCATGGACCTTCCTAAATATGCATAAAGGTGAGAAGATACATGGATAAAATTTGACATTTTAGTTTTGCAAATTCCCGCTAAAAGTAAAAGTTGTCAAAACACATTGAGGAAGCACATTTTTGGATCTGGAACCAAGGATAGCTGTAATGCTAAAAAAAGTTGCAAGACTCATTGTAATATAGAATTATAGAATATAGAATATAGAAAATGTTCAGCTTCACCTCCTGAATGGAATCTCTGCCTCTGACTTTGTGTAACATTAGCATCTGACCCGAAAATGAAAGGCTCAATTGAAGCCATAAGGTACATTGAACTCAGCAAGAATTTATCTACATCATGATTGCAGTGTGATCCTTATATACATTAAAAATAAACAAGAACGTTGCATGTTATTTAACTTAGATTTAGGACAAAATATTGCCTATTAGTTCTCCTTCATCAAGACTTTTTTTCTCTGAACAAGTGGCACTGAACGAAGGCACAGCCAGTTTTGCAAATTTTTCCATTGTCAGGAACACTGTAAAATGAAGTAGTTTATCTTAGATATAATTAGTTATCTTTACTTAGTAGTTATACTTACCAGGTTTTATCACGTTACAGCTACTTTTAGTCGAGTGAAATGACTTGCTTACTGCTATGAGTAAGCGTTACTTGAGATATCCTGGTAGCTACGACAAAACCAATGACATGTTGACAGTTTGGGTGGATAGTATGCACACCGGGAAGCAGGGCAAACTACATCTTACCACTCGACGACGACTGGTTATTTCTTCATTGTGTGTGTGTATCTTCTGTGTGCTACTAACTTGATTGAACAATTCGTAGCCAACTGTTAGTTAAAAATTACAGCATGGAAATTTTGAGGTATAATTCAAGAACATGCCAAAAGTCCCCAAGATAAGCTCTGAGTAGGTTTTACAGTGATATGTGCCTATGATAGTTAATTGTTTGCTGTAATCTTTTGCAGTGTTCCCGCTTGAACTTTACAACACAGTGATGCTTTGATCACTTTTTTGGTAAAATAATTTTTTCTTGTCAATATATATCATACATTACGGTCATGTACATTTTCTGTAACTTTTAGGGTTTAAACTTTGTCTTGCAGTCATTTGTGTTGGAACATTGGTGATACAGAGGCTGCTTTTGAATTGGTTTTATTACTGAGACCTCATAGATATATATATAGAAATGCCCTACCTTTCTTTCTTTCTTTCTTTCTTTCTTTCTTTCTTTTGGTAAAGCATGCAAATATTAAGAAATGAATGTTATCTACAAGCCACAACTTAAACTTAAACTGAAGAATTATCTTTTATATTTAGGACAACAGCCTTCACATCACACAGGTCTCAGTGCACTGAAGGGGAACTATTTTATAAGAAATAGGCACTGTAACATCATCGTAGCTCTATTCTGGAAAGCATTCGCTGGACGCAAACAGCATATACTCTTCTGTGTCAGCAGCAATAGAGGAATACGTCTTGTACATATATTTACATTTTGATTTGTTCAAGCAGTGTAGCCTTCCCTTGTTGCTGACACAGAAGTGCGTCCACTATGTGCATTCAGTGGATACTTTCCAAAAAGGCACTATGACAATGTTGCGGTGCCAAATCATTGAATAAAGTATATTATAAATATTACGGCTGAACTACTGATGACGGATGGAGTATTCTGTCTTTCACACTTTTTCTGAACATGACATGCAAATTGTTTGTCGGTCAATGGGACAGTCACAAGCTGAATTTCATCCAAAACATCTTAAATTGTGTTCCAAAGTCTAACTAAGCTTTTATGGTTTGGAGCAACATGGGGTAAGTGATTAATGACATTTTCATCTTGGGGTTTTGACATTTTAAACAAGTACATAATTGTGTAAATTGTGATAACGTATGTTAACTCTTGCAAGGCAATGGTTGACACATTTGTGTTGCATTCTAAAGAGCTCTGTTAACAGGCCAACAGTAGAAAAAATGCAACATTTTTGAGTCAGCTTTGCCAGCATGGAGTAAAATGGTTAAGCAATAAAAAAGTTTTGGCCCGACAGAGGAGAAGCAGCTCAAGATCGCTGTATATGATCAACCGTCTGAGGTCTGGTTTAGGTAAATTGAAGTTAGACATTCAGAAGGATAGGATTGAAATTTCTTGGATTTTTATTTTGTTTAGAAAATAAACACATGTCATGGTTGAGTAAATGATGGCATCAATTTCAAGTTTGGGTGAAGTAATGAAATGGCATGCCAGTATAGGTGTAGATAACAATGAAAACTGATCATTCATAGTGTTTTTTAATTTGTTTATACAGGTGTCTGATGTTGATGCAGTCTGGGCAGTAGTGTCTGCTGGGGTTCTGACTACCACTGACGATGAAGCACTTCTCCAGATCTTCTCTGCCTTGACTTTGTGTCTTCTGCCATCATTGTTCAGTAAAGTACTGCAAAGAACAGTGTCCAGGATGTTCCCCAACCATTTGCTTCCAGACTGTCATGTGCCATGTTTGGATTATTGCTACATTTGGATTACTGCTGTGTATGGATTACTGTATGGATTATGGTATGTCGTGAAGAACACTTACAGTGTGACGCTTGACGCAGGACAGAAAAAACCCCCAAAACCAAACTATTGACAACTTGTGTGGCCGATCCAATGCCACACTAAACTCATTGTACTGCTGCCTTCACTGCATTCACTAAATATGATTGTTTTTGCTTTGTTTCCAAATGTCTGAAACACTGCATTGAAAAATATGAAAATATAACTTTTTTTAAGTAAGGTTAACTAATTAGATTATACAGTGAATGAATGGATGAACAAAGCACTGGTCACAAATAAATGAACACAAATAAACAAAACAGTAATAATTGTCACTACACCCCATTTACATCGACTGAGGTTCCATATGTGTTTGTGTTTAATTTTGGCCAATGGGTATCCCTGGATAAAGGCAATCCCAGCCAACCATCTGTTTGTCTGACAGGTTTATATTCGAGAAAGTGTTTGCCACACACACCAGTCTATGGGTGTTAATTATGTGTTATGTACTAAGTACTTTTTGTGCTGAAGACGTTATTTGAAAACTCTCCCTCAAGTGAATAAGCTTAAAAACGAGAACTTCTCGTTATAATATGAACTGTGAAAACAGAGGTTTTAGAAAAGGATGATGCATGTAAACCCAAAACAGTCAAGATGAAGGCCCATATTTTACCAACATCGTTGTACCTTTTTTTCATTTCATGGCGTTGTTGAAAATTATAACATTGATGGAAAATCATTCCCAAATGCTATCCTGACCATGTTTTATTCAAATCAACCTGTAAGTGGACAATATTTTTTCAGCAATGGTTTTTGGTTGCTTTGGTTAAAAGACACTTTTATATAGTTATTAACTGAAAGTATTGCGGTTTGCACTATGACTTGAAAATATCTCTTTGAGGAACTGTAACAAAAGACAACATATTGAATGGGTCATTCAAGTGCCCGCTGAGGTCAGAAAGTCAAAACAGACGTAAGTCATATGACACTAAAGGAAATGAAAATCAAATCCCTCGAAAAGACCATCATCTCTTTGATTTCCTGACTGCTTAGAGGCTGAACCTGAAGGGATAAAAGGTAAAAGATTTTTGTATTTCTCCTTTCACAACACATGTTTCAAGCAGCTTTTAAGTTATACTGTACTGTCTACAATGCCTTAAAGAAATAGTTGTAATGTACCCACCCTCATGCCATGGGTTTGTTTCTTCATGGCAACAAATTTGTAGAAATGTAACATTACAATACTTATTCCCAATGAATCCAGTGAATCCCTTATTCATTATCAAGTAACATTTTGACACTACGGGAATGCATTCTCTCAGCTGGTGTCTAATTCTAGTGTGCAAACACACATCCTCGATTGACTGGCATGGATTCTCATTGCCGGTGATGTTGCTTAGCCATGCTGTGTATGCATAGATGCTTAAAAGCTTCTTTGTCTTCAGGAAACAGCTGTTTGTTCGGTGCATATGAAGTGTGGGTGAAAAAGAACAAAAATTTTGCGCTAGAGCCGACTGTGTTCGATAGAAATATTTTCCCGTCTGCAAGCATAGCACAACCTCCCTGCCGTAATCTCCCATTCTTGCCTGGTCTTGAGAGCTTGGAAGAATACTGAGCCTTAAAGGGCATATGCCAAAGGTGAAATACTTGCATGTGAGCTAAACATACCAACATCAGGTGCTTCCTTTCAGCCAAGTCACCTTGAACCTTCACAAAGAATTATAGAGCCTCATTGTTGACCGGCTGAACTACCCAGGTCAAAAAATTGGTGATTCACCAGTTCTTCTCGCTCACATAAGGTGCCTAGGCTTAAAATGAAACCTTAAAAAGAGCGTATTTTCTCCAAGTCAAAGAACCATTTTCATAGGGTATTTGAACACTGTGCAGGCATAACTGTCTCCTGCACATGAGTTTGATCCTCTGCTATGAGCAGCATCTCAGCGTAATTCTAACGCAACTGTAAACTAGTGCAAGCTTGGCTTGTACATGAACTTGAGCTACCCTCTTCCCAGAAGTGGTGGGTAAACAACACAGATGTGACATACTGAATTTATTGTTCCCTGAAGGCTTGAGATACTAAAGAATCCATGAAGCAATCATTTATTTATTTTTTTTAAATGAGCCGCTGGATTCTATTACTAAATATCAATCCTGTATTACTCTTCATTGTTCAGGATCATGAATAAAGAATCTTAATATGAGAGAATGATTCATGTCTAAAATGCATTCACTAAAGGAATCATAGAGCAAGTCAAGGGAAGAATAGCCCATTGTATCACTGCCCTACATTTTGTAAAATGTGTTTTGCCTTCTTTTTTCATCTACTTCTTTGGAATATATTTAGAAAGTAGCTGAGGAAACCTGTAATTGAACGACACTGTGCTGTTACAGCAGTTCAGCAAACTGGACATAATATCACATAAAGTTGAGCATTTCTCTTTACTACCAGAATGATAATTAAACGTAACAATCAGTAATAGCATTGGTCAGTGTTATTCAGAAATTTTTAACGACCTGCTTTGTTCATTGATGTGTAGGCCTATAGAAAAGTGAAATGTAGAAAATATATTAAATATGGGCCTCCGAAAGCAATACTACAACTACTTAATTTGAACAGTCTTTAGTTGTTGTTAACGTTTTATAAGATGATACGTTTCTATGATATTCCTGCATTTTTAAATAAAAAGCTGCTCTGTCTCTGAAGTATTGTAAATTCATCTAGCGCTCCAATTTAAATCAAGAATTAAGCGTCGGAAAATCATGGCTTCCGGGTATTATTATATTGTTTTAATAACACTCCGTTTCAGTTTCACATCATATACACACATTGCCAGTCTAAGTGGATCTATGTCATTTGTTAAGTTAACAAAAATGTAAAATAAATCAATCTTCTTCAGCACAGCTAAATCGGGTCACCCATTAGCCCACCTGTCACCGTCTCTGCTATCTGTAAACAAGCCTTGTTTTCTTGACCGCTTACAAACGGCTGTTTGTCTTATCATGCAATTACTATGTTGCCTCAGTTCAACCCAACCACGTGTTGAAATTCAGCTGTTTTTCTGCATGTTTTCGCTGTTAAAAAGCCTCTTAGTGTGAATTGGGCCAATTAAAAAGGAAACCAGGACAATGTGTTATAAAAGCGTGATCGTAAGCTCTTTGTTGGGTATTTTCAGTTTGAAAACACCTGATCTGTAATGTCAGAGCACACACACGCTGTTTTCCAAAGATTTATACGGACGTCCTTGCATATGGCATACTGGTTTTTATACTGTATGCTGTAATGGTTTTATTTCTAACCTTACTTCTACCCTACAAAATTCAAATACCCCACAAAACTATATAAATATAACATAAAATATACATCCTGCAACATCTGGGCAAATAAGGGACTTGTAAAGATCCTATTTGTGGCCTTCTGTTTGACCTTCAACACCATCATTCCAAACCTCCATCCATCAATGGATCGTAAGTGGAAAGTAAGGCTGAGAAATTCACATCCAACACCTGTACCATCAGCACTGGAGCCCCCCAAAATTGTGTCCTCTCCCACTACTCCCCTCTTTACAATTGTCTGCATCTCTACTGACCCCTCTGTTAAATGACACAACAAACATCAATCTCATCCAGCAATGTGTCTGCATTTAGATCCAGTGAAATCCCTCAGGTTCTTGTGCTCTACAAAGTCTCAGGACCTCACATACTGAATTATGGATAACAGGGAAAAAGCCCAGCAGAGGTTGTACTTCTATCACCAGAAGAAAGAAGTTCAACCTGTCACTACGTGACTGTCATCAGAACACTACAATGGACAGTCTAGACCGCTTAGAGGATTTTTGGTCCTCCTGTGTCCACCTTCCAGGACCTGTAATCTGTGAGGAAGTGGGCAGAGAACATAATCACGACTTCACTCACCCTGGCCACAACCTCTTTAAAATGTTGAGATCCGGCCGGCGACTCAGGACACTAGAGCATCTAGGCACAAGAACAGCTTCTTCCTTACAGGTCAGCTCCCTCATGAACAGTAAAATACCTCCCAATACCCCTCTCAGTGCAATACTTCAATTTTAATATTATATGCATTGTATTTTTGTCTACACTGGAAGCTTAAAAAACAAGCCAGACCGCTAGTTCATAGGAATTGCTCTATGTTTATTGCAATGTAAAAAATTGCTTTCTATGTAATGTTCTCTATCACAAAAAACAAAACATGTGAGCAATAGGTTGCAGTGAGTAGATGCAGACATTAAAGCCACTGCCGCAGCCTGGAGCTTTAGAGGTTTGTGCAGAAGCATTTGTGCAAATCTGTGCACCGACCTGATTTCAGTTATAGAGTGAGGGGTGGAGGAGATAGACTGTCTTAGATGCAATGTGATGTCTCTCCCAGTCAATGTAGTGCTATGTAGTGCATTCCTCCCACTCATCTGTACACCTGACTCATTCTTTTCCTCCATATGATCAGCAATAGAAACATTAACAAGACTGACAGTACATCTCAGACAGAACAGTAGTTCACCCTTATCTGAAATAAATATATATTCATAAATTCAAGTTCGTGAGATAAGAAAAGCTGCTCTTTTGTTGGTTTTGATTGCTTCTAATGTCCTCAACTGTCAGTCGCTTGGGTTAAAAGCATCTGCTAAATTACTAAATGTAAATAATATAATACAATTTTGTTAATGATTATACGCCATAAAATATTATACATAACGAAACAGCAAAACTTGTTTACTGGTTACAGGTAAGTTCCCCACTATACTCTAACTGTAATAAAAAAGCTATAATAGATTTAACATGACTTTTTTTTATTTTACAGTAAAATACTGTTAAATGTAGTTTACAGTGAAAAAACAAATCGGTATTCTCAGGATTACCTGGATAATACTTCTTATTTATTTGCATTCCATTTAAATAATCGTATTTATTATTGGTTTTTGTTAAACCTTATGGTTACATAAAGCGTGTTACATCTTATGTTGGTTAATTCTGTTTTATTGCATTATTTTAACATTACCATTTGTTCGTATTCGTGTGTATGACAAAGTGCACTCAGCTTCTGTAACATCCTGGGGTGAACTTTGTAATCTTCACGTGGCTTTATCTTTTACTATCGGTGTTATTGTAAAGGTTAGTCTATGTTAAAGATGCAAAACAGATTTTTGTTGCAACACGGTCACGTTACTGTAACTGAGCTGAAAAAAAATGGATTTAGTATTTTTGCCTTTTTTAAATTCTGGTCAGTTTCTTTTGTTTTCTTTTTATGTGTGTGTATCTGCTCCGTTGGTGTTTCTTTTTCTGCTGCAATAGCTTTCACTCTTCTGGCAAGGCTTTCCAGTAGATATTGGAACATGGCTGCAGGGATTTGCTCGCATTCAGATACAACGGCATCAGTGAGGTCAGGGACTGATGTAGAGTGATGGAGCCATGGCTGGCAGGCTGTGTTCCAGTTCACATAAACTCACTCAGTGGGGTTCACATTTTTCCACAACGGGTTCAGTAAATGTTTCTCAGGGTCCTGTGTCATTTTGCATATTTAATATTACAATAAAAATAATTTAAATGTCTTTAAAAATGACATGAATTATAAAACCTGATGGCATTTTCTGTTTAGTTATACATAAACATTTAGAACTTGTACTTTGTTTCTATGACGTGCATCCACTGCACAGTTGGGTCTCTCCAAACAGACGGACAGGTGATGGAGAAACCATGTGCCTCTGAACAGTAATAACTTTAATCTTACTGTAATCAATAGAAATCACCACTACAGCCCTTGCTGTAACCATCTCATGCCAACCAGATAAAGCCTGATTGGTTTGTGTGTTTTTCATTTGGCTAAACAATCATATAGCAACGTGATAGCAGAAGACACAGGAAGTGCTGATGTGTGAGAAGCATTTTTGTTTTCAGTTAACTGTCGTTTGAATATTATTTTTATAATCTCTTTTGGATGATTTTGCAAAACCAGACGCATTTGAGTGTAGCCCGATTACCTGACACACACATACAGTATATAATATATATTTGTGACCCAAGTGGTGGCTACATATAAAAATCATAATATATATTTTTAACTAAGAGTGTTTTATATGTTTTAAACTTATATCTTCTCATTAACATGCATCACTCTTGATATCTGCCAATATATGTCATATATTACATTTCCATATGGATATTTTCTCTTTTTTTTTGTCCTAGTTAGAAAAACCACAACTAGATCACCGTGGGATTTTAGCGACACAGAAGAAAACAGATATCAAGAACATTAAAATGATTATGTGAAGTAAACCTCTCTCCTTATTGCAGGTTAGAGTCATCAGTATAGTCATTTCTGGACAGCTTTTAGTTTTTTTCTTTGCTTTTTGCATGGTCATGGTGATGCCACCCCCCCGGACCCTGTGACTTCTCTGAAGCAGTGTAGGTTGTGGTTCAGTGATGCCGAAGTCATTTGGTGTGCAGTGCAGTGAGTAATCCTATGAAGATTAAAACAGCAATAGCCTCACAGCTGGGAATATGTACGTATGCATGTGTGCGTGTGGATAAAAGCGAGAGAGAGGGAGGACCGTTAGCGATTTTGTGCTATCAGCTGACCTAAAGTTTCCCTGACAACAGAACATTTTCCATGCTCTAAACCCCCTGCACAAAACACGCACACATTGTTTGGTGCCACTTGAAAATGGACTCACCACAAATGCTTACGTCACTTGTTTACCATTTCCCAGCTCAGCACACTCTCCCTAGTTCGGTTCACTTAATCACAGTTCCCTCTACCTCTTGTGCACACACACACACATCTACACAACCCCACGATCACGCACACGGAGTGTTATGTAACGAGCTGTTTCTTGTTTTCATGCATGCAATTCCAGTTGATGAGATGTGAAGTGTCAAGCCGTTGGTAGCACCGATGTTGTCGTTCTGAAGGATGGCAGTTGGAGGGATAAGATGGTCAGTGTCCCTTCAACGGTTTGTCCACTGCAGGGCTGATGTAAACAAGCCAGGGCTGTGACACAGTTCCAGCAGTGCAGTTCCAGCTCATACGGAAAGTACTTCCCTCTAGTGGTGAGTATATAAATTCCAAACACACTGCTGGCCTTTTGACAAATTCATTCTGGCTCACTCAGCTCTTCTGCTCCAGCGCTTCAGGTCGAGGGTTCATGTTTGCATTATGATTGGATTATTTGAGGGCACAGGCTTTTAACCCCAAAGCAAAGGATTCCTAAAAATACTTGCATAAACATTGTGCCCTCGTAATCATGACCATAAGCAATTTCTCTGTATGTAAGGCCTATAGGCCATTTGCTCTGATATCATTTAATAAAGTAAAACGTTTTTTATGTAATAAAGCAGTTTATAGATACCTTTCGGTTTCTGGGCAGAGGCAGGGGATGTGGTGGTGTCCCTGCACATTTACTGAAATCTTAAATTCTTCCCTTGCCCTTTTTTTCTAATGGACAAGTATGCTCACATAGAGGTTTTAATGGCGCAATGTGCACGTATAGATGAAGATTTAAAATTCAAAGAGATAAGATAATCTATACAGCATGTAACCTGGCATTTCAAACAAACAACTTCACTTCTTTTTCTATCAAGTTGCTTTTGCGTGTAGTTTCCAAATTGTGTTGCACAATGACAAATAAATTCTTTTTAATTCTTTTAAACAAATAAATACATTTTTTTAAACCCTGCTTAAGAAGACTACTGTTTCTTGTGATAAATAATTAGCTAGCAAGTCTTGAATGCCCAAACGCTCATAGTATATCGGTGTATTTTGGTAAAAAAGTAATACACACATAAAAATATATTCATTATATATTTATTTCAAACATACTAATAAGTATACACAATACATTCTTGCTGAGAAAAGCATTTTAATGCATAATTTCTTTTTTAGTAGGTTTTTCATTAGGATGTATATTTATATTTTGTAATCAAAGTTCAGATTTTCTTTTCTTTAACATCATTCACAAATTTAGCTTTTTCAGTGAAATCTGACTCAGTGACTCATTACTCTTTAAAAACTGACACTAGAGTTTCTGTATTCTATCTACATTCTATCTACCACAAAATAAGTTTCTTTTTTTCTATATTCTATCTACTTGATTTTCTTATATATACTTTCTATATATATATATGCTTGCATGTTGTTGTCCTTTTGCTGGTTTTGATTGCTTCCATTGTCTCCATTTGCAAGTTGCTTTGAATAAAAGCGTATGTTAAATGACTAAAGTGTAAAATGTAAATGAGTGCATGTATCCAATTCATATCACATTTATGTATACATATGAATAACGCCTGAAACCGATCTGAGAATATTGAATATTTTCCTATTTTCTTTTTTACACTTTGCTGAAACTGCCAAAAATAAACCCAAACGAATAAAAATCATCCAAATGATTCAGCTTAAATGTTGAAAGGATTCATTGCAGTGATGTAGGAACCAGTGAGCAGGAACATTCTACCACCTCAGAGAAAGAACCAAGCAAAAATACAGCCTAAATTATTATGTCCTTCAAAAGCTATTAATAAATGATAACGTGAAACTCTGTAAATGTTTCTTTAAACCCATTGTAATCCCTGGATCTTTAGGTTCAGTTTAGTGAATGTACTGTAGGTGGCGGTAAAGTCGTCTATTAAACCAGGAGAAGAAGTATACACCTTGTGTTACATTAAAAAACTTCCCGACAGGCTGGCTGGAATTTGCAAGATTCGTTGCTTGCATAAAATAACACAGCATGAACGACACTTTAATTAAATCACATTATATGCAGATAATTCCGATAATTGTTTGATGAGCATCCTGAAAATAACACGGAAGTTGACATGAACTGACTCCCGTTTCAGAAGTCTTCGTTCAAAGGTAACTCAATAGTTTGTTATGGTTTCTGGTATGTAAATATTTTTTTATTTGCCAAAGTGACGCTTTTAAATGCTTACCAAATTTTACAATACGATCATTTGGCAATTAACGTTATTGTTAGGCCTTTTACTTATATAGCATATTTTAATTATGTATTAAAATATATTGGAGTTGCTTCAAAATAGTGAAAGCATCCCGTTAGCATTCCGTTTAAGAAAGAAAGTGATTCGTTCTGCTTTGTGTAAGTTGTAATTGCATTGGTCTGCATATGTTTTTAGGTTAGACTGAACCTCAAGGGAAATGAATCAGTTATATACAGTAAAAGGCTGATCGCTTAGAAATTAGATGAAAGAAAAGCATTAGTTATACTCTGTGTGGAAAAAAGCGCAGTATGTGAATGAGTCTAATGGTCTGCTTATGTTTTTAGGTTAGAGTGACAGGATATGTTACTAAATAGAAATTGGGACAGATTCATATATTAGCATTAGTTTTTATGCGTGTAATAAAGTTTTGCACATATTTGGTATGTACATGTTTATCCACCCTAAAACCTGTCAATACTTATGGATGTTAAATAAGGAAATATATAAAATAGAAATGAACATTTATTAACATTTATATAAACAAACTGACTTTTTTGTTGACATATATTGTTTACATATAGCTGCCATGGCCACATAAAAATAATCATATAAATATCGTTAGAGTATGTACACAATCGAATCAGGGAGAATGTACATTTTTATGTAGGTAACATGTCATATATTAAATTTTCATATATAAGCTATTATTTTCTTGCTCTAAAAAAAAGCACAACTCTTTGGATAAACTCCATGTGTCTTTTGTCCCCTCAGGTGTCCTCTGCAACGATGGAAGGTGCCTCAAAAAGTGATGCCACACCACAGACGGCTGTTGCTGCACAAGTTCCGTTCATCGACCTCTGCACAGTTCTGGAGAACATCCAAAAGACCAAACTTCGACCAGACAAAAGCAAAATTCTAAAGGATTTTATTGATTCTTGGAGGAACTTCCATGCAGCACTTCACAAGGACAATTCTAATACCACAGATTCATTTTACGCAGCGATGCGTCTTATTGTGCCTCAATTTGAGCGAGAGCGAATGGCTTACGGTATAAAAGAAAACATGCTTGCCAAACTATACATTGAAGTTTTAGGCCTACCTAAAAATGGACCTGAGGCAAACAAACTTCTAAATTACAGAGCTCCAACCACGAGTCAAGGAGAAGCAGGGGACTTTGCCCTCATGGCCTACTTTGTCCTGAAGAAAAGGTGTACAAGTCAAGGGAATTTAAGCATTAAAGAAGTCAATGACTTCTTGGATTCCGTAGCTATCAACAATGCTAGCAAACAGAAAGATCAAGTGAAGAAAAGCCTTTTGCATCTGATAACCCAGAGTTCAGCTTTGGAACAAAAGTGGCTCATTAGAATGATCCTCAAGGACATGAAACTTGGTATCAGCAAGGAGACAGTACTTCAGGTTTTCCATCCAGATGCAGCAGAACTCTACAATGTCACCACAGATCTGAATAAGGTCTGCCGACAACTTCATGATCCATCTGTGTCCCTCAGTGAGGTCTCCATTGATATGTTTTCTGCCTTTAAACCGATGTTGGCCGCTGTTGCCAATGTGAGACAGATAGAGAAGCAAATGGGCAACCGGACATTCTATATTGAGACAAAGCTTGATGGTGAACGCATTCAGCTGCACAAAGCTGGAGACGTTTACAAATACTATACGAGGAACTCTTATGAGTACACGCAACAGTTTGGGGCCTCTCCACTAGAGGGCTCCCTCACACCATACATTCACAACGTCTTTAAACCTCATGTGGTAAACTGCATACTGGATGGAGAGATGATGGCTTATAACCCTACGACTGAGACCTTCATGCAGAAGGGCAGCAAGTTCGATATTAAAAGGTTGATGGATGACTCTGATTTGCAAACCTGCTTTTGCGTGTTTGACGTCTTGTTAGTAAACAATCAGAAGTTTGCCAATGAACCTCTAAAGAAGCGTTACGAAATTCTTGAGACTATATTTACGCCAGTCAAAGGTCGTATACAGCTGGTCACAAAAATTGAATGCAAAACAATGCAAGACGTGGTGAATTCTCTCAATGAGGCCATTGACAATCTAGAAGAGGGAATTATGGTGAAGGATCCCATGTCCATCTATAAGCCAGATAAACGGGGAGAAGGTTGGGTGAAAATTAAGCCTGAATATGTGGATGGTCTGATGGATGAGCTCGATCTGCTAATAGTGGGAGGCTACTGGGGTAAAGGCCGGAGAAGCGGGATGCTCTCTCATTTTCTGTGTGCTGTAGCAGAGGTGCCAAGTCCAGGGGAGAAGCCTACGGTTTTCCATACCCTCTGCCGCATTGGATCAGGCTACACCATGAAGGAACTCTACGATCTTGGTCTGAAGTTGGCCAAACATTGGAAGGTTTACAACAGAAATAATCCTCCGCTGCCATCTTGTGTGGAACAGAAAAACCAGAGGTTTACATAGAACCACGCAACTCAGTGATCATACAGGTCAAAGCTGCAGAGATCGTCTCCAGTGAAATGTATAAGACCAACTGCACATTACGTTTTCCCAGAATAGAAAGAATCAGAGAAGACAAAGAGTGGTATCAGTGCATGACCTTGACTGAACTGAGCCAGTTCCGCTCCAGAGCTTCTGGAAAGCTGGCATCCAGACATCTACATATCCAAGAGGACCAGCCTGAAAAGAAGAAGCACAGGTTTGTAGCCAAGCCCAAGAAGACAATCGGAGTCATTGACCACTTTAAATCTCAGGATTTATCAGCAGTCATCAAAGAGACGGATATGTTTGAAGATGTGGAGTTTTGTGTGATAAATGGTAATGAGGAAAATTCCAAGGCAGAGCTTGAGAAAGTTGTGGCCCGCTGTGGAGGCATTGTTGTGCAGAACCCTGGGAAAGATACGTACTGTGTGATTGCAGCTGTGCAGAACATGAGAGTAAAGAACCTCATCTCCTCAGACCAGCATGATGTGGTGTGGGCTACTTGGCTTCTGGAGTGTCTGGAAAATAAGCAGGTTATACCATGGCAACCTCGTCACATGATCCACATGTCACCTTCCACCAGGGACCACTTCGCTGAAGGGTATGATCAGTATGGAGACAGTTATTATGTTGACACTGATGAACAACAGCTGAGGGAAGTCTTTGAAAGGATTGGCCCGACAGAAGAAGCTGAATGTTCATCAGTGGCACAGATAGAAGCAGATAATGCCTGGGACAATTTGCCCACTAGCGTTTTTAGGCCTTACACTGCATACTTTGACCGGTGTGCCGACTTGGGAGATCCAAAAACCATCATAAAGGGTACAAGTTTGGACACACGTGCCTTAGAGTTCCGATTTCATGGTGGTACGGTTGTGGAGAAACTGAGGGAAGGAATCTCCCATGTCATAGTCGAAAGTGAGAGAAGAACTCTGGACTTGAAGACGCTGAGGCGACTACATACTAAGAAGTTCAAAATTGTCAGAGAATCTTGGGTGACCGATTCCATCAAAGCAGGTCATGTAGTGGATGAGACCGACTACCTAATATAACAATGAAGGCTACTACACAAAATATAAGTCTAGAAGATTGTGGTGTTTTAAAACGAGCTATAATAACCTATACTGGATACGCATTAGTTGCATTTAAAGGTAACCATTTTAATATATAAACTGTTGGGACCGGAAAGGATTACAGTATGTGACAGTACATCAGTACCTTGCTTTTAAAGTGTGTTGTATGTCTCTGATTTAAAGCACTAAGTAAGACTGTGTTTGATTTAAAGCACTGAAAACATTTTTACAGATGGAAATAATGCCATTTTGGAGGGGAAAAAGTTTATTTTTCTCATACACTTTTTGTTGTAAATAAAAATGTCAAAATTATGTGATTTATTAAATGGGGTGGTTATAACCTAATGGTTAAGAGTCTCAGCCTTTATATGTTGCCCTATTAATTACATTGATACTGTACTATTACTTAAGATGGAAATTACATGCAAAATAACATGTAATTAAATTTGATTCTTAAAGAAGCATTCACAATTTTAATTGAAGCTGTCAAAAGTGTTTTTCTTGTACATTAACTTGACTCATTACAGTCAGACAAATTGAGCTTCTGACAAGCTTGAAGTTCCATTTGAACAGCTTGTCAAGCACACTGAATTTATTGTGCGAGAGCTGTAGCTTTCTAATTGTTTGGAATGGGAGTTACTGCAATGCTTCCAGAGATCTCATTTCCAGAGCGTTAATAAAACGATAGAGGCTTCACACTCAAACACATTCAGCTGTGTGTCTAGGTATTGTAAAGATAGACTTGCGTTTGAGTAATATGGATATTACACTAGCTAATTGGTGTGAGTTTGTGAAGGTGTGTGAGTGACAAATTCATCCTTCATTGAAAATGAAAGTTATGAAAACCACATTTAGTGTGGAAGGTGCTTTGGTTTGGAAATTTATACTGCAGAGCCATAACAGGAATGGTCCTAAGACAATAGAGTGTGATGTGTTTAGGGAGGGACTTTAGATTTATATTTCTTTCTTGAAATCTGGTCTGAATAGCCACAGACAACATCTTTTAAGTGAACCAGACCTTTAAAGTGAAAATTGTCATTAGATAATTGGCATAGTACAATGACCGTTTTCCATTTTCAGCACAGTTTGCCATTAGTTTACTGGTTTACTCCAACTCTAAGTATTAGATAACAAGATTTTTTTTTTTAATAATGACAGAAGTATCAGTCTCTTCTGGAATGTAAAGTCTAAGAGACAAGAAGACACATTACCTCATCAGTTGAAAAGATACAGACTGCTATTATAAACAATCGCACCGGCAGAGTGTGAAAAGAAAACCCTGGGAAGAAAAGTTTTTGTGCAAATTCTTCATTGTCTCTTTTTGTTTGGTCTTTCGCATGCATTATAAGCTTTGAGTGTGAAACCGCCCTCCCGTGCAGATCTACAGGGAGAGTGAAGCTCGCTAACAAAGAAGAAAAACAAATACTTATTTTGGATCAGAAAAGCAAGGACGTCGAAAGGTAATATGAATCTGACCGAAGATGTGTCCCAGAGTGCCTGCTATAGCTGGTGCGCCCACTGTTAAAGGTTTCCTTTATGGAAAAGGTCAGGATTATCGTGAGTTTATATCAGCCTGCAGTAACTTTGACTGCTTTTTGAGTTTAGTCGCTGATATTGTTTACGGGCTTTGCAGTATTATTTTTTTGAAAGATTAAAGATTTTAATATCGATTAGCCTTGGTTTGTGTTTTGATGTTAAAGTCCAGAGGAAAGCATATTATATTTTTTCTCCCGTGCAGTTTTTCGTTGAGCAGTTAAGTCTAAGTCAGTTAGCAGCAGTAATTGGGTGTTTATACTAGGTAGAGAAGAAAAGATCCAATACCCCGGGGCTTCCTGGAAATAAACGTACTTGTAAGAAAAACATCCCCCCGACCCCAGCCCACTGAAAGCTAGAAGATTTGACTCAAAAGTGGGGAATTTGCCTTGCAAAGGAGTTTGCTTTCCCTCCGGTGACGTGTTAGTTTAAAGCCACCGGTCCAAGGATGTTTAAGGAAGATCCTGTCAAAAGCAATTTGTCTTGAGTTATGTAAGGCGGACGGTGTTATTGGCATGAGTCAATGCTGCTTATCATATGGAGTGACAAAACATGTTTTTTTAATTTATTTTTTTGAACCAACCCTCATTATCCAGCATTCTAATGTCTCCTGAATTATCTGATGTGCTTGGCCACTGAATAGCATGTGCATATCCAACTGGCTTAATTCACCTCAGCTTCCTGCCAAGAGTTGTTTTGATAAATGTAATTTTATCCCGGTGTCTGTATAGCCATTGGTCTTTTTCAGAGAAAACTCCATCATGATTGGTTATTACTGAGACGAAGACAGTTATTACTAAAAGAAATGATGATGATGATGATGATGATGGTGATGGTGATGATGACAAATTATTGTTGTTGGTTTAATAATGATGACTTTATAATGAATAAGGAAACAGAGAAGGAAACACAAAGAAAGGACTGCTGGAAATTTCAGCATAACATTGCATTCTTATACATGAGTCATACTGTATAATTTGAGAGCCTGCTGAATTATAGCCTTGCTTTGTGTGTTTGCTCAGCTTGAATACTATTGTCGTTTTAATGCCATGATCTCAGCACACATACGGGCACCCGCTGTGGTATGAATGGAGTTTACAGGTCTCAGATCCCCAGCCTAACATCCTTTAAATGAGTGCGATAGTACTCGTATTCAGATAAGGCTTTCAATCAGAATATTTTTCTCTGTCTGTTTCCTGTCTCAGGAGAAGGGAGGATAAATCCACATTCCGAGGGATTATATGTTGTCTTTGACCCGCTTCTGAATGTTCGCTTTGAAGTGATGAAACATTTTGAAAAGGGCTGTGGAGAGGAGAGAGGATTTACCTTGCACCTCTGTAAGGGCATGTTTTGATCTAAACGGCTTCACATGAAATCCTTGTTCGGTATGTTTTGTTTCGCTTAGAGGCACAGTGGTGTCCTTTTTCTTCCCAATTCATCCTAAAGATCTACGTCTAAGAAGCGTAAACAGATGCATATGTAAAATATGTATATCAAAATTTAAATATACGCCATGTAAAAGCTCTTTTGGAGAGACATTCCATCAATGTCTTATTTATTGTCTTTTTAATGTATTTGATTACAGTCTAAAGCATGATATTTTAGTAAATCGTGCCAGGTCAAACACATTAGATGCCCTTGGCTTATTCTGTATATGCAACCTGTTCCGCTCAGTCCCCTTTTTGGATATCAACTAAAAGTTTCTTTCGGTGAGATATTCCTTCAGTCTCTCGTTTCTGGTTTGCTTACTGTATCTGAAAAAAACACAACTTCTCACAATCTATTGATTTTGATTACCGAAAAAGCTCAGAGGGGTAACTGTGAATAAATAATGGTGTGTGCATTCCCCAAAGTTGTTTTGCTTCAACATCAGTCAGTTTGGTTCCTTTAAGTCGTTTTAAATCTACGGTTTCTTGCAGCTCAAGAAATGAATCTGACCCTGTTTATGGATATTGTTCCAAGATAACATCCTCAGGTGTGCTTAAAGATAGCGCCTTCGCTCTCCACACTCCTGACTATATCCTTTCACCAATTACCCATGAATATGCTGAGTACACAACTATAAAGGCTTATGTCAATGTCTTCTTAATTACAATATGCGGGCTTTAAGGATAGATCGTAATTAAAAGGTGTTGAAAATTGAGAGGCGATATAAATTCAGCAACCTTGCAATTGGTAGAATGTTGCAATAGGTGTAATAAATTGGGAAAACTTGATGCATGGTAATGCATGTTTAAAGCATTTGGCAACATGTGACCATATGGCCTGTAGCAGACAAATACTGCATGCTGGAATGAGGAAATGGAAAGTGTTCTTAATTGCTACTTCAAAGTGCAACGCAGGACTTAATTGTAGCTTGACTAATAATAGTTAATGACCAGAAATAACAAATAATAGTGGTGCCAAATAAACAAAACCACTGTGTTTACAAGAAGCATTCTCCGCGCATCCTATTTATACTCTTAAAAACAAAGATTCTGAGAGTTTGCAATAACCATTTTGGGTCCAAATCACCTTACGGTGAACAGCTGTTGTCATTTTTTCAACTTTCTGTGCATTGGAAAGTTTCAATGGATGTTAAAAGTTCTTCATTCAAACCACTGCTGGAAATAATGTTGTAAAGCAAATAGAAAAATCATTGTAATTATTGCCACTCGCTGTTTTTAGATTTTCTGTTAAGTCAATACACATTAGGCGCATGTTTTCACATTTGTGACCCGTTTTCTATTAGCTTTCTCATCGCAGCATCTATCATCGTGCTGCTGATTAGAGAGAATGAAGGAGATGAAGGGAAAAAAATGCGCTTTGCAAGCATGAACACATATGCCGTTGATTAGACAGCTCTAATGTGTCGAGTTTCAGGTCATTACATGCTCTGCGAGTATTTGTTTGTCGATTTATGCAAATGCGACAGGTTCACACACTACCAAATGGCTGTCCAGAGACGAAAAAATCTAAATCAAAAACAAAGACCGACCTTCCAATAAAAAAGAAAAAGGCGGTGTAGGAAAATTCAAGTTTTGTTTTGACCAACCTATGGTGCGTTACATCATCTTACGGTTTTGTGGACTGCTTATATCGATTATGCTTTAAAGGTTTGTCCACATAAACCAATTATGACTGGACCATTTTGATTTGCGTGGAGGTGCGTTTTCAAGAAATCATTTTTTTTGTGTTTCAAGAACAAAGGTCATACAGGTTGGGATCGTCACAAAATGACGAAACTAACCCTTTGCATATAGTTATATATACGCTTTAAATACACATTTATCAGCGATGAGTATGGCAGTGTATACTGGAACTGCTTTATATTGGTTAAATCATGTAGAAATATCTCTTTAAAGTAATAATCCCAGGTTACCATTTTTTTACCAATCATAAATATGACTGAATTTATGCCAATGTGATTTAAGCCTTACAGCATCTTGGCACTCTCGCTTTGCAGAGTGCATGACATATAGTCTATCTGACCTAATGTTGGTTTCAAGCAATAATGCATAGTTTCCCAGTGCACGAGCTCTTCTTGTGCAGCTGTTCAACCTGTTGATGTAAACGTGTTATAGATTCTAACGTGATGATTATGAGGGCTTATTTTCTTGACCGGCAACCATGTTATCTCTCGCCACGGTGTATCGGCTCAGCCTATACGAACAGTTTGCAAATCGGCCGGGTCGCCGCGATGGATCAATCACATCGCACGAGCTGACGCAAATGACCCTGCTCTCTTTCAAGAACTCTTTCAAAACGAACATGGCGGCAACTTAGCGTTCGGCCAAAATGACTGTGGGTCGTTTCGCGAGAAAAGATCCCACCTTGTCGGACCGAGGAGGCGAGATTCAGCGTTTCGAAACGAGAAGTCCTTGCGCTTTCCACCAGAGCGAGCGGCCAGACGCTGCTGGCTTTTCCGCGTTGTAGCGGCTCTGCGCAAAAGGGGAGAGCGGAACCCATGACAGACGAGCAGGGAGAGACATGTTGCTACAGATAGCTGGGTTTTTCTCCGGAGAAGCACGGGGAGAGGGGACTCGACAATGAAAGCAGTAATCCCCCTGAACGCAGCAACCGATCGTTAATCGCGGAGGTGAGCCACGACCGCTCGTCAGCCATCGTTTAGTGGGCAAAACTCAAGGCAGACCTCCCGTCAATGACTATTGTGGCAGAAAAGCCCCCACGGTGGAGTCAGCCAGAGCTGCGCTTTCCCAAAATATGACCAGCGGTGCTTGGAAGTGTCGGCAGCGAGATGACGGCTTAAAAATTTGGTGCGCTCCCCGCGAGAACGAGAAGCCATTCACCGACTCCGAGAGGGCCCAGCGATGGCGATTGTCCTTAGCGTCCCTCTTATTCCTAACCGTTCTGCTTTCTGATCATCTGTGGTTCTGCGCCGAGGCCAAACTGACAAGGACCCGAGACAAGTTAGCTTCAGTGGACATGAGCGCGAACCACAGACCCGACCTCCCTTCAACACACAGCAGCCTCAGAAGAAACGAAGATGCTATTTTTGTAGTCAATTCTACCAAACCTTTGTGGCAACTAGAAACTTGCCACCCGGATGGTTTGTCTGAAAACTGCTTCACTTTTGTCGACGCTGACCACTTGTGCAGGGGCCTTTCGCAAACGGAGGGGACGCGGTGGATGAACACGAGCGATTTGTACCTTTCCTTTTGTAATTCGTACTCTCTTATGGATTTGCTTTACGGATCGTTAAGTCCGGACAATTTGAACTGCAGCCTCGACGTGATCGCGGACGGCGACCTAAACAGGTGCAGTCTGTGCGTTCAGGCGTACCAGCGTTACGACCTGCACGCGCAGGAGAAATATGAGGAATTTGAGACGATGGCAGACAAATACGAGACGGATGTGTACTCGGTGAGGACGTGCATGGAAGAATGCAAGGTAGGGCTTTATGATCTGGATCTCTCGTTTTCGCCGAACGGAGTTGGCTCTTCGTTCTCAGTCGTCATGGTAACTGGTGACAGTAACGCGGTGATGTTTTAGTGGGGGAAAAGTGCATTTCGTATTGTATTCGGCTTCCCCCCTCCCGCGTTTCGCATCTGTTGGCGGTGTCAACTTTGCGGTCGTCTCGTTTAAGAGACAGCACGGGCTTTTAAACTTTTCCTTTCCCGCTGTCTCGGATGATTCCTACAGCGCGGTCGACGCAAGAATCCATTGTTCTCAGGGAAGAAATGAAGTGTTTCTGCTGATCCAAGGTTACCGTGTCAATGCACAAAACGCCGCACAGCCGATCTTTCAACGTGCGTGCGTGCGTCACTCTGTAGCGCGCAGGTGCGTCTCTCCGAACTGAATATAGAGCTGCTCCGCCAGGTGTTCATTCACGTCCACCACACTGAGTGCATTTCAATAACGCTAATAGGGCAGCGGTGCTTTCCCGGCTAATCTCTCACAAGAGTATTTTCCCTCGCTCATTGGTCTTGTTTGCACAGCACTCCGCGCGCGCTGCAACAGGGTGCCCTCTTAACCGCCATAAACTTGACATTAAGGTTAATTTTCGAGCTCCCGCTGTCGTCCTAAATGGATTGCTCCTGGGCGACGAAAAAAGGGCACGCTGCGTGTATAGTTCCTGCGCGCTGATAAAAGCGATCTCGCCGTGTTCTTTGCGCCCGCGTGTTGCTTTGCGTAATTAATGGTCAAACATTTACCGAAAGCTTGTAAGTTGTCGTTTAAACGAAGGAGGAACAGATAAGCCGGTGAATAAGTGGGTGGCGTGTTTTGCTTATTCACCGGTTCATTTGGCACAGGACTCGATCGCTGCTCGCGCTGTCCGTGGTTCTGAAACGAAAGGACAGGCCTTTTGATGCGGGGGACATGTTTAATTGTGAACCTGGACCACATAACCGGTCAAAAAACTGAGATATATATATATATATATATATATATATATATATATATATATATATATATATATATATATATATATACATTATCTAAAAGCTGAATACACGAGCTCTCCGTTGATGCGTGATTTGTCAGAATAGGAGACGCAACTGTTCGAAAATCTGGAATCTGAGGGTGCAATGAAAGCAAAAATAATGAGAAAATCACCTTTAAAGTTGCACAAATGAAGCATATCGCTAACCAACGATTGAGTTATAAAATATCTTCATGGGACATGAGCTTTACTTAATATGATCTTTCCTAAGGATTTTTGGCATGAAAGAAAAATTATAATTTTGATCCTGCGTTTGCTCAAAATACACCCGCGCTATATGCGACCGCTTTTGTGGTCCGGCAAGGGTGACCAATATTACACAAGCAATTTGTATTTTTCTACCGCATCGTTGCCAGAGACGGTTATGACACTGCATCTGTGATACACCCGCAATCCCCAAAATCCTTATCTGTCTTTCTAAAGTCGCCTTTCATAAAAAAATCTCTTTTGTTAGTCAGAAACGATAGTAATAATCTATATAGTGTAAAAAGAGTTGAACAGAAGGTGAGAGTGAGGCTTTTTTCGACCTGTTGATGAGTTACGTTTCTTTTCAGGACGATTCCCGCTGCCACCTGTGCGTGGTGTTTTCTTTGCCTTGGCCATATCTTAGCGAAGTGCCCAGCCGCAGGACTGCCATTCAAAAAAAAAAAACCCTCCCATACGAATAATCTCCCCGAAGCAGCCTCTACAGAACAATTATTTCTATTAAATGCTTGCAAAGTATTGTTTGAGGATAGAAATTCTGGCCAGTAACCACAAATTAGTCTTTTGTGTTATTGTGGACGATAAGTCTATACTGTTTTGCTGCATTGTTCTTCTGTGCAGGAAAACATAAGCGCTCATCACTCCTGGCACAATACGGCCGAAGATATCGTGTCGTTATAGTGCATTTATATTCAGTGCTTTTTAATGCCTCGCAAGCGGGAAAGCATGCATGCAGTTGAATATTTATACCGTTCTGTTTCTCGGACATTTTCAACTGTCGAAGCGCATTACCGTAGCCTGATTAACTACCAGTGAGTGTGAATGAAGGCCGTAATGCAGAGGGATGTGGCAGGAGTCAGTCAGAGCCTCTGGCAAGCAGCTGCAAGGGATAGCCAGTCCCAGCTGTGATTAAGCAGCGAGAGATAGAGACGGAAAGAAAGACTGAGAGGACGGGTAATCACTGTGACACGCCGTCTCTGACAGCCGGATCAGCCTTCAGGTTGATTTCATTCGGCACCTTCCTCGCTCTGCATCGGAGTGTGGAAGACGCTGTTGCTTTTGACTGCGTGCATTGGTTCGTATTTCGTGAAAATGTGCTAAAGGTTCAGTTCAACTGCTATGAATAAACCAGACATTATAAATAGGCAACAAACAAATGAACAGAGGGAGGGGGTAGCGATTAGAGGAATAAACCAAAAAGGTTTTACTCAATAGTGTGCTATTCTTAGCTACTGTATTGAGCTCTGCGCCGTTGCACCGGTGTTACAGCTAGGCTGTTCTGTGACAAAGCAATCGCAAATCACTGATAACATGGGCCACGTTTAGTGTCTCAGAGACCAAAAGTGGACAGTAGTTTTCTTCAAAGGTGGAATGCCTTTGATGTCCTTTTTCACACTACAGTGCGTTCTCTTGTGTCACGTAATTAATTCCTCATTAAAAATCCTGCAGAAGAACACCGAGAAGCATACTGTGTTACTTGCCCTGACTTTTTCCACTCCGCTGCGATTGGAAACAGTTTGATTCTAGCAGTGAAACCTGCCGTTTCTTGCTGTAGAGAGTCACACGCCGCCCTCATTGCATTTCAATTGGAAATCTTTCTTAATGCTTGGAGTAGATCTTTGTGATTTCCGCTGATCGTCTCCCATGGGCAATATAGAAAGGCTTGTGGTATGGAGTCGATAGCTATTGAGGTGAAACCCTATTTACTGACAGTAGATAAGGACAAGCCCAACACTTCTCTTAGAGCATAGATAGTGTTAGCTCACTCGACAGGGTAAGATCTCTGCAAGGATTTAGCACAATTGCTTGTTCATTTCTTTCAAAGTTGAAGGGACATCTCTATTTTGTCTGTCGCCCACATTCTCCTTCTATTTTCTTTCTTCATTACAATGAAATGCATTAATTGATAATTGAATAATCTACTTATATATAGATTCCACATTTTTTCCATGTTGTGTCTTCTGTTCAGCATTGCTAAATGAAAGCAATAGCTTCCCACGAAAATGTGAATTTTGTCATCATTTCCTCACACTCTTATTGTTTTCCCCTGGTTTTCTTTCTTTTGTGGAACATGGAAAATAGGGTGATGAATGCTGACAGAATCAAACGATGACAAGGTTTTATGACAAGGTCAAACTTTTCCTTTAATGGGGTGATAAAGAAAGAATAAAGGAAGAAAGAGATTGTGATTTTGTGTTTTCAGTCTTTAAACGAACCACACAAATAGCAAGACAAAGGATTCGGCAAATGCCCATTCATTTCCAGCTTTGCATAATCGGGCTCTTTTTTAATCATCCTAATGGGTGGCATTTAGCTTATCAGGTTGGAGAGTCATCCTCCGTTCTAAAGATACACCTCACCGTGGTGTTTGCAGATGGTTGGGTAACCTTTTCATCATGGTCAAGTGTTTTAATTGAACAAAAATAGTGATATACTGATGTAATATTATGAAGTTATTACGATTTATATTTACATCAAGGTATTTATTTTAGTTTATTATATACACACAGTATAGAGCTTTTTACATATCATAGCTAGCATAATGCGTTCGTAGAGATGCCATTCGGATCAACTCATAGGCTGGAGCTCAGACCCCCTGCCACTCCTGTTCATTGAAATGAAGCTGTGGATTGGATGGGATTACGCTGATGGGTGGAGCTAAGAGGTTGAAGCTCTGGCTAGGGTCAGGTCTCCATGGCAGCATTAGAATGCTGAGTGTGTTTGCTTATTCATAAAAGCTTGCCGTGGGCTGCTGCAGCAGGCTTCCAGTGAGGGACACAACCACAACCAAGGTCACTGTCCCAGATCTCCGTTACATCACTGCCACTGCAAAAGGTGCCAGACCAACACGCATACGCTTTTATATATGTCAACTAATGGAGACATTTTATTTATTTATTTTGTACCACTTTAATAGATAATTCATTTATGAATTCATTTATTTAAATAACCCATGTTCTGTTGATAAAGTGATTTCTTGAAATAAAAGAAGACACTGACTGGGTTTGGTGATGAAGGCCGGAACACCTCTGTATGGGTCAGAATGCTTTTGAGGATAGGTTGCCACGGAGATCGTACAGCACCTTAATTAGTGTCAGTGTGAGTTTGACGTCAGTCAGCAATAAGAGTCTTGGAGGCTTCATACAGATTCACCTTCTTTAATTCCCAAGGAAAGACTGTAAAGTACCTCAGAGAGCCCAGACCTCCAATTTTCCATCCCAGGCTGTGGTTACTGCTTTAGAAGAAATGAAAACAAAGACCAAATATCCTTTTATTATTTACTGTACTCACCCTCAAGACTTTTTGTCTTCTGAAGGACACAAAACAAGATGTTCTCATTCATTATTGTGCTGCACTGTATTATGTTTTGATCATAAAAACAAGCATTTAAATTTCATTCTAAGACATTACTGGGAGATAAAGTGATACAAAAGTAGATTTCAGTATGTTACAATCTATTAGAATTTTTATCAAAGATTTTGAACAAAAAACAGATGCGATTTAGATTTTTTTGTGTAAAGTTGAAATACAATTTTGAATTAACATCAAATTAAATTTGTGAATTGGAAAGTAAACAAAAAATATTTTTAGGACTTTTATGAATTTTTTTGCCCAAGGTTAGTCATTTGCATAAACCACGCCCCAAACCTCCATATAAAGTACACAACCTTTCCTTGGCAGTCTTTCATCATTCTCTGGAAACATATGATGTTCTTTAAAGACACACTCATGCCTTAAAGACACACAGCAAGATCCTAGAGCAATGCCAAGTGTGTTGTTCTCAGAGCCAGTTAATTCTTCCATTGATTCATTTGTTGTTTAAAATCAGTTTTTGGTTTTTGGTTGTTTTTTTTCTTCACAAACTTTCTGCACAAATTTGCGTAAATGCATGCTTGGTAAATGAGAAAAATAGTTTATAATGTTGCGAAAACTCAGCAACAAGTTTGCTGTCCATTTCCCGATGACGTTGATGTGCTGTTTTGTAGAACATCATAGTACCAGTGACTTTACAACAAGCAGCAGCAGCAGCCTCTATGTATCGCGGATCTTTGGCGGCTTGACAGCCTCCAACAGAGCTTCCGTTTCTTGGATAATGATCGATTTCACACTTTCCATCCACTACACAGTGTTTAAAGAGGTGACTCATAGAACAGCACCGCATGATCATTCATCTGGGGCTAAAACAAACGGGGTGAGATATATTTAAGTCTACTTAACTATTACAGTGACTGCAATTTAATGGAGAGCTCAATATAGGTTTCCAGACCACATGTTCTGTCTAGAGGCTAAGGAAAAGGTGTTGTTTTTTTTTTTTTTACATGCACTGCACATACAGTGTGATCATTTGTTCCCTGATCAATGCAACGTCTTTGAGGTTATTTAAGAGCAAATTTGTGCCCATGTGCATTGTACCTGTCCTCAGAGGCCGTTAATGGTAAGCTTATTATTGAATGAAAAGATTAAAGAGTTCAAAGGAGAGATGAGAAAAGAAAATAGCAAGTACACATGCTCCAAACAGATGGGGACCATAGACCTAAAGATGTAAGCAGAAAGCGGCTTGATGGGGAGCCTTAGTTTTAGGTATTCCCTTAAAAGTACAGTTGCTGTTTTCAGTGGCCACAGTGTTCGAGTTGTGAAAGCCAAGTGTATTTCACTCCCTTGAAAGTGTTTTATTTGGTGCAGACATGCTTTGAATGAAACAGTATGTATGGCGCCTGCTGGGTGAATAGAACATGATTCACGCTCCTCCCTCCATTGATCTCCTCACTGACAGACAGCAGTAAAAAAAGATGATGTCAAGCAGTCTGGGAAACCGTTGACCTTGTGCGAAACAAGTAGTTAATCAATAGTTAACCGTAGAAGTATGTTTCAAGTGTATCGTGTGTGAGTTTTCGAAGAGTTAGGAATAATACAATGAAGGTTTAGGAAGGGAAATGTCAAAGACTGAGGTTCTCTGCGTTACACGAGAGAAGCTACTTTTAACATGAAAGAGAAAGAAAATTCATGAATGTACTTAGAGAGGACCCCTAACAGACGAGGTAGCCAAGAAGGCTTAAACGTGAAGCTCTGGTGAAGAATTTTCATTAGATTTTTACTTTATTTTTAGTCTTTCCGAGGCTACTTTTCGGTGGATTTCTTGTAATTACTATATGTAGAGTCTTTTGCAAGTCATCAGCGCTTTATGAATAGCTCTTTCTACCCCTTCCATGTCACTTCCTGCAATCATAGATTATTTTTAGCATAGTTGGAAACTGGTGCTTCCTCATTCGTTTAATGTCCATATTTACTGTACGAGATTAGAATTAATGCTTCATAATATGAACATTCTGTGATTTACTCATTATAATTGAATCACCCTCGAGTTGTTCCACGAATTTCTTTCTTGAGTTGAACAGAAAAATTCTAGTATCCCTTTGATTTTCATAGCAGGTAAAAAAATACTATGGAAGTATGGCATTAGATTCACGCATGAATAATTGAAGGAAGCATTAGCAATTGTGCACAATGAATATATTTTCCTATAGGGAATTGTAGTTATTTTGTTTCATTGACATCAGCGCTTAAAGGGACAGCTTACCCAGAAATTAAAAATTCTTACATAATTTCTTGAAAAATGTTCACATGGTTTTCCTTCATTAGGATTAAAAAAAAACTAGAAAGCCTAATAAATTCTGATAAAAGCATCTACTTAAAATATAAAAAAAAACAACAGATGAAACTAGAAACTTTTTGGATACCAACGTTTTTCTGAATACCATCATTTGTGTTCAACTTCATACAGGTTTGCAACAACATGAAAGTGAATAAATGATGACAATTTTTTATTTTGAACTATCCCTCTAACCCACATATTTCTGGTATTAAAATGAATGCATTCGATAAAACAATATATTGTTTAATAAATGGTTTGTTACCATACAATTTCATTTGTTCAGTAAAAACAGCACAACAAAAGGTATTATACAGTGTGTGTGCAGAAAATGCATTTTAACATTTTCAGGTGCCTTAATGTGAAAACCTCCACTGTTGTTTGCAATCAGTAAAATTCATAAGACAGAAAAACATTTAGTATATATGGTTAATTTATACAGTTTTACAATTCATTTTTATGTACATTCTATTCATTGATTTGTGTTTATTCGTGTTTTATTAGAGTTTTTCTTAGTTTTTTAAAAATCCCTTAATGCAGTGCTATGCAGTACCGGCACTTCTATATTTCTCAAAGCGTCAGTGTCTGGCTGATTAGAAATGACACAACATAAATCACACTACCAGGAGGGGTCGCCTCTCATCTCGACAAATCACATGAATGAGTGCAAGCAGAGTCAGTCTACCGCAGGCTCGAGAGCATGTCATAGGAGGTACAATTATAATAATTCATTATTGATTACTAATATGAATCAGTACATTATAACAGAAACAATAGCTTCAAAATGAAAACAAGCAGGTTAGGCTATCACATCACTTTAAACTGGTAAACTCAAGCTAATTCAAACCGTAAATTCAAAACAGATTATAGTGACTTGCATCTAGATGTCGGTGAATTGTTCTTGGTAACACTTTATAATACGGTTCATTTATGAATAACTACACAAGAACATATGAGTAACGCAATATTAGCGCTCTAGTAACTACTACTAACTAACAAGAAACTTGTTAATGAATTAGTAAGTAATTGGACTTGTAGTTCACTATTAGCTAATCAGTAGCTATTATTTTCTTCAGACCCTCTCCAAGAGCTACTAAGAATTAGTGTACGAGTTCATAATTAATATGAATAATACATAATGTCACTTTAGAATGGATCCAAATAACTAGTAGTTTCTTTAGAAGGATGTAGTAACACTTGAGACATTACTATCCAAAACCTTACATACTTCTCAAAAGCTTTCAGTAACATCAGTTGATATTAGGGAGTTATGATGATTTTCACTTCAGAATACTGAATGAAGTTCTTTCAGAAAGATTTGGTAATACCTGAGTCATTACCAGTGTGTTACCATCATCTTAATTTTGGAATTAATTATTTATAATGCATAATTCATATTAATTATAGACCTGTATACAGTAGCTCTCCAGAATATATCCAGGATAGAGTTTCTTGTTAGGTAATAGTAGTTGTTACAATGGTAACAGCGCATTAGTCAATTGTTTCTGTGTAGTTATTCATTAATGATGGAACAATATTCTGAAGTGTAACTTATTCTTTCAACATGTATTTGGCATAAAAGCAAGAGTTTTATAATGAACACTTGCTGATGGTGTTTTAGATTATGCGGTGGTATATAAAATGCTTTATTTTAGGGCATCTTAAGTAGTTGCTTATATGCATGCATGAATATTATTAGAATATTAGCCATTTATTAGTGCTGTAGTAGTTACGCACACATTAATGCCTTATTCCACATGGCCTTGTTCTACATCCCTAGTCCTCTAAACTTAACAACTAATTTACTAACTATAAATAAGCAGCAAATTACGTACAATTAATTAATAGAGGAAAGGTAATAGTGAATAAATGTTCCAAATTCTGAAGAGTTACCAAATTTTAAAAAATGTGTACTCAAAAAGAGATATTTGCTTTGATAGAAAATATATTCATAAACTTCTATGCCAATTTCCGACATTTGGATGACTCTTGAGAGCATGGCATGGTCTTATATGTGTCCCTGTATGCTTCCTTGCTGCTACAGCTCGGTATAGTCACAAGTTAAGATGTTCTTTTGGTGCTTTCCACCAATCTTGTTTTCTTGAGGTTCCAGAGTGATAGGTCACATTAGTACATGTCATATATCTCAGGCCTCCTTGGTATGAACTCCAGTGTGTTAATGTGTCTCATCACGATCTCCAATATTATTCAGATTTTTATAAGAATAGCTACCAAAATCTACAAAGATGTTTTCATTTTATTATACTACAGAGCCTATACTGGCTGGTATTCTGGAGCTCAATGAAAAAATATACAACATAGACAAGGTCCATATTCTGTTTGTTGCTTGATTGGATACTCTTGCTCTCGACACAGCAGCGTGAAGCAGCTCTGTTAGAATGCACTGGCCTCTATCACAGTTTATGTTTAAAACTTCTTTTACGTTATGCAACTGTGAGTAATACTTATTTTAATTTCCTTTCAGTAACCAGTAACAGAAAATGACACAGGATGCAATACCACATGAGCAAATTTGGACCAACAGCATGAGCTCTTTTTCTTTCAATTGCTTTCTTTTAATATCTTGCGTTGCATATTTTTTGCTTCTCCATGTCATGGAAGTCAATGAGGACCAGCAACTGGAACTGTGAAGATGAGTTGAGTGTGAAGATGCTACCCGATCTCATGAATGTCTGTATAAATAATATGCCAAAAAAATTGTAGTATAGATGCTAGATAAAAATGGACTTTGGTGTGTTAGTGCTACACGATGGGTAGGATTAGGGTTGATGCGTATCACATGTACGAGAAAACTGTGCATCATATGCACGCCATATTCTTCTATTCCTCGCACAAAACAACTATTCGACCTCAACATACTTGCAATTTTTGAGAAAATTATTGTGGCTGTACTGTAAAGTCCTTCTTTGGATCAGGTGGCCTTTACTACTATGTACTTAACTTGTAATTACAAAAGATTTCCTAGCTTGCTGAATTAGTGATACCTAGCATCTTAATAGGCACAATCAAGGTGCTTGCTTCAGTTTCTGATACCTTCTGAGCGAGACAGGTTGAAACCTGGCACGTACAAGTAGTTAATGAGACACTGAAATCTCTGGCACTGCTCTACATACTGTACATTAATAATCTTCTCTACCCATCACAGTTTGCATGTAGCCGGTGCCAGGGTGACACGCACTAGGAGGCTTTGGAAGAGTGTGTCATTTATATCGCTAGAAGTGTGTTTAGATCATGTTAGAAAGCCATTAACAAGTCGGTGATTCACACAATGCCCTATTTCTTAGAATGCAAATATCAGAATATACGCCATACAAAACTCGCAGATATAATTTAATCAGTCTGCTGTTATATTCAACAGATGCCAGTGGTTTGTCTATGGTCTCAATAGCATGATAGCAGGACAGGGACAGCTGCTTTGTGCAGTATTTAATCATCCATGTAACTATCGTATCTCTAGGCATGCCGTATACTGTAACTATATGATTAAGTAAGATAATAAAACTTATTAATGACAGTGAGCTGCTTTAGTGGGGCTGACAGAATCGAAACGTATAGTTGCCTGAGCGTTTGGCTTTAGGTAAGAGTTATCATGTGCTGTGTGTGTGTGTTTAATGAGCCCCAGAGAATTCTTACTCGTGAAAAACCTACAGTAGTAAATCAACAGTAGCAGCCATTGACAGCTGGCATAGAAGCCTTCCCCTCTGTAGCAGTCCAGCTCTGCAGGTCCATACGAGTGGAGCTTATAATATGCTGGCAGCCTACCATCAGTCCCTGGCACCCCCTCAGTGGAGCGTATGCCACTGCAAAACAGTGCTGCGTACCCCCCTCTGGGTCTATGGGAAACACTGGCATATGGGCATATTCTGGTGCTTAGCCCTTTTCTTCCTACTGTGTATTATTGGTTGCTGAAATCTGGCACGGTCGATCAGCTAATCCATGACTGGCTGCTTCCCAGAGCATTCAATAAGTACAGCCACCAGCTAGCCTGAGGGCATCAATGCTACTCTCTGTTGTGGTCAAGCTAAATGTGAGCTCTGCCTTGTGATCTTACAAGTCCAATCATCAACCATTCTCGAGACGCAGCAAGTTCTAAATTACCTCTTGTTTTTTTGTCTACCTTGAAAGAAAAAACACGGAGAGAAAATAGCAGAGCACAGCAGAATGTTCAAGTGAATTTATTTATTTATTTTTCGCCAGTTATTTAGTTTATTGTTCAGAAAAGTTCAGAAACTTCTGGAGGCATTAAATTCTCAGTTTTTCACGCATTCGTTTGTTTCATTTGTATACTGATATAAAGTCGCTGATTTTGTGGTTTGGTTTTGTGTGTATTGCACAACTGATCTTAAGCGAGTTGATTTTTCCCAGGAGATGTACATGGAACATTCTACAACAAAACATTAATGAAAATACTAATACAGATAAAGTATAATAATGAATATAAGGAAAGAGATAGGAGAAGAGTTAGGGAAGGAGAAAAAGTACAAAGGAAAAAGAGAAATCTTTTTACCCTTTTTCCTTTGTATTTTTTCTCCTTTGCTACGTCTTCTCCTATCTCTTTCCTTGTATGTCGCTAGATATTGAGTGAAAAGAGGTTATCTCAGTTGCAAAGGAAAAGCCCTCTTCGTGTATATGTCGTGTTCTCAAGATCTCTTCATCCACTATATGTCTTTTTGGTTACACTTTAATTTAAGGTGTCCGTGTACTGTATATATTTATTAACTACACGTTCTTACTATATGGTTAGGATTAGGGTTTAGTTTGACGTTAGTATACGTTATTGCATAATTTATTGTTATTATAGTAATAAGTAATGTGTAACATGGAAATCTTAAAGTATTTCTTTACTTAACACTTTGTGGCGTTCAGCATTAAAAGCCTTAGTAATAATAACAATAATAATAATAATAAAAATATTGGCGACACATAAGGAAACACGTATATAATTTTAAGACTGTTTCCTGAATAAACGCCTAATTAGCTGCTTATTAATAGTAAGGTAGTTAAGTTTCGTTATGAGCATTAATATGTGCTTTAATAAACAGCCAATAATATATGCATGCCAATTAGCAACTACTGCAGTTAATAGTGAGAACTGGTCTTTAAAAAAGTTCTATAATATCAAGAATGTATCAGCTCTTCCTTTTTTTGTATAATACAATGCAAAGTGTATTTAAAAATATTTAGCATTGTGTTAAATGTATTCTTATTATTGCAAGGATATTTTATAATATATCATCCTATTTATTATTTAAATCTCTTGTTTAAAAACAGGAACATAGATGTGTTATAGTTATAAATAGTAATATATATATATATATATATATATATATATATATATATATATATATATATATATATATATATATATATGTATTGAATATCTTATGCTTATAATAAATGTTTTCTTTCTGCTCCCAGTCGCTGTGGTGCAGCAGTTCTGAAGTATTGTTCTTTGGATCAGGTGAATGATGACGTGAGCAGATTAAATGCGGTACAAGAACTGATGTTTGCACATTGCACACGGCCTCTCTCAGTCCACTCTGTCTCTTGGGGCTGCAGCAGGTCTGTAATTTGCATTATCTTACCAGTATCTCACAAAATGGGGGATATTTCTGGTGTCATGATGCTGCCAAATTTGTTATTAACTGAGGAAGCAACAGGCTGAGAAAAATAATTGCACATTTCAGCTCTTATTGTCAAGTTACTTTCTGGCACTGGACTACAATTACTGTAGCCACACATCCGTAAACACGCACACACTTATTGCCCTATTGCTTAATTTCCTGGACATTTGCGTCAATGCCTTAATGAAGCCTCCTGGACAAACTAAATGGGCCTCTACACCATGTTAAATCAGATATCTATTGTCACTACTCCAGAGAGCAAATCACTAACAGCCTCTCTGGAACAACAGAGGTCTGTGTTCAGTCAGGGAATTGTGAGAAGGGTAAACAAAGACAAGAAGTTGAACCTGGGATTTTTTGGATTAAGCACAATATTTTAGCAATTCCCATGACTGCACTGGATATATTCTAGGTCTTTGTTGTTTAGCTTGGGTGTAGCATCACTCTCAATGGTGCAGTGTTTTTTTTCACTTAATAAAAATACATTTTACCGTGCCAAAAAGTCTTGCATTTTACACACAATGCAAAAAAAGTGGTAACCTGCAATTTAAAAGAGGTGAATTTCGATATTACTTTTATTTTTCAGAACAGTTTGGATGTCTCCCATATTTAGCACTATGTGCCTTATATTGTTGGTTTTTCCTGTCTGTTATTAGGTGCTGTATTGTCTCAGACAGCTTGTACAGTCTGCCAGATTACTGCTTTTGTGGTTTCTCTCACTCTTGCCATTTACAGCCACTAGATAGTATAGGATTTCCTAATGTCAGCAACCACTGTTATCATGATAACCAATGGTGGAGCTGGTGGAGGTTGTTGTACCATGTCACCTCATGTTCTACTTCCTTCCCATCCATTCTCCCATCTGATGGCGTCTGTGGTACGCTCTGGAGTAATTAATCTAGTATATGAGGTTTTATCTAGAATGGTATAGTCTTTTTTCCTATTCTTGGTCCTTATAGCCTTTAATCTTCAAATAAATGAAACAAATGATATATATATATATATATATATATATATATATATAGTGTTCTCTTAGGGTTCTCTTACTTCACATTTCACATTGCTCATAACTTACCCTGGGTTAGCAATGTATGTGTATTCATTCATAAGCCAATGTTTCGAGCTCTTAAACCCCAAGCTTTCTTATCTGCGGTGTCAGTGTAATTGATTGGACAAACGCAGCATGCAACACATTTTATATTTATAAGATTCCAGCCATGTGTATCTTCACATACTAGTTGTCCAGAATGGACTTTTTGGATTCTAAAGTTAAGTCAATAATTTGTAGTTAATACAACGGTCTGTTCACTTCAGTATACTAACCCATTTTCTCACCACTTGACAGTTTCTCCTTCAAATGCTGAAAAAACAATGCTCAGGGAATTTATAACTCTCAAAAGCATGTGAATGCTAGGCACGTGATCATTTGACGGTTCCTAAGCATCTAACCATAACGTTCTAACACTGCATTTCAAACTGTACAAGATTGACATTTTAATACAGTGTTAACTTTGTACTGGTGCAGTATTTCAAACTAGAGTGAAAAAGTGGTGCAAACCCTGTTTCTAAATTACAAGTGGGTTAAAAAGAAGGGTTTAGAACATGGTGAAGTACCTAAAAAGTGTAAACCAGTGAAAGTTATGTGGTTTCATGTAACAAAATATTAACTAAGAACACATTAACTAAGAAAAAAAAAACTAAAATAGTTTTAACTTATGTGCATGCGATATTCAATTATGCTATAAAATGTAATTAAGCGTGTTAAAATTATACACCTGTGTTTATCTCAAGTCCACCAGGGTTGCTTAATTATGCGATAAAAATCGCAGACCTAGAATAGCTCATATTAATCCTACTTTTCTAGACTTTCAAGGAGATGAACCTGTGGAATTCATCAAAAAATCTTTCTTTCAACACAATTAGTCCATTTAAATACAATTAGAAAAACATTGCAAAACATGGACAACTAATGCTGTCCTATTAAAACTGAGAGGGCAATTGAGAAGAGGCACCAGAGAGAGAGAGAGAGAGAGAGAATCCAGTTGCAAAACTTCTATTCTGAAACGGCAGTAGCTGATCAGAAATCACTTTAACACTTCACAGATAGAGAGTAGCCAGAATAAAGACACTTGAGCTTGCTAGAAGCCATTTGGAAGAAGAAGAAAAAAGAATGTTGTTGTCTGATCCTGATGGTGAGCTCTTTGAAAGCAAAGTGCTATGTTTGCTCTAAACGAAGTATGGCCCAGTGCCCAGGTAACACAATTGTAAACAGAGTGTTTTGGACAATGATGGAAACACAAGCACCTGGCATTGGGGTGGCAGTGCCTGTGATGCTGGCAGGCTCCTACACTTCCAAAATATGTGAATATGACCCCTTTTGCCTTTTCTCTCTTCCTCTAATGGTGTGCAGAGTATGTGAGAAAGGAGACTCAGTTCAGTACAGTATATCCTGGACGGATAATGTACCATGTGCATGTGATGCTGCTTAGCTTTAATCTATGTTAAAAAGAGATCTTTATCAGAAGACTTATCAGAGTGATGTTTGTTGTCCCATGTACTGTCTGTGTATGCTGCTTGAAGGCCTTTTTTATTTAAAAACATGTTGTCTTTCAATTTTTTTTGGCTTCCCCATAAGTTCATATTTTAGGTTTATAATAAAACAATCTTTGAAGACAAAATCACCAGCGTTGGGGGTAATGCATAACTTGAGGTGTGCAATCGGACACCTTTTTAAAGAAACTAGAAACTGCTTTTTAATTTATAAGGAAATATCTGATGCCAGTTATTTTTTTTTCCACGTATTGACTGACAGCTCTGTTATCCCCATGTTGAGAGAAATAAGGGGAAAAGCGTTGTGTGTGCATGTGAACGTGATGATACTGTTGTTGTATAAACGTGAACATGCATTTAGTCATCTCATCTGCACAAAAAACAGATTTAGTACACTTCAAAATGAATAAAAAGTCAAATGCAAACTAAGAATATTATAAGTATTGAGTATTTTTAATATGTTAAAAAAGACATATAGTTTATGTATTTATTCCCTTTTTTTGAGTAATGTCTTTGCTACTGAGCTTTCAATGATTCAAATCAACCACACTAAGCAAAATATTACACATTTATGTTTCATTTTTGTTAATGCTGAATAGTGTTTCATATTCTCCATGCCGTGTGTTGAGCTGTGGCCTGATATGCACAGACAAGAATTTACATTTCTTTCAGCCTAACACCATGTCCTAACTACACGTGACATGAAAGATACAAGCAATCTGGGTGTCTACACTAGACGTGACAGGACAGAATCAATCAAATATGACAGCCAATCAGAAGTGAGCGTGGGCGAGCTCTCTCTCTCTGGAAGCGCACTGCTCTCACATTAAGACGTAGTAGTCTGAAACAGCAGAGATAGCAAGCAAAGCAATAGTAATGGTTCAGAAAATTTCTAATGACTGACTGACTGTGCACCCGGTTCTGGCTTCTTGAATGACCTATGACTCAACGTATGGCGTACGTTGAAACGGAAATTAGCAAAGAAATTAAAGGAACAGTTCACCCAAAAATGTCTACTGTCCTTCATAGGCAGTAGACGCTGAAAACACAGTGAATGCCATGTGTTTGAGTTATGTAGTAGACAAAACTATACAACTCTTTCACACTGAGACACACAGAATCCATGAATCCATGTCCAGAGAAAAAAATGTCAAGAGCTTGTCATCATTATTGCCTTAATTTTATGCAATCTCAGTATGATATTGTTTATAGCCCACTCGTAATTATAAGATTTTTTGGTTGTTGAGAATTTACAGTGAAGAAGACAATTTTGTCCAGGCATGATCGCTCGCAAGCTATAATCGACAATGGATAGCACCCACTTACATGCCTTTCAGCAAGCACTACTGGCTGAATGTTACATCACCTAATTAATATGCATGAAGCTGATTATTTCTTCGTATCTGAATAGAGGAATTCTTTCCATGGCCAGACATGCTGTAGTTAGAAGACAGTCCTGAACCTCAGGAACTGCAGCCCGTGTATTTGTACTGTAATGTATCAAAAAAAAAATGATATGTCAACTGACTTTTGACATTAAAGTCTCTTATCTCCACTCACCTAAGCAGCCCTCTCCAGCTTTTTTTGCCCCCCGTAATGCTCGGAACCCCCATTTCTGTAAATATTGTTAATTAGTTTTTGGTTTATGTGTGCAGTAAAAATTGTTGTAGCACAGCCCATATGCGAATGCAACATATGTACATATATCTATATTTAAAACACATGGTCATTTTACATAAAAAACACATGAAACGGGAACAATTTCATATATTAAAATATATATCTAGTTTTGTAGCTCGTTTTAAATGTGACTGTCTAGAGGTTCCCAAACCTTTTTTCTGTGCCATAAAACATTTACGTGTGTTTATATCTTAATATCTGAACAACACTTTTGGATGTTCAGAACAGATTAACATAATAGCTCATTCATACTGCTACTCCTACTATTTCTGCGCTATTTATGTGTATAGGCCAGGGCAGAAAAAGTAAAAAGTACTAAGTGAGTTTATGCTGTTTTAGATTCATTCAGAAATATCACTGCTGTGTGTTGCACTGAGGTATGTGTTGATTGTTCCTACTTTGAATGCATAATGTATTTTTGCTTGTATTGTTTCTGAAATGTAAGCTTGCTTGTCAGTAAGCTTTATTGAACTGTTGTACAGTTCAAAAGCGACGTCACATTTAAAATCATGCTGACCGTCTGCTTGCATGCGCGATATGGCTAAAATAATGTGCATTATAAGATGTAGAATTCAGTCGTCCAGCAGCTTACACTGGGAATATGATGTGAGGCGGATGAGGCACGCTCCTATCTGTCGTTGTGCTGTGCGCATGTGTGCGAAACGATCCATAATTGAATACAGCTGATATCTCACTATCGTGACTCACCATCTTTTAATAGCGGCAGAGTTCTTTTTTTGAACCCTCACAACCAAAACACAAGAGCATTAAATGAAGAGGGAGATGCATTTCAGGCCCAATCTTTTACAAGAGGACTCTGACGTGTTGGCACAATAGAGCCTTGATCTGTCGGTTAAATGAATCTCATGTCACTTCCCTCAGAGTATTCATGGTTCATCCGCACACAAAGGGTTCAACATATGCTTTTGCCATCTCTTATTAAGCAACACTCCAAAACACAGGAGCCCAGCAGTTCACTTCAACCATTTGTTATGCTGCAGCTTTAATCCAATGAATTATTAAATGGCACATTTATTACACAGCCCTCTGCTTAAGAAACCACTGCTGCAGAGAAAACCAGACTGTAGATTCTTTATTTATTTTAATTACGCATATATTATGCATCCTTTCTCCTCTCTGCTACTATATCTGAAATGATTCTCTCCTTTTGCTTTTTTCCACCTTTTATACTAGTTTCCTCAGGGACTGTGTTCTGATTTTGTCTCTGCTTTCGCGTGACAGGCTGAAAAAAAGATGGCAGGGGAGAAAAAGTCCATCAAATAAACGTGTAAAACAGAATTGAGAAGGAGCTGCTTTTGAAGAAGTGGATCTTTGGAAATAGGCTCAGATCTCAGGATTGTGTGTCTACGGCAATGAGCCCCCTTTGATGTGGCAACGGGAAAGAGTCGCTGATGTGTTTGTTCCGATGGAGATATCCCCTCTGTCTGTCTCGCTGACTGTATGTCTTTGTGCAGGTGTGTCACACCAGCTCATTGGATGGTTCTAGAACAGCGCGTGCTATTCAGCACCATAGCACATTCACATAAAGACTGTATGTGCACATGTGCAGGAAGATTTATGGTTTATGCATCATTCAAAATGTGTTTAAATTTCCTATTCAGTTCCGAAATTTGATTTGAATTTAGCAAACAGGATGCAGTATTAGTCAAATGAAAATGAATAAAAAATCATTGAAAAATTATAATTGTATTTTTAACTGGCAAAGCAAAGTTCAGAACAAATATTTCTATAACAAGGCATGCGGATCCATACACGAGCATTTATTAAGAAACACAGGCAGAGTCGAAAACACCGGCAAACAGGTATATCGTGGACAAGAGACAAGAATGTAATCCAACAGAGCTTGACAAGAGGGGTAATCCGATAATGAGAGTCCAAAAATAAAACAGGCAAGAATCTAAACACAGGAAAACAGGCAAGGCAAGACTAAGACTAGACTGTAAAATCTTGAAGTGGCTCCGTAGAGTAGCTATTGCTATGAGAGTGATAAACGCTAAGAACGAATGGAGTGGGTGTAATGTATGCTGCGTTCCAGGCAAACCGTAACTTGTGTTTTTCGAACCTTCAACCCGTGAAAGTCACTGTAACTGCAGTCAAACCTGTGACTTCCCAACTGTGAACTCTTACTAGTTTGATCTTCTCTGTGCTCTGATGTCACATAGCACTCGAAATAGCAATGGCGGCCCCTACAGATGAGGTGTTTATGTTCGTGTGATGTTAAGAGACAGCTTCTCTTGCCTTATGCACTGCTTTTCCTCCCCTGTTTCTCTCAGATAAGTGTAAGCACCTTTGGCGATAGAAATGATTGTAAATGAGCATAAGGACCCTACGGGCTGCCACGCTGGTTTGTTTACATCTAGTTACCACAATTCTTTGCACACAGGCCGTTTGGCATGACTTGCCTGGAACACTACAAAGTGGTTTGAAGTCGTGACTTGTGGCTCAAAAACGTGCCTGGAACGCAGCAATTGTGTGTGTGTGTGTGTAATTGAGTGCAGGTGAATCCAATCAGTGCAGTGGAATATGGGAAATGTAGTCAAGTGTGTCTGTGAGAGTCAGTATAGTAGCAGAGTGACCTCTAGTGGCAACTGGACAGAAGTCCACAGACCAGATTCATGACAATTTAAATGGGGCAAGAATATAGAGCTTGTAATTTTTTTTTTTTTTCATTTTTCATAACAATTAGTACATTTAAGAAACTGTTCAAAGATGTGATTATCAAATACATAATAAGTGCCTGATTTGTAAATCTCCATGCTTGACTTCTTGACCATAAACATGGTTTTGTTCTGCTCATGTTATTTTTTTGCACCAAACATATCACTGATCCATGGGTCCAAAAAGTTCCAGGTAGGTCACATCACTCACATCACATCACATCTCCTTGTAGCCATAAACAGACTAATATAATACATACAAGAATTAGTTTTCTAAAGCCTTTGTGAGAGCTCTTTTGACTTGTCCATATTTGCCACTCATCCTTAATTTTGTTCTATAATTTTATTTCCAAAGGCCTAAGTGTGTTTTAACACAATTTTGTACCATACCATACCATACTATACAGGTGACATAACTAGGTTACAGAAGAAAAAATATATTCTAGCTATAACTCATAAACATTAAAGCGTATATTAAAATTATGTTTAATTTGCCATATATATTCATTTGTCCGTTGGGTTCAAATCTTCGCATTACAGTTCAGTGAGGTCATCTGCCTGTCGGTTCAATATTGGATTCATTATACTGGAGTGTGGCTAAATCAATTCAGCTCATGAATTGAAAGGAAACCAATTTTTGCATTTAGAATTTTTTCACAAGCTCTATACTCTCCCACAGATTCCTAAAATGAAGCTTCTGGCAACTTGCTTTGTTCTCCTCTGTAGGAATCATTCCCAACAGGCACCACCGTATGCAAGACCACATCTCAACAATTAAGTGACCGCTACGTCTAAATGCAGCGCTTTTACTAAAACCTTTATTAAATATTACAAGACAAATAACAACTTGATAAAATGACCCAAGCAGCCCACATCAGCGTGTGCTCAGGTGCTGAGAAGAAACCACTCTGTAGAATGTCACATCCTGTTAGAGATGAATTGTTGTTTGCAGGAAAGTTTGTCACACATTTCTCAAGTAGTATTTTGCCTGACTTGGCCCAGACATGCTACGGCGCTGTGTGTGTGTGTGTGTGTGTGTGTGTGTGTGTGTGTGTGTGTGTGTGTGTGTGTGTGTGTGTTCTGTCACTTTATTAGGGGTAGCAGTGACTCAGGGGGGTGAAGAAACGATTTGCAGCACCCCTGCTCTCCTCTTCTTTGTAATTAGTGAATGTGTCTGTGTGTGTGCCTGACTCTGTCTTTGTGTATTCTTTGATTCATCTGGGGTTGTTGCCCTCCAAAAGGCATAATCAGTGTTGACTTTAGAGATCACTGAATCAGAAAATGAGGTGGCATATGTGAGAAGGTATTGGGGATGTTTGGGACCGACCCCCTCTCTGTGATCTCATTTCCTTATTGTTTAGTCAGGTATATCTACATGTGCTCACATGGCGATAAAGAGTGACGTCGCGGTGGATTTGGAAGTAGGTTTTGTTCTAGCCTCAGGTTATTTAATTAAGGTTCCAAGAAGTCCAATCTCTGCATTTCCTTCCTAGCAAAGGTCTAAACAATCAAAGATCTCAAAATAACTGCTTCAGGATCTGATGTTGTCTGATTATAAAAAAAGTAATTACATTTTACTATTACAATTATAATGAAAATACATTTTCAGGTTGGCAGTAGCGGTCGACCTATAAAGTATATTGCCAAAGTTCCCATCTTCTATTATTTACTATTATTCTTCATTAGTACTTTATTAGACAAAGTAGACGTTATATGAAATGAACTACTACAATTACACAAATTATTTATTTTTAATCAAATTGTTTTGTTTTCATATAATTAATAATATAAATAATAAAACTATTTATTTTAGCATTTTTAAATATTGTGTAAAGCAAATATATATTTAATTTCATCAATTTTTGTACATGTTTTTTTTTAGTATCTTTAAAATAAATGGCTATCCCACTTAAATGTACACTGAACATGTTTCTTAGCTCTGTTAAATTGACCTATTTTCTATAAATTGGTACTAAATATTATATAGAAAATATATACTACTTATTGAAAGCTAATCATTAATCTGCCATTCACCAAGCACATTCTTTTGCAACAAATAAAGTCCAAAATCTAATTTATGCTGTTTTAGTAACCAGTATGAAGATCAAAACTCGATGAACAAAAGGGATTTGCGAAATTCATTCACCACAGGCCTTTTACTATTATTTACAGCGCATAATTAGTAATTCGGGAATATTAGCAAAAATATACAAGACAGAAAAAACACTTAACGCCTTTGGCTGGATAAAAACAAACAAGACATAAAATGAAACTGTATTTTAATAATTGAATCAGTTAATATTTCAGTATTAAAATTTATTGCAACACTTTTTAGTGCACAAAAAAAAAACCTTCAAAAATCAGATTACTACAGGGCCAAGCTACTGTTTCTTTTGCATGTTTACGGTCACGCTGACAGGCTGTGGCATTAATAAACCTTGTGACTGGATAAACACGTGTATCTCTCAAAGTCTACACAGTGCCTTTGTTGTCACATTAGGCTTGCATTGTTATGCATGTATTTACTTTGCATGAGAATAAAATGGCAGGGGCAGACTGAACTGATTCAGTGTTGCCCACAATATATAATTCCTGTTATAATGTAGGATCTGTTGTATGTCTAATAATTCCAATGCTATAATAGCCAGAGACAGAACAGGCTCTGTATGTGTAAAAAGAGACTTATCTAATCTAACACGACGGCCTGTTTCCTGCCACCCCATCCCATAACTCAATCCAGCTCTAACACATCATCTCCTCTCTCTCTCCAGTGCTCTCTCACACACACACACACACACACACACACACACACACACACACACACACACAGCTGGGTCTGGAGCTCTTCACAGAAAGAACGTCTCTCCCTCTCAGAATAGAAGCTGCGTGTAAATGCTAATAACTTGTGAATATTTGCTTAATATAATAGTAATATATTGAGAACATTTGACATGACACTGTAAAACAAAAACACTAGGCCTACATATGTATCACTTTACAAACTCGTTCGACTCTTTCCTACTGCTGTAGGCAAATGCTAAGAAAAGTTCCTACATAAAAACCAATAGCAGACCTTTAATTTCAGTATAATTAAAGCTGTTTCAGCAAAGAGCTTCATATTTGTGAGCTCCCAGCATGCATTGAAGCATGAATTAAAGCTGGTGTATGCAGTTATGTTAGTGTCATCTAATGGAAGGGCCGGATTACTTATAGTATAGAATAGTATATAATATCTTTCTATCTATCTATCTATCTATATATATATATATATATATATATATATATATATATATATATATATATATATATATATATATATATATATATATATATATAATATATATAAAATGTATCTATAATGCATTGCCCACATATTTTTATAAATTAAATAATTCATTTCAAATGTATTGCAACGATGTTGATGTTCATTTAATATACTTAACTATGTTAATGTAATCTTTAAATAGTAATCAAGAACTCTTTTAGTATGTCACAAGTAGCACTTTCTCCACAATAAATCTAACCTATTTAATGATTATAGTATAGTTAGATTTTAAGTGTAGCCATATAAAGAAAAGCACACACAGAAGAATTGCATACTTGTGCATTACTTAATAGTGTGCTATGAATGCTTTACATAATATGTTTGTGTTTTGTGGTAATAGGGTAATTATTCTTACATTTACGTGAATTACATGTATTTTAATTTCAATCAAATTTATTTTTTGTTTTTAATATTCAAATAGTCTATTATTAAACATGGAAAGCAACATAGAGTGTTAAACTTTTTTCATGGCAAATATGCAGTGTGTACTACAATTGGACAATTTAACAGTAAAATCATTTATAGTAAGTATATTAAGTTCCACAGTTGGGAAATTTTATTTATAACTAGTACATATATAATTTACAAAGATTTTACAAATTGTTAAAGCATTCAAAGCATACTTTTAAGAAATACACTAATAAAACTAATGAAAATGATCTAGAATTTGTTCAAGTGTTCTGAAGCAGTACTAAAGCAGAAATTGTATTTATATTTAAAATGTATTGTGTTTTTTATTTTTTTACTTTTATAAATTTTATTTATTAAAAAAGTTCTACTGCAAGTATTTTTAGTGCATTAAAGTATGCTTAATTTTTACCTGGTTACTATTTGTTGGAATGTCATGATCTGGTTCCTGAGCTTTCTCCCATAACCACTAGAGGTCATCTAATCTCCTCAGTCACACTACACCTTGGACTCCATTTCCCATAACACCCCATACCTGAGACGAATCACCTGCACAGGTGTTCCCAGTCAGCTCCCCTATTTAAGCAGTGTTCACAGACTCATTTCAAAGTCTTGCTTTGCACCGGCTGAGTGGTTTTCCAGTGATTTTTTTTGTCTGGTTTTATTCTTAGACTGTTTCCCCAGTTAACTCTGATTGTTTGCTGCCGGCCCTGACCTCTGCCTGGATATCGACCCCGTCTCTGTCTAACCCTTAGTCCGATCTGTTGTTTATAATAGAACTGCAAATGGATCCGCTCGCCTCTGATTCCTTTGTTGCATGGAAACACCTCTAGCTCATACAGACCTATGATCACAATATATTTTCCATCATACAGGATTTAGACCACATGATGGCAACAATGCTTTTTCTGGACCTGCATCTGCAATATAAAGATATTTCCCATTATAATGCATTTCACTGGCCAGTTCAGTTCTATGAACGTGAGTCATGGCTCCGTTTGAAGAATGCTAGGATAGATGGCACAGGCCTTAGTAAACACCTCTCATCTTTTTCACTTTTTCATTTGCATTTAGTATACTCTAAAAATGTAAGTATTTGCATGTGTATTCACACTAGTGTGTGTTTACATTCAGATCTCTCACTAAGGGTATGTGTGCCTCAGAGTGGCTCAAGGAGACATGATTGTTCTTTCTAAATCACCGTTATAGATCCAGCAGCAGGAGTCTGTCTTGTTTGGCTGCCTCCCAGTTTCTTCATCCTCTAGCATTTCTCTGTATTCCTTCCTGTCTGTTTCACATTGGGGGATAAACCTGCCATCACCGAGGATACACTCCTGCAGGAAGGAGATTTAATTAACAGGTCCTTGAAATCAGCCAAGACTGGAGATGCCCAAGCTGAAGCTTTCAGGTGCAGTGGAAGAGAATTCACACTGACACTATAGGTAACACCAGTGAAGGCACACAGTACACACAGTGTTATGCTCTAACCTCAGGAAACCAATACATTAACATTAATGCCAGTTAAAGAGGCTGCAGTATAAGGGACATTTTTCATGTATTGATCTTTATATGAAGGACTGTGTGCTTCAGAGCATTTATGCAGAGATCCTCTCTTTCTTTCTGACACATGAAACAAATTTTTATACAATGTTTGGGTTAATACCGAAAAGCTATTTTGTACAGTCATGTCAAGGTTCATGCAATAGCCAGATCTAGTCTGTAGTCCCACTTATTTTTTATAATTAAATCATAGCAGTGTATTTTTTATTAGCTCATCTATCAACATGATGGCGGTAAATTGAAGGCCTGGTGCAAACATATCCACATCACTATGATGAGTTTTTGAATTCTACATATAGTTATTTTAAAATGGATGTATGCTACAATGGTTAGTACTGTATTTACATTTACAGTATAGAAAAAAATTTAGTGATTTTGGCACTGAACCACTATATATCTATCCCTAAATGCTAAAGAAAGTGGTCAGTGGTTATAATCAATTATAAAAAGAAATAGCAGTATAGGATTTTAGGTGTTTTAAAAAAAGTTTTAATTATAAAGAGTCATCACAACATACACTCAAAAAAATATTTAGGCCCAATTCATAGGATTTATGTGTTTCAATTGAGTAAAAAATGTCCATCCATTTTTAATTTTAACCCAAATTAACTAATAAACTTTATGTGGTGCAAACTTGCCAACCTTATGTAAAAGAAACAAGTAAGTTATAAGATTTTGTAATGAGGAGGCGGAAGGCGACATTGAATCCAGAGAAACAGTAATCATAAACGGTAAGCCAGACAATGGGTCAGTAACAAAGAAGCAGTCCGATCTTACAACAAACAAAAAAGTGATCTGAGAGATGGTAGTGATAAGGCAGGCAGTGAGTCTTAACCAGCAAGGTAGTCTAATCATAGCAATGAATCCAATGGGCCGATCCTTGAAGCGTGAGTCAAACAGACAGGCAGAGTTAATACACGTGGCAAACAATCAAGATAAACAGAGAACGCTTAGTAGGGCAAAGTAAATTATGTAAATGTGATACATTTTATCAATAAACCCAACATATTTAATATTTTAATCCTACCACACCTAACCACACTGTGCTACAACAAAATAAAAAAAAGTCGGGTGAATTTTGTATTGTGGTGGGAGCTGAATTTTATACGTGCCAACAAATTTGGTACTCAGTTTCCTGCTGGACAGGTGCAGTCTCATGCCCTGCGTCATTAACCATACCCTTTGCCCAGCATATAAGTTGGGGTCTCCGATTGATGACAAGTTAGGCTACCAGTAGTGTTCTCGTAGCAGCAAGTGGGTTGTGTTGGCCCCTGGGTGTCCAGTGCCTAGAGAGGAGAGGAGTGGATGAAGTGGATTAATGGGGTGCGTTGGGAATGTGGAACATACCGTAAATGAATGAATGGCTCCCTCCAACCAATGATGCCATTCCTCCAACGCCAACTTGATGGCAAGAAGCTCACTGTTGTCAGTGTTGTAGTCAATTTCTCAATTGCCCTGCTGCTGTGACAACACGTCTCTTACCCCTGTAGTAGAGGCATCCATTTAAACCACGAAAAAGAGGCCAGGATCAGGATGAACAAGGAGAGGTACACTGGTGAATGCTTTCTTGAGGGTGGCGAAGGCTTCGGTGGCTGTAGATGTCCAGGACAGACACTTGAGATTCCCCTTTAATAGACTGGTCAAAGGTCTGGAAACTATGCTATAATTCTTGATGAAGCAACATTAAAAGTTAGGGAATCCAAGAAAGCGTTGTGGTCGTGTGGTGGAATCCGGCCAGCTTTCACCTTCCACTCATGAATCTGAATGCCAGAATGGAAATGTTGTACTCAAGGAATTGAACTGAGGTTTGGTGGAAGGTGCAAGGAGTCAGAGGGAAGCGGATCTATTTTCAGGGCTTTATTAAAAGACACTAACAAATAACAGGCATGGGTCAGACAACGCCAAGCAGGTGTGGCACAGGAAAAACACAAGAATAGTCCAGGTGTCACGGTGTGGTTTGTGAGAAGGAGCACTCAATGAGAAAAATAAACTTAAACAGTTTTAATCCTCTACAAACGAACAAAATGATAATATAGTTGCAAGCAGGCAGACAGGACAAAACCTACACGCATTACAGACGAGAACGGACGATAAAACAAACTGGAACTTAAATACACACAGGAAATCACTAAATTAACTAGACACAGGTGAACACACTAAGATAATTAACAGAAAGTAGGTCACACGGAACACATGGGAGAAGACAAAACAACTAAAAAAGAGTCCACATGTGTGACATATCCCCCCCCCCTCCCGGAAGGTACATCCTCGCACCGAAACAAAACAAAACAAAAACAGGAACTTGGGAGGGGGTTCCGGTGGAGGACGGGCCCCCAGAAGGGGGTTAGCAGACGGAGTCCAGGGAGATGCAGACAGAGGGAGGAGCCAGGGAAGAGACAGGAGGAGACCAGAGCAGGAGCCAATGGAGGGAGAAGCCATGGAGGAGGAATGATCGTCAACTCCATGGGACTGACCGACGGCGATGGAGCAGGTGGTGGAGGAGACAGAGACGGAGGTGAAGAGCAAGGCACACAAGGACCTAGGCGAAGCCGCTGGGTTCGGTGACCGATGCAGAGACGGGGGACGAGAAGGACGTTGTGGAGCCAGAGCAACAGAGGACTGAGGTGGAGCAGGAGGGAAGGAGGTGCCTGACAGAGCAGTGAGGACAAGTCGAAGCTGGAGGAGAGGACCAAGGCGGAACGATGGAGCCTGGGTGAGCTAGTGGACTGATGGGCCACGGTGGAGAGGAGGGAGCTAGGAGCCAAGTGGGAGCTGACAGGTCTACAGACCGAGGTGAAGTCCAGGACTCAGAGGCCAGACGATGAGGCGAGGGATCCTCCACCCACAATGAGCTGAGGATGAGCGCAGGGGCTGCTGGAAGACATCGGCGGTGGATGGTAAGGGTGGGAGGTACTGGAGGGAGCACTCGAGGCGGGGGCACTGGAGGGAGCGCTCGAGGCGTGGGCACCGGAGGGAGCGCTCGTGGCGCGGTCATTGGAGGGAGTGCTCGAGGCTCAAGTACTGGAGGAAGCGCTCATGGCGTGGGCACTAGAGGGGAGAGCTCGTGGTGCGGGTACTGGAGGGAACGTTTGTGGTGTGGGCACTGGAGGGAGAGCGCTCGAGGCTCGGGCACTGGAGGGAACACTTGAGGTGGGGACACTGGAGGGAGCACTCGAGGCGCGTGCACTGGAGGGACGCTCGAAGAACAGTGTTCAAATTCAAATTCAAATTCAAATTTTATTTGTCACATACACATACATACATGGTACGACATGCAGTGAAATGTTCTTTACAACCGTCCAGCATCAAAATAGAAACAAAATTTAAATGTATATATAAATATAAAATATAAGAAATATATATAAAAAGAAGTGTGCAAAGTAGAATATAAAAAAATAAAATAAAATAGAATATAAATATAAAGTATAAGATATAAAGTGTAAAGTGTAAGTGTAAAGTGGCTGTGCAATGTCCAGTGCAAAGTGGCTAGTGCAATTGTCCAAATGTAAGTGGCGAGTATCTGGGGAAAGAGGGGTGAACATGGGAATTCCGGTATTTAGGTGCTGGGTGTTCTCTGGTTCAGACTCCGAATGGCCTGCGTGGAAGAAGCTCCTCCTCATTCTCTCTGTGTTTGCCTTCAGGGAACGAAAGCGCTTTCCTGAACGCAGCAGAGAAAAAGAGTCCATTGTTGGGATGGCTGAGGTCTTCCACGATCTTCCTGGCCCTGGTACAGCACCGCTTGTTGTAGATGTGCTGCAGCACAGGGAGCTCAGTGCGGATGGTGCGCTCAGCTGACCGCACCACCTTCTGGAGAGCTCGCCTGTCCTGCATGGTGCTGTTTCCAAACCAGGAGGTGATGTTTCCCGTCAGGACACTCTCGATGGTGCAGGTGTAAAAGTTCCTGAGCACCTGAGATGGGAGTCTGAAGTCCCTTAAGCGCCTCAGATGGTATAGACGCTGCCGGGCCTTCTTCACCAGGGTGTTGATGTGACAGGACCAAGACAGGTCCTGCGTGATGTGAACACCCAGGTACCGGAAACTGTCCACTCTCTCCACTGGGGTCCCGTCGATCTTGATGGGATGGTAAGAGCGCACCTGCTTCGTGCTGAAGTCCACTATTAACTCCTTTGTTTTGCTGACGTTCAGGAGAAGATTGTTCTCCTGACACCATCTCTCCAGGTTGTTGATCTCCTGAAGGTAGGCCATCTCATCGTTGTTGGAGAGCAGGCCCACCACGACAGTGTCGTCAGCAAATTTAATGATGGTGGTGGAGTTTGTAGTGGCCACACAGTCATGTGTGTACAGCGAGTACAGCAGGGGCTCAGAACACAAACCTGAGGGGCTCCAGTGCTGAGAGTGAGGGAGGATGAGGTGTGTTTTCCCATCCGCACGGCTTGTGGTCTCAGTCGGTCAGGAAGTTGGTGATCCAGTGACGCAGGGATGGGCTGAGTCCCAGGACCTCCAACCGAGGTGAGCGTGGAGGAACTATGGTGTTGAACGCTGAACTATAGTCCACGAACAGCATTTTCACATAGTTCCCTTTCCTAAAATCCAGGTGGCTTGTGGTTGTGTGGAGGAGGTGTGTGATGGCATCCTCGTGAGACCGGTTTTGGCGGTAAGCAAACTGTAGTGGGTCGAGTGTGTCCGGTAGTGATGCGGTGATGAAGTCTCTGACGAGTCTCTCGAAGCACTTCATCACTACAGACGTCAGAGCTACAGGGCGGTAATCATTAAGGCAAGATGGTTGAGGTTTCTTCGGCACAGGAACAATGATGGACTCTTTGAAACACGAGGGGACTACAGACTGTTTCAGGAGAGATTAAATATCTCAGTGAACACCGGTGCTAGCTGGTCAGCACAGGCTCTCAGAACCCGACCTGTGATGCCGTCAGGTCCTGCTGCCTTCCTGGTGTTCACTCTCCTGAATGCCCTCCTTACGTCAAAGTGCTTCGAAATGGTGAACGCGATTTCCTCTCCGGCTCTCTCGGCGTGCGTGCTGTTCATCATGCGCTAGCGGCGCTAAGCGTGATTAGCGTGATTAGCTGCAGCCTTGAAACGAGCATAAAGGTGTTTAGCTCGTCTGCCAGAGAAGCATCCGCGCTCTCCACTCTGGAGGTTGGCGTTTTATAGTCCGTGATGTTTCTCAGTCCCTGCCAAAGGCTCCTAGAGTCACTGTGTTGAAACTGTGACTCAAGTTTCCTCCCGTAGCGCCTCTTTGCCTCCTTTACCGCTCTGCGCGCACGCCGTATGACGCAGCCTTGTATTCAGACATATCCCCGTTGACAATCCCCGTATTATAGGCTGCGGAGCGGGATCTCAGAGAGTCGCGGATAGTTTTGTCTACCCACGGCTTCTGGTTGGGAAACGTCCTGATGACGGTTTTCTCTACCGTGTCATCCGCTAGTTTCCCGATGAATCCCACCACCGCTTCCGTGAACACGTTGACGTCCTCGGAGCTACACCTGAACATGGCCCAGTCTGCGTCATCCAAAGCGTCCTGCAGAGCGGCCACCGAATGGTCAGTCCAGCGTGACACCTCCCTCTGTACCGGGGCTTCCTGTTTCAGCCTCTGTTTGTAAACAGGTACGAGGAAAATGGCGGCATGGTCCGATTTACCAAACGGTGGGCATGATTTTGCCTTGTAGCTGTCTCTGAAGGGTGTGTAACAGTGATCCAGTGTCCTTTCGCCCCTGGTGGGGCAGGTGATGTGCTGGTGAAAGTTCGGCAGTGCGCGCTTGAGGTTTACACTGTTAAAATCCCCCAGCACAATGAGTGCGGCGTCCCGGTGTTGTGACTGGTGTGTTGTGAGGTGGTCGTGTAAATCCCATATTGCAGCGTCCGTGTCCGCTTGAGGTGGAATATAAACGGCGCTGACTATGACCGAGCTGAATTCCCGTGGAAGATAGAAAGGGCGACATTTGATGGTCAGAAGTTCCAGGTTTGGTGTGCAGGAGCGTGAGAGAAGAACAACGCTCGCGCTGTCGCACCAGCGGTTGTTCACCATCAGACACACTCCACCTCCCCGTGTCTTCCCCGACTCCATTGTTCTGTCCATGCGGTAAACGGAGAAAAACTCGGCCGGTTGTATGGCGTGGTCCGGTACCGCTGGGTTCAGCCATGTCTCGGTGAAGCAGAGGAGGTTGCAGTCCCGAATGTCTCTCTGGAACTTGATCCTTGCCCTGAGGTCATCGAGCTTGTTTTCCAGAGACTGGACGTTGGCTAACAGGACACTAGGTAGGGGAGCGCGGTGTGAGCGTGCCCTCAACCTGTTCCTGGACGCCGGCTCGTTTCCTCGTGGACGCCGCCGGTGCGGTCGCGCCCTTTTGTCTTCGTCAGGATCTCGCTCGGCCAGCATGGGTCCGGGTTTAAAAACGGCGAAAGTTGGGTGCATTGTACACCAATAGATATAAGAGTGGCTCGGTCGTATGTAATAATAGCCATCTTATATAAAGAAAACCGCGCAGACTGTCCAAAATACTAAAAATTAAAAGAAAAACAAAAAGTTTTGCAGGAGCGGTCGTGACGGCAGCCGAACTCAACGGCGCCATCTTGAACTTTCGTGACGTGTTTGGGGGGGCGCTCTTGGGCAACAGTCTCTGGGGGGGCGCTCTTGAGGCAGGGATTCAGGACGACTGGACGGAACCAGCGGGCATTCAGGATGGCTGGATGGAATCAGGATACAGAGGAGGTGACAGGTCTAATTCCAAATCCCAGTCATCCAGCAATAGGTGATGGGAATAGAAGTCCAGAGTGGTGTGGAGAGGGAGTCATCTGGTGGTGAGACAAACGTTCGGAAGTAATCAGCTAAGCAATTACACTTGCGACAATGAGCAGTAAGTACATTTTTTGTGCTCAATGTGAACCGTTAATAAAAAAATAAAACAAGGATGGTAAATTTCAAAAGACACAAAATAACATTTGAAAATTCTGTGCTTTTTAAAAAATGCTTGTATCTGTTTGCTATTTGTAATTAGAATTTATAGTTTGATTTTTGGGCAACACTTTACAATAAGGTTCATTAGTTAACATTAGTTAGAAACAAAGAATGAACAATACCTCTATAGCATTTATTAATCTTAATTAATGCTAATTTCAGTATTTACTAATGCATTATTAAAATCACAAGTTGGGTTTGTTAATATTAGTTAATGCACGGTGAGCTAACAATGTATGATTGTATTTTATGGACTAACATTAACAAAGATTAATAAATACTGTAATAAATATATTGTTGATTGTTTGTTCATGCTAATATTAACAAATGACACCTTGTTGTAAAGTGTTACCAGTGTTTGGTTTAATCTTGTTAAAAGGCATCATAATATATTATGAACTATAATATATAATAGTGCAATAAAAATGTATATTATTTGTTGAAACAAATACATATATATATATATATATATATATATATATATATATATATATATATATGTGTGTGTGTATATATATATATATATGTGTGTGTGTATATATATATATATATGTGTGTATATATATATGTGTGTGTATATATATATATATATATATATATATATATATATATATATATATATATATATATATATATATATTGTTTGTGTTTTTTCAATTTGAAGATTAAGTGACATTTTACTGGTATTTGAGGACTGAACTAAGAAAATCCCCCAGTTTCCATTTCACAAATCTGGTCATCTTACTGGCAGGAGCTGTGAGGGATAATGCTTTATTTTGTGATCTCATTTGGTACCCCTGGAATTTGAAGTTGACAAATTCTCTGTTGAATTATTCTTTGAAAAGACATGTCGTTCTTTAGTTGGCGTTATTTTGGACAGACAAATAATCAAGAAAACAAAAATACCAAAGCCTGCCTCAGTTTTTACACTTTATATTTGAGGGCCTCAAAATAGATATTGACTTTGCTAATCAAGTTTAATTGTTAAATGCAATTGCATTTATAAAGCAGTAAAAGACCACTTTACAAAGAAGTAGTAGTAATAAGTAGTTAAAAAACAAGAACTACTGGTATGGAGGCAATTGCACTGTGTGGGTGAAATATGGTACTATTTTCATAAACTGTTATAATTCACAAACATTAAAATTCTGTCAGTTACTCACCCCAGGATCTTTCAAACCTGTCTGAATTTCTTTCTTCTGTTCAACACAAAAGAAGAACAATGTTAACCAGTTGCTTTTAGCTTTTAGCTATCAACGTCCATAGTATTTTAATACTATTTCATGTTTTCTTTCAGTTACAGCAGTTTTAGTATTTATTTTTTGAACTGGCTTGCTGTAGACCTAATTGATTGCATGCACCTAAAAAATATTATTTATATATTATTTTGTGCAATTTTTACTCCTCTTGTTAACTCTTGTAACTAACAACTTTTAACCCTGTGCACTTTTAATGTTAATGATTGATGTTGAGACTCAAAAGATCTGATTTGTGAGCACCTTCTCTAAGACCGCTTCAGTATTTAGTAGTCTGCAGCTATGAAGAACATAATAAAATTAAACCTCAATGAGTATGGTAGGTTCAACTCCAGATTCGCCATCAATAATGCCATGTTTAGCAACATGAGTCAGCCTATTCATAAATCCCCTACTGAACCACGTCTCTTAAATTATCTCAGGCTACATCATGGTCACAAATTAAAAGCCTTTTTAATTTCAGTAGGAAATCCAGTAGTGACAATTACCCGTACAGAAGTGTTATATATACGATACATGTAATATAAATGAAATATATAACACAGACTTATATATATATTATAGTGATATTACTATATTATCTGTAAGTTTTAGAATAAAGATATAACAGATAATACATACAGTATATTTTTAATATATTAGCAATAGTGTGTGCGTGTGTGTGTTTACATATAAATAAATGCCTCTTAAAAATCGAAGGAACAAAGAGAAAGATGTTGCTTAATTGCCGTGAGGTGCACAGTAACTTTCGACAGGCAATTCTGTCATTCTTTCATTTTTATTTATTACTGCTCGTCAATTAACACAACACTAACACACATGTCACTGCTTGTCAGGAAAAGCAGAAAAGTCTATGCACAACAATCTTATTTCTTCCCTCTTGGCAAACAGCGTGCACACTTCTGTTCCCCCTGGATGGGTGAAAAAGAATGAGACGGAGGTGGGAGGGTGGCAGCAAGTTTCAAGATGCACACCCAACTCTTTATTCCTAGAAGACTGCTTTCAAGAAAACAACGCGTGTGAGCATGCCTGGGACCCAAGGAGTGTAACACTCACACACTTACATACTCACGAGAGAGTGGGGGAGTCATCGGCTCTGCTTTTCAATCTAAATGCAAATGTGAAGAACAGGAACTCATAAGCAACAGGACAGAAGATAAAACAAAAGAGAAAAAGCGCAAGATTAAGAAACACTTGTGTGTCATCACGTTTTAGAGTATGTGAGTGTGCATAGTTCCTATAAGTTTAAGTCGTGATCAACAGAAGACTTTGTTTTTCCGTGGATGTGTGCCTGTCCGCTCGTGGAATGCAGCTAATTCTTCTTTAATGAGCTGCTGATGTCATTAGTGTGAGGTGTATGCATCACTGCGTCCTCAATTGGCTGAAACCATAGTGATGAGGCAATCCACACGCACATAGCCATCACGTCAGGCTTTGAAATGAAGATGCACTTCTGTCAGTGCAGGAGTCATCCTTCGCCGATCGGCCAGCGTTGGTTAAGAATGCAGTTACATTTTTTTATAAAGGTTTAAAGGTTGTTTTCGTTTCTTTTGTGTGCTAATGAATCACTGGCTGAATTCATCCCAGTTAACAAAAGGTTCATTCATTAACTGATGTGGCAAACCAGCAAAAAAAATAATCTGACTCTGCACCATATTTACAATTAAACCCTAAGTGACAGTTACAAAGCCACAGAAAGATTTGTTTACCCTTTATTGTGGGTGTATAATGAGGTTGTATATGATGCCCTCAGAAACGCGCTGCTCATTATCAGTAAAAGCTGTTCACTGGTTACAGAAACATTTCCTTGTAATACACCTTGAGCTCCTCTAATAAAAGAAATATTTCAGGATTTCTCAAGTACTGTACTTATTAAATAAATGTAGCGTGTGTTAAAAGCATTACATAAAATAGAATATATTAAATACCTCACACTCAAGATCGCGATGTCCTTTTAAAAGAAAACTTTAAAAGGAAGTAAACAATCTTTTGATCTTTCTCCTGTTCCTTCTCTCAAAAGCTCTATTTTCAACATACATTTGATAAATCAAGTGGCCAATTCATAATGTAATCCTTCATTTATTTTGGGGTTTATGGATGTCTTTGTACGTATATGTGTGTGTGCTGGAAAAAGAGGTACTCTTTGGCAGATAGCTCATATTTCACCACTCCGGTTGTGAATCTCGGCCCACAGCCGAAACACATAAGCAGCTTCCAGATTAATAAATAAGCAGGCAAATAATTGGCACCAATTAAATATTGAAATGCAGCGGTTGTTTACAGAAAAATGACTGGAGCTACAAATTGGGACATTAAGCTCCACTATAAGACAGCATGTTATCTCATTTTACAGATTCATTTGGCAAGCATCAATCTTCTACTATGTCTTTTCATGTGATTATCTTGTTACAGCCACTTCAGTTTGACTGCGTATCATGGCATTATGTGTCATATAATGTGTTATTTTTATGACAAAGAACATATGTCTTGTGGCATATATTAAATTTCCAGATATGAAATATATTGTCAAGAGGTAAAAACAGAACTAAACAATTTTATATATAAATATCTAAACTATACAAATATGTACGTTTATATATGTGATACTTTTTTGGATATGCACTATATTGCCAAAAGTATTCGCTCACCCATCCAAATAATGTGAATCAAGTGTTCCAATCACTTCCATGGCCACAGGTGTATAAAATCAAGCACCTAGGCATGCAGACAACCATTTGTGAAAGAATGGGTCGCTCTCAGGAGCTCAGTGAATTCCAGCGTGGAACTGTAATAGACTGCCACCTGTGCAACAAATCCAGTCTTGAAATTTCCTCACTCCTAAATATTCTACAGTCATCTGTCAGCTGTATGTGAAGCGTTTGGTAATGACAGCAACTCAGCCACGAAGTGGTAGGCCATGAAAACTGACGGAGCAGAGTCAGCGTATGTTGAGGGGCATAGTGCGAAGAGGTCACCAGAGTCAGTCGCTACAGACCTTTATGTGGCCTTCAGATTATCTCAAGAACAGTGGCGCAGAGAGCTTCATGGAATGGGTTTCCATGGCCGAGCAGCTGCATCCAAGCCATACATGCAATGCAAACTGTTGGATGCAGTGGTGTAAAGCACGCTGTCACTGGACTCTAGAGCAGTGGAGACACATTCTCTGAAATGACGAATCATGTTTCTCCATCTGGCAATCTGATGGGCCAGTCTGGGTTTGGTGGTTGCCAGGAGAATGGTACTGGTCTGACTGCATTGTGCAAAGTGTAAAGTTTGGTGGAGGGGGGTTTATGGTGGGGTTGTTTTTCAGGAGCTGGACTTGGCCCCTTAGTTCCAATGAAAGAATCTGAATGCTTCAGCATACCAAGACATTTTGGACAATTTCATGCTCCCAACTTTGTGGAAACAATTTGGAGCTGGCCCCTTCCTCTTCCAACATGACTGTGCACCAGTGCACAAAGCAAGGTCCATAAAGACATGGATGACAGAGTCTGGTGTGGATGAACTTGACTGGCCTGCACATAGCCCTGACCTCAATCCCATAGAACACCTTTGGGATGAATTAGAGCGGAGACTGAGAGCCAGGCCTTCTCGTCCAACATCAGTGTGTGACCTCACAAATTCGCTTCTGGAAGAATGATGAAAAATTCCCAAAACACTCCTAAACTTTGTGGACAGCCTTCCTAGAAGAGTTAAAGCTGTTATAGCTGTAAAGGGTGGACCGCCCTCATATCGAACCCTATGGATTAAGAATGAGATGTCAGTTAAGTTTGAGTCAAGACACTTGAGTCAAGGCAGGTGAGCGAATACTTTGGACAACATAGTGTATGTCATGTATATATATATATATATATATATATATATATATATATATATATATATATATATATATATATATATATATATATGCCCAGAGAATGTAACACATGTGGGAAATTATATTGCTTTTTGGTAACATAAAATGACAATGTTACTCTTCATATATTGGGCAATATTGGTCATACGTTGGTCATACGACTTAATCAAAAACCTATGGTACATTAAACTTCAAAAATCTTCATCATCAGCTGCCATAATTATATTGCATTATAGCTATTGTGTCAAGGTTTGGCTGGTTATCATTGTCAAGTTAGATTCTCCACCATCTGTTTCCAAAAAAACATTTTGCAAGCAACTCATAAATCAGTAGTATATTGTTACATTGCAGTAGATGGCTTACCAATTACATTTTCAAAGTGTGAAGGTCTCCAGAAGGACCTGTGATGATTTTAGCTTGACTTCAACTGTTTTAGTTGCTCAGCTTTGGGCTTTTGTTCATTTTCATCCTTGAGGGCTTTGTGGGTGTAAGTCAAACAGTGAAATGGAGAGATTTCAAGCAGCATTGGTATCCAATCCAATTAGAGCCAGCAGGGTTGTCCATGTGGTAGACTGTGAGACATAAGACAGAGCATTAAGGCAGTATTTGGGTAATGCCTGCTGTCCTGTATACCGCTGCCTAATTGAAATTCATGAGGAAAACACCATGTGAATACCACCTCTTGAATGTTTTGTTTTCCTCGAGAAGCAACTCAGCTGGGATCTGTGGGAACACATTTACAGTGCTTGAGTACATCTCTGATAAATACTGAAACACTATACTTTGCTTATTCTAGGTGTGTTGACGTGATGCAGCACTATAGTCTGAACAGCCTAAATTGAAAGAGCTCTGTGATCAAAGCTCAGAGAAGCAGTTGTGATCATGAAAGTGGATGCTTTTGAAATTCACAAATCCATTTAAAAGTTCTACCTACACTGCTGTTGTGTCCTTGAACAATATTTGTCAAAATGCAATTAGGATTCACATAATCGAGACATTATCAAACTGTTGAATATTCTGAAAACGTTTAGAGAAAGATACAATCTTCATTGCTAACACTTCAAAGTCGAAACAAGGGAAAATATAGGGCTTTGATCTTTGGTATTTATTAAGGCCTAATTGAAGGAATTCTCTCTTAAACAACGCAGACGCTCTTTGAAGCTTGCTACCATTTAACAGTTCTTTGAATCTAGTCTTTAACATTTATCTTCACATTTTTGGCTTGAAAATATATACGCAGATCCAAGACTGACAGGTTGAGAGGAGGGAAATTTCACAACTTGCTTGTTTGTTTGATTTGCAAACAGTCACTGTCGAAACTGGGGGAGGGTGCCAGTGTTTATCAGGCCTTCAGAGAAAAGTGAAGCTGGTGACATTTTGGCAACCCTTGAGCCTACAGTATGCAAGTGCAGGTTGTGGAAGGACACAAATTCACTCAAAGTCACTATTTTAAGAACATAGCAAGAAGCTTAGCCTCGGAGCTCTAAATATTCAGAGAGAGGAAGGTGTGTGTTATTGCCAGCCAATTTTTTGACAGCACCCGGGGCTGCAGCGTGAGTCAGCAGCGCAGATGTCTGCTGCTAGCACTGCTCACATCTGGAGAGCCAAGGACACACAACAAATGTCATCAACATGTTGCTTCATCTGGCTTCAAGGGGGCAGAAAAAACATCATCCTGATTAGTGGATCTAAACCAGCAGGGCCATGTCAGGGGTTGTTAGTCATGTCATGCCAGCAACCAAAAACTATAAATACAATTTACCTCTAGAAAAAGGCCTTTTTTTTATTGCAAAGCCTTAGTGGACAGGCATGAACAAGGTGAACAACAGTGCTGTTATGTTCTTTTGACAGTAAAAAGAATGAAGTCTTACTAGCTCATACAGCTGTAAACATTAGCTCACAGCGAGGAGCATCTAGTTTCGTTTTACAGTTTATAATTTAACACTGAATTATATTATTCATGCTATTTAATAACTATGTGAAGCATTTGATTTCTGTACCAAACAGAATTACAATATAATGAGTGTGTTCAAACAGGTTCCATTGTACACAGTATACACCCTTGTCTGCTATTCCCTTGTGAATATTTATTACAAAAATATATTTTTAAAAAGTATACCGAACTGCAATCTGAATGTAAGTTTTTTTGGAAAATTGCATTTTATAAATTTTATAATTATACTTCCAAAACGTAACTAGCAAAATCACCGTCAATCGTTTATGGTTTACTAAGAAATATTTAAATTTAATTTCCTTTATATAATGTGAAGAAATATAATCGTGACTCAATGCCAAGGCACAGTAAAGCTATTCTTGTGGCGCAAAGGTATACCCGCCCTAAAATATGTGTGTTTCTCTTATTTTGTCACCTCTGCAGATTCACATGGTCAGTTTGCTTTGTCAGGTGATTTGACAGTGCTGGTGTTGTTCAAGAGGTTTTTCAGCAGTACAGCTACTTTGGTTTTAATGTCTTGCGGGGATGTGTATTGTGCAAAACAATACAACAATGACAACCGAGTCTTTAACTGCAAGCAAGTGATCAAATAACAATTTAAAATATTTTAGAGTAGGGGTCATGATGTAAAGATTTGAAAAAAAAAGGAGATTTTCTCCTCCTCATTGTGACCTTTATATTGCTTACTGGGGTTTCAAGTCAGCAGTAAGTCTGATATTTAATCTGCAATAATGCATTTTGTTAAAGTTTTATTTTTGATGTTTTTATGCCTTTATTTTTGAAAGGGCAGTAGGTTGACAGGAAGTGAAGTGGGAGAGAGAGAGAGAGAGAGGGTGAACAGAATCTGCCTACGAAGCTATCATATATTTTTTACATTGCTATTCCATTGTTGTATAGTTCAATTTATACATTATTATGGCACGGTTTCATAGACAGGGCTTAGCCTAAACCAGGATTAGGCCATAGTTCACTTAGGATATTTAAATATTTTTTATAAACATGTCTTAGAAAAAAAACATTACTGGTGTGCATTCTGAGACAAAACAAATGCAATGACATATTTTAAGATCAGTAATGCAAAGTGTCTTTCAGTTGAAACAGCTCAGTTTCAAAGTGAAACATCCAGAGTGGTGCTAAAACTCAGGTTCTTCGGTGACCCTGGCACATATTTGTAAAGTTGATATAGGCGCATTCTGCTGTGTTTGTATTACATTGCTTCAAGTACGTATTCTGGTGGTTCATAATTCAAATATTTGAGAAGTGTCGCTAAAAGTTAATGTTCTATTGTATTAAAAGGAATAACAGTTGTGGGAGTTTTACTGCCTATAGTGTTCATTTCAGCTGTAAACTGTAGCAGTTTGTATGTATAAGCACTTTTCAAGTCTGTGAAACCAGGGGTATAAACCACAATCATAATACAAAGTTGATGTTTTCCGAGTTAAACCAAAGCACGTACACTTTCTATTATATGCATTCTATTTATATCCTTTTTTTGCTCACTGTATATCACCTGGGAACCCCCAGCACTGCACATTTTATCAGACAGACTCAGTTCAACCACTCTCTGCTATGATTTGAATCAGGTGTATTAAATAAGGAAGCTAAAATATGCAGTGCTGTGGGTCCTCTAGGGCCCCATTCTTTATATACAATAATACATCTGATATGATGTGACAAATGTTAGATCTTCTAATCATGATTCATCTCTGGCAAATTTGGCTCTTCAAATGCATTTGCAAATTTGATTAAAGCATCATGATTATGCTGTCTGAGATTACTGTGAATTCTCATTGATACTTGAAACCATAGTTAGCGAAGCAGTGACTGGTTGCCAGTATGACGGCAACAATATCACGTCATTAATAAGAGTTTAAGAGTAAGTAGAGTATCTTTATAATATCAATACAGATTCTGTTTCAGTGGTAGGACAAATGGTACCTTTCACAAAGTTCCCTGCATCCCTTGCACGTTTTCAGGCACAGTAGCAGTCATCACCCACATTAAAGGACAGCGCTGGACAAGATGTGGGAAATCTGATTAGCCAAAGCAATAATTAACAGATTTTTCTATTTTGTTGCCCTATGGATTACATGTGCATAACTGGAATAGAAGAAAGTACTTGACACACATGACTATCTCTGGATGTTAACTTAAACACTCACTGGTTCAGAATCACACCCAGTATTGCACAAACTCCAGGTTTCTTAATCTAATCGTGTTCTGTAATAATGTGGCAAGTCCTTTTTTCATGTAATTAGTTACCATTGATGCATTATAATGATCCTCGGAAGCACTTTAATTAGATTTGAATCATTAATGAGAAACTCATGGTTAATGAAGTTTGATTGGACATGTGAGTGTGCAGAGACAGACCCACATGTACGCTTTCACAACACACACACACACACACACACACACACACACACACACACACACACACACACACACACACGTTACTAAATGAATGGATTTAGTTAGATTCCAGTATTATTTTTGCAAAGTGTTATATCTGGGAGTTAAGACAGTTTATGCATGTGTGTATGTATATGTATATATATATATATATATATATATATATATATATATATATGTGTGTGTGTGTGTGTGTGTGAGAGAACAAATTAGTTTTCTTAAAAAAGGCTAAATTAACAAATTTAAAATACATTTCTCTGTTGGGATTGCAATTACAAGAGTCTTCCTATATGCTGACAAATTACTGCATTTTCAGTGTTCACACTTTGTAAAAATGCTCTTTTATTCCCCCTTTATAGCACTGGACAGTAAATGTTTTTTGCACATAGAATTCATGTGTTTCTGTTAGTCTATAAGTAATACAGGTCTACAATTACATATAGACCAAGTATAGTACAGGTAATGTGTTGCTAATTTATACAAAATAGTACCTTTTTGTGTCTCTTTTACATAGGTCAAATTTTCAATTCCATCATCCTTGTTAAGCTTGACAGACCAACAATTCCTCTATGAAAAAAAAATCGAACAACTTCCTCTTTCATGCCGTTCATTTTTCTCTTCCAATCCTTCACTGCTGCTGTTCATTTGCACGAGCATGCCTTTTCTGATAACTACTGCATAACCCTTAACCTTGGCTCATGGCCACATGGTCATAAGAAATCCCTCGAGGCATTACGGTGGATACTCATAACGCTCTTTACCGTCCACATGCCTGAAGGTATCGCACGCTTTAACCTTTTGACCCCCTGTTACCATTGTATGCGATGTGGGAGGATTCACTAATTTTTCTTAGCCCTAGAACTTTTATCTCACAGTTGCATAAATTCCACGTTGATGGTTTTTAATTTAAAGAATTTAATTGTTGCTCTTTTCAGTGCCTAGTAAGGGTAAAGTGGCAGAAGTGGCATTCATTTCTGTCAGCAATAAAAACGAGGCTGTGATTGACTGCAGTTCTTCCATACGTCCAAGCATCCCCTTTTTCAAAACATTATGGTAACCAGGTTTTTGTTTATATTTTTGCCTTTTGTTACTAATGTCAAGAGAAGTGATAAGTATTATAAATCAAATATATCAATTAAAATTAGTGTTATATAGCAAAATCGAATGTAGAAGTCGGCCTTCAGCAGAAAGCTCCACCATCTTGTTTCTACAGAGCAGTGGGTGTGGCCTGTCTCACACACAATAACAAAGACGCCTCAGCAAAAAAACAGAATGCATCTCTCAAAAGTCTTTACATTTTTCTTGTTACCTCCCGCTTGGGAGAAGTCAAGTTGTTTTTAAGTTGATGATACTGATGAAGTCGTCAGAGTAACGCTAACAACATTAGCTTGTATATTAATATGTGTGTCTCTTAGGGTGAGAGTGAGAGAGAAAGCGGAAGAGATGTGCTTGCCATACGTAATAAAACATAACTTTGTATCAAAACATGGAAATTGTCACGCCCCTGGACTGTTTTGTTTGTTTGCAGTCCCCACATGCTCTGTGACCTAGTTTCTGTCTCCCCTGATTGTATCATTATGTTCAGGTGTGTGTCATTAATTATCTACATTTTCTCCACTTTATAAGTTCCGTTCAGTTCAGTGTCCTTCGTCCGGCATTAATGTTGATTTGTGTTGCATACATGTGGTTTTTGCCTTTGTCTTTCATCTGTATGAATTATTAAATACTATAATTGTGAATTTTCAGCATTGTGCCTTCATTCCACACCGCAGCTGTGACAGAAATTAAATTTATATTATTGTATTTATTTGTTTGGCCAGTGTTATTGCAGGTTTTGGTTATTTTGCTGTTGTAAGACATGAAATAACTCAATGTTGCGAAGTGATATGGAACTGTAATTTGGTCAAAGAGCTGCCTGGAACTATGTTCTCCTGCGGTTCTGTTCATCAGCCAATCAGAGCATTCAGCTGCCCCGTAGTATAAGTCGAAATTTTTATTCCCCAGTGTTGAACTTCTGTTACATGTTTGATAAGCTGTATGTGTGTTGCTCAGTGTTAATATGTTCATCGCATGAAGTGGTTGTATCAAGTAAAATCACATTTATATACCACTTTATACAACAAGCTTCTTAATAACAGCGTTAATGTTGCAGAATCAATTTATTTTTCAGATGTAAAGCAGCGCTACAGAAGACAATAGTGTCATTATTCAGCTCAATTCAGATCAGCGTTGATTCAGATCAGTTCAATAACTGTCAATTTTATCTGTTAACAAATGAGTTCAGTTCAACTACAATCAGCTTCAAATCAATACATTCTGATGTTGATTCAGTTTAGCTCAGTAACTTTCATGTTGCATAGTTTTGAAAATTAAAATTCTATTTAACTATAGTTAATGCTTATAGAAGATGACATTCTCAGCTAATTTTATTTCATTTTTTTAATATCATTTTTATAATTAATAAATAATAACTGTGTCAGTGTTCCGAAGTTCATAAATGATGAAAAGCGTTCACTTCAGCTGTAAGCAGAAGCCAATAGCGTTATTACTCAGTGCAAATTATTCAGTGTCTCTTCAGAAGACTTATTTAATAGCTTGAAAGAGAACGTAAGGATGGTCTTATGAATGTTTTGATACTTGAAAGTTTTGGCAGAATGTACTTTCAGTGGAGAGAAAGAAATCTCATAGGTTTCTTTAAAAATACCTGTTTGAGTTTTAAAGATGAACGATTTGGGTGAACTATCCCTTTAAATCCAATCTGAACAATTTGTTCTTGAATGAGACTGATCCGTTGTTTGAGTTCATCTCACTGACTCGATCTGGTTACTGTAGCTTACTGAACTGCATGACCTTCAGTGAATAATGACTTAAAGTTTGTCTGGTCCTTCCTAAAAGCTATCGAATGGCTTCAGAATATGTTAAGTCCATTTTTCTTCAGATATTCAACCTTTTTAAAGTATTTTTTATCTTTCTCACTGAAAGCTTTCTTGCTAAATGCTATGATGTGACAGCTCTAGATTTACAGTAATCCAAACATTAGTTTTTTCTCTTCCATCTGGCATGCGATGGGTGAGATGGGGGTCAGCAGCCCCCAGTGGCGTGTCATTTCCTGTTTTCTGTTACAGATGTCTTGTTTTAAAGACATTTTAAGTAGAGAGCGAGACAAGAAGAGAGAATCCTCTTAGAAACCAGCCTTCACAAATCAGACTGCAGTACTGGATTCTCTGACAGCCAGACAGTGCTAATGACGACCTGGTTTTCTATGCCTCCTGTTCTCTTTTTCAACACACACACACACACACTCGTGGATGCTCTGGCATCTTCCTTTTCCTCAACAGCAGGCTGTGCTGTGTGCTATGTAGGGCAAAATAAATGAGCAAAGTCTATTCTTATAGCGCCGTGGAGTCCTCTACTCACCCCTTGCGCTGCCCACTGCGCTCCTCTGCTACTAATTCACTTCATATATAGTGTGATGCTATCATTTTGTCACAGTGATGTTGCAGTAAATGTATTTCGTTAGACGATCAAAGGTGCACCATAAAGCAGCAGTGTTTTTATGAGGTCTGTGTGACCTGGTTGGGTTTCCGTGTATGTCACTGATACAGGCAACTGAGCCGCCGCGAGACAGATAAATGAATGTAGCAAACGGGTCCGAAGTGGAGAGCTGTGCAACTCTCCCATCTGCTGGTCACTTTGACTGCTGCACAGTTGATCGATGGCGATAGTGGTTTAAATCCTTAGCTATAACTTGTTATTGAATGGTATATGAAGTAAAAAGTGGCATGTGGTATTGCACCGTAGTGACAGTAAAGTCAGTAATTCAATAATGTATTGCTGTTTTCAGAGGGGAGGTTTACAAGCTTCAAAATCAGTCATGGGAGTGTCGTAAAAAAATATCAATTTACATGTATTTTAAGCCTTTTGAAGGCACGAGACTAAATTTTTAAGCTGTTATTCACTGAAAACCTTGACATTTGCCTTACTTAATGACCTCACGAGCGATTCAAGAACAAACTGAATTTCCATTTAGTTTATTTTTACTGCATTTGATGTGCTCTATATGTGTTGACCAATGTTAATATGTTAGTAAAGGCCTATATTAAATATGTTCATCATATAAATCGACTGTCTTACTCTGATAAGAAAAAAGGCATTTCCGAAACGAAAATGTGTGAAATTCAACCAACAGGTGTTTGAAAGTGAAATGGTTTGCATTCATTCACTGTTCTTGCTCTCTCTGCAGACTGTCTACAAGCCCTGGCTCTGTGCTCAGTATTTCCAGAGTCCTCAGTCAGGCTGCAGTCATAAGATTCCCTGTGAACGGTACTGTCTCGAGGTCCAGCAGAGGTGTCCGTTTATATTGCCTGACAATGATGACCTTATACATGGAGGAACTCCCAGTTTTATATGTGCAGGTTGGTATATAAACATATGCGCACTCTATATAGCCAGAGCTGTATTGTACTGAATGATCTATTGTGCATTATGCACAGTGTTAGTAATTTAAGTGCTGATAATTACATGTTTTATGTCAAGCAGAATTCTACTGTTAGTAATCTAAATCTTGTATTTAAATGTAATTATTATAATAAAGTCTTTAAAGTAAAAGCAAATTACAGTCTGCTTATAGGTAGCTTTTTATCCTATCTTATGTACAAGATTAATAGCATAGATGCAGCAAAAAAGTAACACATTAAAGCACATCAAAAAAGATCCAAAGCATCAACAGGAAACCAAGTTTGATTTAAATGATCATTTAAAAACCATTTTATTGTTTCATAGAGCAGAGCACAGTTCATTCCTCGGGATTATTTCAGCACTTCAAAGTAAAAACATTGGAAATCCTGAAATGAATCACGTTTTTGGGATTATAATACAGCTTTTTAGTGACATCTGTTGGACATTTGCTGAAACTGTAAGACCTCTGCTCAAAACAAAACAAAGCACCTTAAACAATAATTTAGTAGTCATTTAACATAACATGAGAGACTGAGCACATCTACTGCTTTTGTGTCTTTGAAATGAACTGTATTTCCATGTATGAAACTGCCCTATATACAACGTAAAAAGGCGTTAAAAAAGGAACCAATTTATACAGTAACATATATCTTACCAAATCAAACATATGTGTTTGTGTAATACATTCTGGACATATATGTCATGTAGATATATAACCATCCTAAAACTTATCAATACCTGTTGATATTGTTGACATACATGGTTGCTACGTATAAACAATCATATTAACATACAGTATGTTGTATCTTAAATCTGAAACTAAAGTATGCATGTATATAAATATTTATATGTCCCTATAAGCAACACACAATACCATTCCATTCTCATGCAATATTGATACAGGACAGTGTTCTTATATCTCACTTCTGCATGCCACATAATAATCTAATCATCACTTCATGCACATATCATGCACATATTTTTATATACTCATCAATATTCAGTAATAATATCATTTTGTAATCAACAAATAATAGTTTAATGATAATAATATTAATAACATTATTTACATTACTTTAGCATCATATAGGAGTCAACAATAAGTTAATTTTTGAGGTTGAACAAAAGACAAAAGCATACAGTTGATGATCACTACACTAGCACTAGCTTTTCTCAAGTGTGAGCACCTTGGCCTTAAAAACGAGTTATTTAGAACTTCTTTCATCTTTTCTAATTACTTATGATTTGACCATTTATTTCTGCTTATATTCAGCTTTAATTTGCATACGGTGTCACAGGGATGTCAGTGCCATGGGAAGAAATTAATGAGCACACAGAAGCATCGTTGTATTTAACACTGCAGCCTTATACTTTTCTTTAATTCATGATGAAACAGCCAAATGCTTTTTAAAGCACGAACAAACACTTTACACGTTGAAGTCTTCAAACTGTTTTAAAAACCTGCTTTCATTTTTTTTGCGTATGATGAAGTAGTTAGCGCCTTTAAAACCTTTCAAAAACCTTTTAGAACATGATGAAACAGCAGAATGCCTTTAACATGCATTTTAATGGATAGACCTTTTAATCCAAAGACTTTTTAATGGAATAGTTAGACGTAAGATTTTATGAAAATTCAGTTCACACTGATATCTTAGTGTAATCATTTTAGGGCAACACCAGCTTGAAAATATTAATATAAATATTTTTAAAGATATTTTTTGGGGGAACATTAGTAAAAGCAATAAGGAAATGTTGACGTAGGGAGCATTACTTTTTAAAGTTCTCTGAAATGTCTCTAAAGCGAATTAATAGCAACATTTAAACAAATGTTAGACTTACATCCAAATAAAATGTTTCGGAAAAGATGTCCCCTAAATGATGTATAACTTACATTTTTCCCCAACATTTTGGCAATGTTATTATAGACCAGATAACTTTCAACAAATGTCCATATCTTTGAGAAATCTTGTAAATTTTTCATCAACACACTCTGGTGTATCATACGATGTGCAAGAACTTATCAAATGAAACACTGCTATGTGTTTTTGCATGCTCCCCAGGGTTCAAAGCAGACATCAACCAGGATCCAGAGTGTTGTGATGTGCGGTGGAACCAGAAGTCCAACAACCGCTCTCGCGGCACTTTAAAAAGAACTCACCCTTCCTGCCAGCACACATCCGTGACCTCCTCGGGGGCTCCACGGCTCGGCCAGGGCCGGCTGAAACTTTGCTTGCTGGTCCTAGTTCTTCTCCACACTGTGGCTACCATGACGGCCAATCAGAACTCGACCTGCCTGACCGCCATCTTTCCACTGGACGACAACGCCCCCAGAGAAGAGTGATTGGACAAAGCCGGGCTGGACAACTCTAGCTTATCCGCATGCTCCAACACATGTCGCTTCGGGCTTGTCAGTAAAGAAGCCCAGCACTCAGAGAGAAGTTGAGTGTACCGGCTCTAAGTGAGGCTAACAGTCTCAAGCAGAGAACACTTAACCACACTTGTCATCAGCACCTTGTGGGGTTTGGGGAAACAGCGAATGAGACACAGGACAAAAGATAAGCATAATATGAAGAGTCAGAAAATGCCCCCACAGAGACTTCTCACTCTCTTCTGGAACACACATTGTGACACACCCATACCACACACACACACACACACACACACACACACATCATTTCACTTTGCACTAGGAGATTATCTAACTTTTCCCTTTTAGTTTCAGCTGTTATTTTTACTTCAAGATGGTTTTGACTTCTGTTCAGTGGTTTCAGAGCAACCTTGAAAGTGACTTGAGTGTCCATGGTCCTGTCAAATTCTCTCTTTATATGTTGCGTGCCAGTATTTTGTGTATTTTGAGTGAGTGCCACACCACCCAGTCATCAGCACCATTCAGGCAGGATACAGGCTACAGGTTCACGTCTCTCATGCATACATTTTCATCCTGAATAAAATGTTTTTAAATGAGATGTACTCAAAGCCTCAAAATCAAAGCGGCAATTTGCATCCCATCTAATTAGTACATTTAGTTTTTCTTCTCTACCTTCTAAGAAACAGATATAACCACCTAATAAATGATGATTATTCCCCAAACTTTATGAACTCATGAGTTTGCTGCAGTTTGTCTTAACCTCAACAAAGATAGTTCTGTTTATTCCAAGATCTTCATCTCATTTACGTGACTACTGATGTACACTCTCGGAAAAAAAAATATGAACTGATATGAACCTATTAAGGAAAATAAGATACAAAGGTTTACCTTTTTAAGGGGTACGGACACAGTTACAGCTTTTATCTCTTTTTTTTTCTGAGGGTGTATAGTGTTTAAACCACAGAGTGTGAAGAACTCATTTAAATACGAATATAGTCTACAATAGGTCAAAATAATCAAATAAACAGGGCTTTGGCACACAACTGTAAAGGAGGAAGATGATAACTATTTTAATACATGACGCTACTTTATTATGCACTTTATTCAATTAATAATGTGCTAAACCCTTCAGCCTTTCTGCATTAATTGCATCTTAGATGTTTTGCGAAAGCATCATTTATTCAGTATGTGGTCCTCACATAATTCTTAGCATCAACGATGTTTGTATCTTCACTCATCGCATGACAATTTGAATGCGTTCATTTAACACGCTTGTATGTGAAGCTAGTTTAACTGAGGTTAACTACCACAGTTCATGTGCGAATGGAAATGAAATAGCTGAACAGAATGTGCCGTTCCATCATAATCATACACAATTACACTGTAATTTTACCATCATTTCCCTGTCAAAAATAACTATCTATTGTGTAAAGGGCTTAGCAAATAGTAGTGTGTGGAGAAGGAGTTAAGGGCTTACTCTACATTTCTCCTTCTGTGTGGTTGTTGTCTTCTGTGTTTGAGTGTAATGGCTAATAGGGATTATGTGCTGTTTTGCCTTTGTCAGGACCTTATTTTCTGACTATCCTTGTATACACCCGTGCATCCAACACATTCCTTTGGTCATTATTTTCTTGCGCGTTTAAAGAGTAAATTCACTAGCATTGAATTCATTCTTGTAAGGTTAAATTCTAATTACTTACGAGCAGAGACGCACAGATGGATTGGTGATGCTGGCCCAGGTGGAGACCACAAGTAAATTCCCCATTTATAGATTGTATATTTGTGCACAAACAATACGATGAAACAATAGGCGCACACTTCACAAAACATCAAAATGTAAAAATGTCAGAATCTCTGACAGACATGCCATCGCCCAAAAAAGGCTTCTGTATGTCTCTGCTTTCGAGTAAATTTAACTGCAAGTGATTAAATGTTATTGGTTATACTCTAAAACTTCTCTGTCAGTGTTACTAAGTTGTTTCTGAGAACCTGTGTGTTTATGATTTGGTTCAATAGTTCATTTCACTAATTTCCCCATCAAATGATGTACAATGCTAACTTAAAGGATGTCAATTTTCCCAGTTCCCAATTTTATTTTGTTAAACTGTAATGATCATGCAGTGGAGACATTATGCCTTTACCCAGTGTAATAGCTCATACGTTAAACATACGAAGAACAGCATGCCAAAGTTTTGCATAACTCTCCTTTCATGTTTTATCACACGACTTAGTTGAGTGTACAACCATTGATTTCGAAGGCTCATCTAGATTTTCCCAGTATAATATTAACACAACGCAATATCTATCACACTAGATGAAGGCAACACCAACTCTTAAATGATCATTATATTTTACACAAATATGCAAAGGCAAAATACAGCAACAGAGTTATGACTGAAGCTGGGTCTACTATGATAAAAGATTATGGGTTTGGCTGTCCAGTACATCATAGCAAACAGAGTTTGAATTGATACCGTATCAGTTACAATAAAATAAAAACAAATGGAACCATTTTCTTTGTCTCTGTGTTGCTGTAATCACTGTTTTGCCTTTGCATGAGGTTATACAATGAGATCGCATTTAATTAAAGACATCAGACCGTGAATGATCACAGATTATCAAGAGACTATGAAAACGTATGAATGTCCAGCTTGGAAGAGCTGCATAGAACATATTGTAGTCCATCTGATGCTTTAGGGCATCTGTTAATTACCAACCTGTTTCATGCTGACTTCAGGACCAGAGATTTCCTTTTTTTAGTTTTCCCAAATGTATTCTGTCACTATACTGTATTTCCATTGTAAAGTCAAAGACTGCTTATGTGTAATCTAACCCTAAATCTGGCCTCGCTGTAAAGGATCAAGTATATCAGTCACTTTTTCCCACGTTTCCCTCGTCCCCAGGATTTAATTCCATTGTGTCTTAAACCACATAACCGATCCTCATGCCATCTTTGTCGAAATCTGGTTATTCTGATATAAATTGTAAAATTTATTTGAATGTAGCCTGTCCTCTTTGAGGTTTTTCTGTGCTTTTGTTGTTGTTTCTGACTCTTTTGTTTGTCACGTTTATCAAGATTTTAATCACTGTTGAACACTTGTCAAAAAGTGTGATTTACACAATGAATGCTCTCCTCCTCTGGAAAGGTTGCGACTGGAACCTGCGGTTTACAAGCATAGAAATGGACAGACATACAGTATATAGAAATAACAGTTATTATTACAGTGTCATATTGTCATACAATAGATGCTTTAGTTCAATGATTCTCTTTGATTTTTTTTACGCAAAGACTTTGATTAATATTTATAAATCAGTCTCACTGGTCATGACCTTTTTTGAAGGTAAGATGAAAATACAGCTACATTTATTACAGTTCTGTTCTAAGGGAAAATAAATAGAGATATAAACTATTATGAAAATGCTGTCTGTGTTTTTATCTGACTATCCGTTTGTGTTTATTAGCAAAATAACAAGAGAATGTATGTAAATGCTTCGGTGTAACATCACAAAATTTGGTCTGTATAATCAACTTATTTAGGACTCTAAAGTCACTACCTTCAAAGGGATAGTTGTAGTAATGTTGTAAGTAATTTTCACTTTCTTGCACAGCCCACGCTGCTGAAAAAAACAATGGAACCCTGCCCAAAACATGACATAAAATGTAATGGTTTTAAATGCTTGTTATGGGAATTGTAAAAAAACAGCATATGCTGGTTAAGTATTTTTTGAAGCTGGGATGATGGTTTGAGCTGGTCCTTTGCTGGTTTAAGCTAGTACTTAGCTGATGGCCTGACCAGTTTAAGACCAGCAAAGGACCAGAATTATTTCATATTAGCATGTTTATCTTTTGTTAGCTTGAATTTGCATGTCGTTAGCATTTGTTTGTCACGTTTTAACCACAGACACTCCATGGACCTATATCGCAGTGAAATTGTATGGATGGGTTCTTCAGGCTATGTATAGTTTGAAAACGCTGTACTTACCTGTTAAAATTAGCATCTGCAGGATAATTTTAAAATCCTGACATTTTCATAGACAGGCAAAGAGATATTTTGATGATGACTGTGTACAGAATTTTCCGGACTCAACCGAACTTGTAGCTTTGAGCCTGTAAGTCACGACTTTAAACCACGACTCACGACTTTGTAGTGTTCCAGGCAAGTCACGCCATATTGCCTGAGCTCTTGGAATTGTGGTAGCTAGATGTAAACAAATCAGCGTAGGGGATCGTACGGAGATTATGCTCATTTACAATCATTTCTATCACCAAAGACGCTTTCCTTGCTTGCCTTTAGGGAAACGGAGGAGGAAAAACGGCACATAAAGCGAGAGAAGCTGTTATGTCTTTTATTTTAGTGTACCACTTGCATAAACACTGCATCCATAGGGGTTGCCAATGCTGTTTCGAGTGCTATGTGACATCAGAAGGGTGACGGGTTTGACTGCCATTCCAGTGCACTTTCAAGGGTAGAAGGTTGATATATAAGGTCAGAATGAACATGTTTTATTTTTTTTTTTATTATTCTGTCATTCTTCATTGACAATCGTTTTACTGTGTATAATGTTGATGCCAAAAATTTTCATTAATATTCAAATTCATGCTGTCAACAAGTTATACTGTTTAAGATTATTTGGCCAAAATGTTCAGCATTCATTAATCTATTTTAATACTACTCTTATGAAAATTAACAATGGTCAGTCAATATCATTCACTTTTATTTATATAGAGCTTTTAACAATTCTCCTCTTTTATACTGTTCAGAGCTTTGATACAGATTGTATCAAAGCACTGAACAGTATGAAATAGGAGAATACAATAACTGATTGTACAATGACAAGATTGAACAATTTGTTATTAAATGCAGAGACGGTTTCTGAAATTAATCGATGATAATCACTAGAAGTTAATTGTCCCCAACAAAGCAAGCCAGAGGCGACAGCAGCATGGAACCAAAACCCCATTCATTACAGAATGGAGAAGACCTTGGGAGGAACCAGGCTCAGTTAGGGCCAGTTCTCCTCTGGGTGTTCTGGTCTCCGATGAACTTCATCTCAGGGTGCTGCTCCATCACCTGATCTGGATATGAACTGAGAAACAGAATTAGAAAGAAACAGTGTAGATGCCATTCTTTTTATGATGTAATTAGTACATTGTGTTTTATGAGGAGTGTTCCCGGTTCCAGCTGATCTAATTACTGCAGCCTAGGCTAGATTAAAAATGTGTCTTTAATCTAGATTTAAACTGGCAGAGTGTGTCTGCTTCCCAAACAGTGTTAGGGAGATTGTTCCAGAGTTTGGGTGATAAATAGGAAAAGGATCTGTCGCCCGCAGTAGATTTTGATATTCTAAGTATTAACAAACAGCTTTGAGAATGCAGCGGACGTGCAAGACTATAATTTGATAAGAGCTCACTCAAATATTGAGGAGATTTTAAAACCTATCCAATGTTTGATCGGGAGCTGGTGCAGTGTTGACAGAACCGGGTTAATATGATCATACTTCCTAGTTCTAGTAAGGACTCTAGCTGCTGTGTTTTGGACTAGCTGAAGGTTGTTTATCAAGCGTGCAGAACAACCACCCAATAAAACATTACTATACCCCAGCAAGACCTAGGACACGCTGGAGGGACTATGTCTCTCGGCTGGCCTGGGAGCTCATCGGTGTTCCCCTGGAAGAGCTGGAGGAAGTGTCTGGTGAGAGGGAAATATGATTGTCCCTGCTTAAACTGCTGCCCCCGCGACCCGGCCCCGGATAAGGGGTAGAAAATGGATGGATGGATGGAATAATATAACTTTGAGGTCATAAACACATGAATTAATATTTCTATATATATATAGAACAGGTTTGATGTAAGTTAAATGCTCTATAACAGTCATGTTCAAAATTAGTCCGGGGACCCACTGCTCTGCACATCTTGTATACATCTTTTTGATCCTTTATCTGACACACTCAGTGTGTCTAATGAGCTGATGATCTGTTTAAGATGCGTTAAATAAAGAAGAGACACAAAAAGTGCAGAGCTGTGGTGCCAAGGTCCCCTGATCTAAAAGTGTTAATGTTTGAAATTTTTGCCTTTGAATTCCAAGTAACTGAAACAAGCCCCAGACCTTTACTGAACATGAGAACATTGATGGATCAAGTGGCGCTAAACCTACAAGGAGAATGAGCGGTTCCAATTTGATTAAAGACACAGATGTTATTTTACAAGCAACCGCCAAGGGTAAGCTGAAAAATACCTCCAGACAACCACCATCATTGTTAGCCTATTATATCGTAGAGAGATTTAGGTTGGAGGAGAAGGAAATATATTTATATTCTCATATTTATCAAAAAATGTATTTCTTGTATTGATGTACAGTGGCAACTGCCTTTGTCCATATTAGGGATTTCCAGAAACAACAATTTATTACTTTTGTGAGGCATGTTTACACAAGGGCACAGATTTCAGTAAGCTTGAAACATGTTTATAGCATTCCATTATGATCACACCACACCGTTGTTGTGAGTAAATAGGAAAAACAATACTACTGTCAAAAGAAATTTGAAGTAGACATAACAATCCATATGTTTTTCTCTGGTGTTTAGTATTTTTCTATTAGCAGGGGAACGTAAACGTCCCCCACAGCAGACAATTTATTTATTTATTAAAAAAGGTTATTTTAAAATAAGCTAGGAAAATTAACTAGGAATGGCAGTGCTCAAAACTGCTTCACAGACAAAGCACATAAAACACAGCACTAATAGTGCAATTACAGTTTGTAGTTATAGAAGGCAGATAACAAGAGAGATATTTTTTTAATCTTTAGACTTTTTAAAAGAAGAGATGGTGAAGGTGTTATGAAGACTCTGTGGGAGTGAGTTCCAGAGTGTAGTTGCCATAATGCTAAATTGAAAAAACCCACCACCCATTGAAAATCTTGGGCAAGCTTTTTTGAAAACAACAACCTGAAAAAGCAGACAGGTGTGTAATTCTACAGTAGCTCAGATGAACTCAAATGAACCATTTAAATGTGGTCAGATCTCCAGTGTGTGTGTGGAAATATGCAAAGTTATGAAAATGACAAGGTCTGGTGATGATTTTAGAAGGCAATCCAGAAACTTTTTTTTTTGACATGAAATAAATGACATAAAAAAGCAGTGATGAACCTGTCATTTTATGAAAGAAAGGAAGTTCTGTAACAGAATAAGCACATCAATCAATCAGTCAATAATTTTTATTTATATAGCGCTTTTAACAACACAGGTTGCATCAAAGCACACGTATAGTGTTAAAGGTAGTTATGATGATTATAATATTTTATAATTTAAATAGACCTTATAAGCTTTGAATAGGATTTATATCCCATATCAAAGTTTTTGATGCACTAAAATTTCATAATTTTATTACTAATTTCAATGTCACAAAAAATGGACCTATATGAAAAAATTAAGGCACTGAATAATAATAATAATATGTATAAAGAAAATGTAGAAACAGAATGAATGGTCTCACTGTACATGTTCAATACACATTCATTTTACAAAAGCGATTTAGTCAAGGTCAGTAAGTGATTTCTGATGTTTGATTCCTGTATCTGGGACCTCATCCTTTCCGTAATGAGGACAGCCCCTCAAAGGGACCCGGACCCCATAATCCCAGAGCACCCCCCACAGGACACAACGAGGAACACGGTTGAATGCCTCCTCAAAATCCACAAGGCACATGTGGACTGGTTAAACAAACTCCCATGAACCCTCCACTACCCTGCAGAGGGTATAGAGCTGGTCCAGTGTTCCAAGACCGGGACGAAAGCCGCATTGTTCCTCCTGGATCTGATGCTTGACGCTGATTGGACAAGTTCTCCTCTCCAATACCCCGGCATAAACTTTCCTGGGGAGGCTGATGAGTGTGATCCCCCTGTAGTTGGAACACACCCTCCGGTCCCCCTTCTTAAAAAGAGGAACCAACCCCCAGTCTGCCAGTCCAGAGGTGCTGTCCCCAACCTTCATGCGATGCTGTAGAAGTGTGTAAGCCAAGACAGCCCCAAAACATCCAGAGACTTGAGCTATTCAGGGCGGATCTCATCCACTCCTGGTGCCTTGCCACAGAGGAGCTTCTTAACTACATCGGGTCCACTTTTGAGCCCCCAGTCTCCTGCTTCCTCAGTGGAAGACATGTTGGTGGGATTGAAGAGATCCTCAAAGTATTCCTTCCACCACCCGACAATGTCCCCATTTGAAGTCAGCAGATTCCCACCGTCACTGTATACAGTGTTGGCAGGGCACTGCTTCCACCTTCTGAGGTGCTGGACGAACTTAAGCCCAAATTAAACTTCTGCATCAAACCTATGCCGTAGCCTACACATAGACATACATACATAAACATTTAATCTTTTATTAAATGCAGAGACCGTCTGTGTAATTAATTAGATGATAATCGTTAGAAATTAAGTGTCCCCAACTAAGCAAGCCAGAGGTGACAGTGTTCCTCAGCTTATCAAAAGTTCCATCAAAAGACCATAACCTTAAAAAGTTAAAATCTGCACAAAAAATATGGCTTTAATGCCATTGCTCTTCGGGTAGTAACACTGTCAAAGTCTTTCTGTTCTTGAACGAGGCAGGATTGTTGAGCCTCACCTGACACATGCCATCGATGCCAAGTTTAAACTCAACAAGACAGTTATTTTACGTTTTTTTTAAGATAATGAGAGTTGAGGGACAAAAAAAGTCAAGTGGTAGACGCCCCAAAAAATCACCTGCTCTGCACCGGAGGATTTGACAGGCTGTTCATGAAGACACAGGCTGATCCTTCACCAAAATATAGGCCCTTTATAGTTGCTGACTGCAGCCCAATAACCATAAGAAGGCAAGAGTTTTAAGAACAAAAAAACGTCTTTAAAAAGTCGACGTCTTCTCCCATGACACAAACTTGCCTGATTGTAATCTGCAAGAGAGCACCAAACATGAGACATTGAAAGGTGGAAGAAAGTTTTATTCTCTGATGAGAAAATATTTGCCTGGACAGTCCTGACGGCCTCCAATGTTACTGGCATGCCAGAGATCCCACTGAAGATGTATGTGCATAGAGCAAGATGAATCACGCTTTGGCAATTGTGGTTTTCTTTTTTGCCTTTATCTTATTTAAGCTTTAGCATCATGTTGTGTTTATCAATATATCATTTCATGTTGCTGTTTGATTGATTAATCACTGTCAGTAGATGTAGGTTGTAGCAGCAAACACAATGTCAAAGGTCATCCTAAATATCTGACATCTTTTATAAGAGAAGGTTCAAAAACGCAGAATGCATATGGGCATAGGTCTCGAGGACATAATTAGCTGGATCAGATAAGTTTAATTAGGCTTAAAGCCAAACTCTGCAGAGCTGCGGAACTCCGGGAACGTTTTGCACTTCTGAAGACACCAAAAGAATTATTAGTTGAAGTCAGACTTGTTTCAGTGTGGTAAAATCTGTAGCACTTTCTATGAAGCCTGTATTTATATCATTCTAAAGGTATTCCCAAGCCATTACAATGAATGCATCATGCATGTAAAAATATTATAAGAAAATATGGCATTTACCGCTGATTACAGAATCGGCTTTTTTAACATTTCGGCCACTCTTTATCGGTGGATCCTTAAAAAAAACATAAAACATTATAATATTTACATATATGTCATTATAACTATTAAGAGGGTTATATTTAACACACAATTAAATCTACTTCATATATAATGGACTAAATATCTTTTTTATTATTATTATTACTTATAAGTAGTATTTGTCTTCTTTATGTAAAGTAACATAAATAAAATGGCAATATATGAGACTTAATAGGCATTATAACTTAGGTAGATTAATCATGTTCATTACGTGTTATAAATGACCATACTCTTAATCTATATATTTATTATTATTTCATTGTAATAATCATGTTTATGTCAGTTATTTATTTATTGTGCATGACAGCTAGGGTACAGCTTTAAAAGACTTTGAATACAGAGCAAGAGCTGACAGGTGACATTTTTATTGAACTATTTCTTTAAAATAAAGCCAGTGAATTGACCTTTAACATAAACTGTGCTCTACCGAATGGAAAAAGTATTGTCGTTAGTTAGTTTTCTCCACTAGATGTCAGCACATGTCTTCAGTGCAAGAGGAACATTTTTAGCCACAGGTGAGTAAAAGAGAGAGCTGGGGATTTTGAGAACACAACAAGGCTTAAAATCTATTGATCCAATTTGTGCATATGACTTTTTACATTATTATTAATTATACATTATCAGTGTTCTAAAAATGTTAAGTGCGTGGGAAAGAAACCCCAACATATGCCGATGAGGTAGGTTTTGAAGCTTGGAAGCTGGTTTGAGCTGGTTTAACCTGGTCATGTGCTGGTTCTAAACCAGCGTACAATCCCATGACCAGCTTAAACCAGTCCGAAACAGCCTGCAGACTTCATAACCTACCTAACTAGCGTGCGTTTTAAACAGAGAGGTTCATTTAAATACAGGGGACCCCCAATAAGAAAAAAAGCTGCAAAAAATGTAACTAAAAATGGACTTTGGTACATTTCTTATGTTGGAAATTCCTACATTAGGCTTATTTATCTGTGCTGACCATTTGCCATTACAGCACACTACTAGTTGCAACAGTTTTGAATAAATCTTTCACAGAAATCCAGTTCATGAGATACTGCTACTGTTAATGTATCTATATGTTTTAAGTATATTTACTATAACATAATTAATCTATTATTTTTGCATAAAAATCGAATCTTAGTTCAATTCTTTTGCCAAAACTAAAAATCTTAGTTGGCATGCCTTTTACCCAATGACTATTTTTAACAGTGCAATAAAAATATCTTTAAAAATTTAGTAAGTGTGAATTCTTTCAGTTTTTAATATACAGTACTAATCGAGTAAAGCGATGTGATAATTAATTTTTAATGCTGAGACTGTTATTTAATGCTTTCTGTTATTTCTAACACAGTATAATGCCACAGGGTACATTTCAACACCATCAGTTTAACAAATTAGAAATTTACACCATAATGTGGCAACCGTAGAAATTCACAAGTCATATTCAGTATACAATTAATGAAAAACATCCAGTTTTAAGAAAACAAAATCAATCAATCAATCAATCAATCAGTCAAATGTCCTACATTACATAAAACCTGTTGAGCAAACATTTGCTAAGACAGGTGTGGAATGCTTTTTGATTCTCACACTTGATAAATGTAAACGTACAGAACAAATGTTAGCACTGCACAGCATCATTTACAGATCATACACCTGAAAAACTAACACCAGCCTTAGGGATTTTAGGTAGCTCTGACATGCTCTACACGCTATCTTCCAAATGTTCTGATAATGAAAACAGAGCCGCTTTCCCATATAAAGAAAAGGTGCTCTCCAAAATCTGTAGCGGTCTTATAAAAGAACCAAGCAGTTCAGCACCCATGGGTTCATTTCATGTTTGATGAGAATGGTGACTGCTGATATACTGAATATAAAAAAGGCACCCGGAGACAGACCTGACTGATTGAAACTTTGCACTGTTTTCTGGAGCTGTCATTTCAGTGTGCAGACACCTGTCCTTTTTGTTTATTGGTTTTTTAGCCCTGCACCTGATTCCAATTTGGCTTTTCGATGTGCTCACCTGTACTTTGCATTCTTCTGCTGATATGCAGTGTTTGGAAGGTTACGTTAAAAATGTAATAGGTTACAGATTATAACTTACTCTATTTAAAATGTATTGTGTAGTGCAATTGCTTTAATTACTTTAATTATTTTAATTACTTTCTTACTTACTCTAACCTTCTAACAATGTGTGTGTGTGTGTATTTATATATATATATATAAAATATTCCAGATGTAACCTCTTTTAATTGTCAACATTTTCAAGTAACTGTAATTTAACTAGGACACATTTTTTTCCTCAGTAATTTTTTTGTAATTAGCTGTAAATAGTTATTCCCCAACAATGCATAAATGTACGCAATGACTTATTAATGAATAACCTTTATGAACAACTTATTATTTTTAAGACAAGAAAAAGGAGAAAATATTGTCAGTTGCATTTTATGCTGACTGCAAATCTTGTAAATGAACCAAGATGTGAATACCACAGTGTCATATCAGAATGAATGTAGTGTTTTGATTTTATTGAAAGAAGATTGGTAAACTTACTAAAGCCGAATTAAATGGATCAAAGGTGCAGTAAAACAGTAATGTTGTAACTTAAAATATCTGTTTTTGCTTTTCTCCAGAGGAAGGATTCCAAGGTTGAGCTAAAAAAGGAGACAAGGAGCCATGCTGCTTTAAGGTAAGTTATATGAGGAGATGCCTCAGAATTAAATGACATATCTACATGTACAGCATAGCATTTTACGTAGACTAATGTCGAACAAACTAAAACCAACTTGACATAAAAGAGTTGGTTCTCCAATGAACATATACACTGATATCATGGGTTAAATAATGAGGAAGCACAAAATGCATAACTGAGATGAAACCTATTTTTAATTAAACATTAAGTTGGGGTTAGCTACACTTGGTCTCTGATGCCAAAAATAGACATTTTTAGAATGAAATCACAGACAATCTGGCAAATGGGAAGGATTCACTTTGTGACGCTACAATACCTGCAATCAATGACTTTCAGCTGTGAAGCTCTGAAAGCAATTAAAACTGGACCTATTGTGCATTTTCTACATTTCATCTTTCCTTAGGCTTATAGCTGTTTGCGCATGTAAAGAGCACCATACAGTCACCTTAACTATGTCCCACAGTCTTGTTAATGTATTGTAAATAATGATCCTAGGCTAAAAGATTAGAATTAATATAATAGAATAGAATTAATATAGAATGAGTTCAGTGTGGCACTTGCAGTTCTCATCCAGTGTTCTGAAGATTTGTGCTACCTTCTCACCCCCATTAAAATAGTAGGTAGCACAATTCAACAATGAAAAATGCTTTGTATCAGATTATGATGTACAGTAAATGTACAGTAAGGCCTGATAGGACAATCTGATGGTAGCACCCGTGTGCAACTGCCTTACATTCTTACATTGTCCACAGGCTATTAAATGTCGGTCCTTGAAAACGCAAGGTTTTTCTAATGATAATGACCTGTATCTTTCATCAAAACCTATAACACTTGCCTAAAACACTAGCCCTTCTCGTTACTTCTGTGACTAAACTTCGTGACCATGTTACATTTTTCTGCATAATGTCTGCCTGCTGGCTGCTTTGGTCTGCCCTCAAATTGGGTTGGGATTTTTGCTGAGGGGGCAAAAGCAAACAAACAAAAAGCAAACATTATATGGACAAAATCATTAGTTAAATATCAGTACCATAACGAAACAATCAGGGGTGTTACATTTCTGACACAACTGTAAATATAATACAATTTAAATGGCATTTTAATTGACATCAGGGACATTATATAAATGCCTTACGTGCAGCATATTACCCAGATTGATCATTGCTTTCTGCAGTGATAGATATGTCCAAATCGGCATTTTTTCCTATATTAAGAGAAACTCTGTGCTGAGAATAATTCTGTGAATATGGTGCATTCCTAGGTTTCAGGAAAGCATAATTCTTAGTGTATTAAGCCTAACAGAATCTAAATAGAAGCTGAATGTGTGTACTATCAAAATAAAAGACAAAAAACTGAATGGACTGGAAAATCCAATTTCCTATTGTTAGTTTGTGAATAAACCTTTAATACCTTATTCCCAAGACACAACATAAAAATTGTTTCTGCTAGAAGATTTCACATCCTGACATTTGCAGAGACATGACTAAAAATACCCTGAACTCTACTGTGTAGAGCCTCTTTGAAATTTAATAGGACATTAAGTTTTTACACAAAGGTCTGCGGCAGACATTTCCCCCCCAGTTTATCTTGAATCAGAGGGCCAGCGGGGTTTGAGGGCCAGTGTTGTTTAAGTCAAACAGCTCCACTTCATACATTGTGCCCCAGTTTGTGGGTGAGGATAAAAAAACTTAACAATGATAGGTCTGCATCTATTCAGCTAAAAAAACCCTTCTTAAAAACCTTCATGTACTCTACTTACATCATTATAAAATAAAAACAATCAATCCTCCCCTCAAATATAGCTATGCATATAAGCATCGCTGCATGCTGAATGTTGCAAGGTTGAGGCAGTACCGCAAAAACACACCGACATATGAATCAAATGCATCCCAGCAAGCTCGTCCTGACTCATGTTTGACCCCGCTCCAACTCTTCTCCCTACACCTCCTTTTGCTCATCCATCAAACCTAGGAATGACCAACGAGTCAGACTGACAGTGCCACGTAGTGACTATCCAGGTTTCATCAGGCACACAGGGTTATATAATGTTGACAGCTGGATCAGACAAATGTCCTTAAAGCATGTGTGGCCACTGGACGAAATGAGAGAAATGTGTATGTGTATTTAAAACACACCAATACACTACAGTAAAAGCCACTGCAAATGTAGATGAGTGAACGGCCCAATATAAGACTCGAAATTGTTTCACTGGTTTTTCTTAAGTGTCTGCTTGTTGAAACAGCACAGCTGTATTATTGCAAATGTGGTATTTTACATTTTTTAAAATGTGCTGGTCTTTCAGTACGCTACAGCAGAAATTGATCTGGTGATGGTTTTAATGAGTCGGCCTGTCCTAAATTGCAGATTTCGAAATTGAGATGTTTTAGATCATTTAGAGTTGAGTGACTGACTACCAGTTGCTTGATAATGACTTTAAAGCTGTTTGCAGACTCATCTGGGAGGCCTCAGAGAGCTCTTTTGATCTGATGATGTCATTACGTATCAAATATTAAACCCAAACCACAGAACAGATTTTCAATGTGCTCTCCAGGTTGCTCTGTGTTTTGGAGAGTGAACCGATGATAGTGTTTGCACAAAAAGGTATATATTGGATTAACAACGAAATACTACATTCAAAACACAAAAGTAAACAGCTTGATCGAAACATTCAATCCATGATTTCTATACATACATTTTTTCAAATGTAATTTTATGCCACGTTTTATCTGGCAAACAAGTCTTAGTAGCCTCACTACTTAGAGTTGTCCTGAAGAGGGCACTATATTTCTTTGCTATTAATGTAGAGAAAATGTCTTTGTATCTGTATGTGTCCGAACGTATTTAGAAAATTCTTTGAGGTTATTTAGGCATCATAGCAGGAGAGTTTCTGTTATCACTCTCTAAGTGAAGAATAGTGCAGATTTTTATCATTACGTCACCTTCCAGACACACAGAGGAAGTGTGTATGAGAATAAAATAAGTCTCTCACAGACTGCATGGAAACGACCAATTCTAGCCAGCGTTATACCATTTAACATTCAGTTTCGCAACATTATTCATTTAGCGGATGCGTGATTTGTGGATCACTGAATGCCAAGTTTCAGGTATGAGCTAGATTAGTATGCGAGCAAGATCAGAAGCGAAACAGAGAAAAAGACGAGAGAGACTTAAGTGTTCAGTTAAGAGCTATCCAAAGAGACATGTCTCTTTATCTTGAACTGATGAATTATGACAGAATGTGTATCATATATGAATATGTTCCATTATGTAAAGCCTCCATACAATATATTAATAGTTTTGATAGCAAAGCTATGGTGAATCTCTGAAGTCTGAAGAATGCCGCTCTGAAGTCAGAGGAGGGAACTGAACTAAAAGGGATTTATTAAACTGTCATGCTTTGAATGAAGAACAATTCAGACAGAACCCTGACTGTTTAAATTTAGCCCTCTAAATTGGGCAGAGCAGTTTTCCTCAGCGTTTCATCCAGAGCATAATTCACCAGGAAGAATGGAGATAACAGACCATAGACAGAGGAGACTCTGACATTCGCATAGAGGTGAATGCATAAGCAAAGTCCTTCTTTAAGATGCGCCTGTTGAATAATTCAGAAGAGCTTTTGGCTACACTCCATTTACAAGAATGCTCAATCTTAGGAAACCATAACTCGGAGTTCTCAATGTAAACAGGAGATTTCCCAAAATCAACTAAATTCCACTAAGTGCAAGATTTTTCAATCGGTAGAAATTATCTTAAATTCTGGAGCAAAAGAAGTGCAGTAATAACACAAATCTAGAATATTTGCTTAGCATGTGTTATTTCGTTCATTGTGAGACTTTACAAGACTTTCTTTATTATTTTAACCCATCACTTTTCCCTTTTGGTGTCCCCTGAGTTAGCTAGTGGCAAAGAGGCTGTCGTAACAAGCCTGTGTAAATAAGTGTAAATATCACTTTCTCACCATGACTCCATGGTAACTGCACACTGTCACAGATCATTTACTAACTATAGCATCAGAATGTACTTGTGATGTGGATGCACATGCAAACTCAAATAACCCCCATTAGACCTTAGTTGACTTCTTAATTAAGAAGAGACATGTGCATGGTGTTCTGAGCCTCTCTGTTGTGGAAGTCAGTGTTGCAAAGAGCTGTTGCTGGGAGGGATTACATTGAGGCCATTTATATCTCAGGAAGGCAATGAGAAAATGCTTTCATTCATCTGTAAGGGCAAACAGTTGGGCGGGTGAAGACAGCCGCTGGAGTGATAAAAGACTTACTTCAATTATATTTATATTTTGTATTGGAAATATTGCATAAAATAACTTATGCATGTAAAATGGAGAGTGGGGAAGGATTAACCTGTGGGTAAGCGCCCTTTGTATCCAGGCATATTTTCTGTCATGTGATCATATAAACAGGACGTATCCATCATGTTATCAGGCTGGGAGGAGGAAAATCTCAAGGGTTATTGCAAGAGCTAGGCATGCTTTACACACACACACACATGCACACACACACACACACACACACACACACACACTGAAGTTGTTCTAGTCTAAATGAATTGTTCTAAAAATCTGAATTAAATTAGATTAAATTAAATTAAAGAGATAGTTCAATATTTCTAAGTTTTAAAATAAATAAATTCCTTAATTCCTTAATTACAAATATGGGATATTATACTGGATTAAAATGATTAAATAAGTAAAAATTGCCTCACATTATCACTAAATTAAATTAAATTAAATTAAATTAAATTAAATTTAAAAAATTCTAATTTAAAACATTCAAGTTTTAAAACTATTTTAAAAACTCTTACTGATAAACAGACAATAACATTAAAAAAACATTTAGCGTGAGCCATTGAGCACAAACTAATGAAATCATCCATTATCACAGGAATTCCCTCAATTCCAGTCATTAAATATTTAACCAGAGCACATTGTTTGTGGAAGGAAACACATAGTCATGATTTAAAATCAATTGCAACTCTCAATGCTGCAAGCAACACTCATATTTAATTCATCTTAGCTGGAGATAAATGAATTATTATCAGATTTCATGCATCATGGTTGTCTAAGCCTAAAGGAGGAGACTAAATGAAGCTCATCATAAATCGTAAGATAACCACATGTGTCATTCATGGGTGATGTGAGTGATGATGCAGATGTCTTGGATTTGTACCGTGACACTATATTATTGAATTGAGCTCATTTTGTTGAATCTCAGCTCCATAAATTAGTCTCTGTTCACAAACATACAACGCATGGTCATTGTTTACTGTGTCCAGCTGTCCACGCAATTATAGTCTCTCCATGTGTTTGGATGGCCTCTGTGGACTGGATGATGTATTGTCTAATGTTTCCCTGCAGTTTGTTGTCCCCATCAGCCTACAGACTACAGACAGCTTACTCATCTGGACTGTTATTCTAACTCTAGAGGATGTCTCCCTCAAGATTCACTGTTCAGATGGTGTTACCACAGCACAAAGCCATTCGTAATGAACATCAGACTGGACGTCCTGTTTGTGTGAGTCACAGTGACTCAGACAGCAACATCAGCACCCCTGCTATAGAATAACAGATTCACATGAATGGCGGATTGAGTTCCAAATGTTCCTCAATAAAGGGATGCCTAGCCTGCTAGAGCTGTTTTTTTTTATTATTTTTTTTTTAATGAATACCCACTGTGAAGATATGAAACGGTTACCACAGCTACCTAATATTGCCAAAACACCTCTAGGAGAGAAAAGGAATGTATGAGATGGAGAAATGAGTCGCTGATGAAAAGTTAAAAGAAGAGAAATCCAAATGCTGGAGGCTGGGGGTTGCACTGTCATCTTCCCTGACTTAATGCTATCACAGGACATCTTAGTTCCAGTTTGATGATTGTTTCATCATTACTCATGCACACTAGATGCCATTTTTAGATTCACAGAATGGGGTTCACATCTAAGGACAGCACTGAGAAATCCTTTTAAAAGAGAATTCTTATTGTGCCAATGAAAAGATGCATTTGTTTTGGCTCACATTACCAGCAGCCATGTAGTCAGAACTGGTTTTAGCTTCTTAGGAAGCTAAACAAGATTTACTGATAACATTAACTAAGAATAGGTTATGCTGAGGCTATAGGACAGTTTCATGCACCAGTGTGGGAAAAGTATTTTTACAAGGACATGCATGCACTTCTGTATTTAACTTCATTTATTTATATTTGTGTTGGTAAGTAACCATAAAATTGAAATCACCTTTCAGGTCAGTAACGTGTTTAGTCGTGGAATTAATGATATACATAAAGAAATATACTGTATATGGTGCCTTATTTTGTTCATGAACTGCTTTAAAGTGCTATTCTTTACACATCAATCTACACTTTATACACAATAATAACAAACCAAAATAGCAGACTTAATTTGTGAGCAACTTTATTAAAAAAATAAATAAAACTTTAAACTTGTAAATTGTACATTTTTACACTGCAAAAGTATTCACATGAATAATGCAGTACTCAGCTGAAGCACCTTTAGAAGTAAATACAGTCTTCTAGGTATGATGCAACAAGTATTGCACATCTGTATTTGGCCACGAGCTCTGTCAGACTGGATGGAGAACATCGGTGAAGAGCCATTTTCAGGTATCTCTAGAGATATTTGATTGGGTCTAAGCTCTGGTAGGGTCACTCAAGGTCATTTACACAGTTGTCCATCAGCCACTCTTGTATTCTTTTTTTTTTTTTGCATTCTCTGTTTTGCTGCACTGAGCATTTTTCCTACTCTGAACAGCCCCCTGTTCCTGCCACTGAAAAACCCCCTCGCAGCATGATGGTATTGTGCAGTTGATGAACGGTGCAAGGTTTTCTCCAGACACAATGCTTGGAATTGAGGTTCATTAGACCAGGGAATCTTTTTTTTCTCACAATCTGAGTTTTCATCTTCACTTAAAATAGAGGATTGAGTCTGGCCACTCTGCCATAAAGCCCAGATCAGTGGAGTGTTGCAGTGATGTTTGCCCTTTTTTCCCCTCATCTCCGTACGTGCTCAAGTAGAGTGACCATCAGCTTCGTGGTCACCACTCTAAAAGGGACCGGAAATTTGCTAGTTGAAACTTCTTCCAATAATACAGGGTACATGCTTCTATGAGCCTTCAGTGCAGCATATTTTTTCCTGCACTTTTCCCCCAATCTGTCTTGTCACGTTCTTGTCTCTGAGCTCTACTTCAAGTCTTGATATTTGTTATGACGTGCATTTTAAGCTATTAGACATTTTGTTGGCTGATGTATGCGCTTTTCCAAATCATACCCATTCAAACTAATTGGCGACAAGTTAACTCTACTCGAAGTGTAGTAGTATCTACAAGCGGCAATAGAATGCTCCTGCGCTAAATTTTATGTATTCCAGAAAAGGGTATAATCAGTTTATTAATATTCACAAATCTGTACTCATAAGAATTACATCTCTATCAATCACAAAGAGAATATAAATCTTAAAACAGGTGGGAAGAATGTGATTTCCAATATCTTCTGAGAAACAATGGTACCTTTTGTCAGTGCTTTATAGTACTCAAAGCGAGCACACAATCCCTCAAACACACATCACTAGGGCACATTGAAAGAATAAATTTACACACTCCAGGGTTCCTTGTTAAGAGACCCATATAGTCAAAACCAATTGATTACTTATCCTGCTGTTCAGCGTGTGAACTCCTAATGACAGAGCAGCACAAGCTGGGGGAAGACACAAAATCTTTGTTCTCTGCATTGTTTGCAGTTTCACTGTGCATTTCTTTAATGAGATAAAAAGAAACAGACCTCATTAGTGGAACAATAGGTGACAGTGGAGACTGCCAATTCATCTTAAGCTGCATGAGGAATATAGTGATTGACAGTGTTGACAGCTGTATTCATTATTGGTCATAAGTCATTGAGCAGTGTGCATAATTTAGCATTGATTATTAAGCATTTTAAGTAATTATTATTCAAAAGCCACTGGTTGATGTATGTGCAATTATATCTGAGCATGACAGTTACATTGAGATCGACTTACCCTTTAGATATTGATAAGTGAAGTTCCTAAAATTGTTTAAAAGAAATGAAGTTTTTCTACCCATCATTATTTTCCATCACGTTCAAGCTTATAGAAACATAGCATCGTGACTGACAACCTGTGACCATGAATACTTCAAAAGATATGGGAACTTTGAATTGCTCTGAAGGTCAGGACAGAAATAGTACAGTGAGTTACTGTTTTTAAACTGAGGTCCTTACATGAAAGCTGATTGAAAAATGTCAGAATGGCCTTTTAGCTAGATGAACCCCACTGCTCATATTAAAATGACCTCCCAGGCAACTGACACTTAAGCAACTTTAATGTCTTTGTTGTGTGAAATTAAAGCAACCCATCTGCGTGAGGTATACAGTAGTCAACATTTGAAGTGGATCAAAACCTAAAACTAAAACTTGTTTTAGGACAACTTTGATGAAGTTTTGACTACTGTAAATAAACAGGTTGCAATATTTATAATAAAAATATGAGAGAAAACTTGAGAGCGTGAACTGTGTGGGTGTTTGAATAAACAATGCCTTGTCTGAATGTCTTTTTATACAGTATGTGTATGTTAAAGGATTAGTTCACTTCAAGAAAAAAAATCTCCTAATCATTTGCATCCAGATTGTCTGTCTTTCTTCAGTCGAGAGGAAATTGATGTTTTTGATCAAAACATTCCAGGATCTTTCCCTGTATGGACATCAATGGGAACCACCCGATGGGAGAGGTGAACATACAGCACTCTATTCCACCCTCAATACTACGACTGAGGTGACCCTTGAGCAAGGCACCAAACGTTTGCCTTAATTTCACTTCAGTTAATTTAGAGATACAACTTGAGTGTTACAAGTGGGCTTAACTCAAAGTTTCAAGCAACTTCACTTAACTTTGGACCAAGGTGATCACTCAATCAAGTGAAGTCACATGTCTTTCTGATCAGCTAACACACTGTATTATCTTGACTGTTGAACTGATTTTTTTCAGTTTCTTAAATTTTTTTACAAATGACAAACTTTTAATGGGTAAGCTAGTTTAAGTAGACAACATTGTCCTTGTTTGTAAGACAACTTACAAGACTAAGACCAAAACTAATCCACAAAAAGGGCATAAATGGATGAACAATGTCTAGACCTCAAAACAAATGTTAAAAAGATCAACTTTTTACATCAAAGTACATGACAATAAAGACAATAATCATATAACTTTAACTGTAATTTATTCAAGCTGCAATGCTCACAAAGCCTTAAAAATTTCAACAACATGAAATTCTTTGTTCAGAAAACTACGTTTGACTCGTTGGGACAGCATTTTGGTGTAATTCTTGTTGGTCTGACAAGGGTTTTTGTGTATGTTAAAGAAACTAGCATTTTCATAATTCGTGACCTGTTACTTCCAACACTTGTATTGCTATATTAGTGATGGGACTATGAAGGGACGCCTTGAGTGACAATAAAGAATCTGTTTTTGAACACAACAAATTCTGCATGCCACACAATGGTGCTATACTGGAAAGGTAAATAAGCTAAACTTGGGTGGCACAAAATAATAAAAAATAAAACCTGTGCCCGAGCACTCACTGTGAATAATGTATACTACCAACCACAACAACAATGACTGATTATTTCATTTAACAAGCCAGAACTGATTAGGGGGTGACTTGCTGATAGGATCTGTTACTAAGATGCTGTGATACAACTGGTTGCATCTGTAGAAGGAAGAGGAGATTGCAAGTGATGAGTTCACTTTATTGAAAATTGTAAGAAACAAATATAAAAGGCACTCTTTTCCATATTCACACAGTGTTTGTCCATATCTGCTCCACAGCAGGCCTCTCTTGTTGAATGTGGTCACAGATGTCACCTCTCTGAAATTCATAACGCTTCAAATTGCATGTTCCCATCTTTGTTCATATATCTCATGTGTTATTTAAAAATACAAAATAAATAAAGAAAAAAAAATTCTTCATGAGCATTTTTTACAAAATGTACCTGTCATACAAGATCAGAATCTCTTATCAAAATGAATATGAAGTTGTAGTCAAAGTGTTTCATGGGGGTTTATTTTCATGATGCATTCAATCTTAATATACATTGATGTATGAGGAAATATATTACAATAGACAATTACAAAAACACAGAGATGGTTGAAGAGACAGATAAAGCATACAGATTTTTAGGTACAATGACATTCAATTCACAAAAATGCAAATATTTATTTTAGAGTCATTAGATTTTGTACAGGTCTTGCAAAATAAAGGCTGCATGGTAAATCTGTTTCACAGACATTAGTCTATAAAAGTATGTTCTCTGATCTGACAATGAACAGTGTTGGGGAAAGTCATTTATAAAGTAATGCATTACAACATTGCGTTACTCCCTTGAAAATTACGTTACTTTTTATGAAAAGTAATGCGCTGTGTTACTTTTGCTTTCATTTTAAATATAAGCAGGGTTTTATTGTTAGTTTTTTACATTTTTTACATACTTTTTACATACCTATTAATAGCAAATGTAAAAGCCCTTTCAGACCGACAAGTGTCATGAGTAAACCTCAGGCTGAAGGAAAAGAAAATTGATGTCTGTACAGTAGAATACAGGAGACGGAGGTTCAATATTCTTCAACAATTAAAAAAACAATGAAGAACAATTAATGGCTTATCTAAAGTCATTTTTGCTTATTAGTACGCTTGAACTGAATCATCAAAGGTCAGCAGCAAAGACTTAGACTTACTGGATTAGATACATTTGTTTCTGTATTTAATTTTTACAGGTTTGCGTCATTTTTTGAATTTCACCATTTCAGTTAATACTAAATCATTTTTTTTGCCAGTGAGATGAATTATGGCCCGTTCACATTTAGTCTAGTATTCACACCCAATTCTCTGATCTTCTGATTTCTTCCAACAGGAGACTATAAATGGAAAAACTAATTAAGTAGCATTACGTTTTTTGAAAGAGTAACTCAGATATTTCCCTGTAAATCAAAAAGTAATTACTTTACTAGTTACTTGAAAAAAGTAATCTGATTAGGTAACTGATTAGGTATACGTTCTTACCCGGGTCGGTAATGCGATGAAGCCTGTTTCCTTTCATACTAACCTTTTCATCTTCCCTTTTTCTTTCTATTGCCATAATGGAATTGGTGAAGTGCAAGATGAGGATCTAATCTCAGGTCTCACCCTATCCAACAACCAACAAAAAAACCTTCATTCTGGTGACTTTTATCCTGCAACACAAAGCTACGCAACAGCTTTGTAGAGGTAATTTATGTTTGTGTAGTTTGTCTCTGCACTTGACAAACATTATAGAATTATAATTTGTGTTTTGATTCTGCGTCTGTAGATCTGCCATCACGCAACAGTGAGCAGCCAGAATGTAGGTACAAGGTTTATTTCAGTTTTAATCTGCTCATCATCTGAGTGTTGGTCAGTGTGTATATATGGTTTCTGATTGCCTACTCATAAGAAGTCATGTTGACGAGCTGCTGCTGCACTGCTGCTTGGATTTTTATTATTAAGCCTTCCAGGAAATGTTGTGAGTCTGCCTAAGGTAGACTGCTGTGGTTAGCGGATGGCTGTATGCACTAATAGTCTGTATGTGATTATTAATTCAATTATTTGTGGACATGGGGCAATTTGGGGCACATCCATGCAGGGTCTGCATTTCAGCCCTGACCTTCCTGTTTCCACATATTTTTTAGAGCACTAATAGTGAACATGATTTTGCCAAGTGGAACATATTCCTGAATCAACATCCATATTGGTTCTGGTACAACATTCCTCTCATCCAATCAGATTTTTAGAGTTACGAATATAGGGCAATTGTTATGGTGAAGCTTGGGGCTGTAGTTAGTGGCCTTTCTTAACCTGTCATCTGATTTTAGTCTTAGATTTGAGTTTGGTGTAGGGTTCGAATTAGGAGTTTTACTGGTTGCAAACAATTCTGGCTATTGGTAGTATGCATCTTATCTGTCTCCCACAGTTTTTGTAACAGCACTGTATCAATTCACCCATTTTTCTTCCAGCTTAATATTTATTAACTTAACTAACACTCACTTTTTGATACGTGTGACAAAAGGAGCAGCTTTTGGCAACTTCCCATTGTGGGTCCAATGTATAATCTCCCCTACAAGCCACAAACAAGTTCAACTCTCTTTTCGGCATCTGTTACATACTGTGAAATGTTACTTTAGCTTGTTTTCCCTGTTTCATTGGACGTTTCTTACACTTCCCTAAGCCAGCGAAAGCACAAATCATCCAGTGCTCTTTTCTGTCTTAGGGCTATTTTCTTTCAAGAGCATGACTTGACTTTGTGACGACTTTCCTGTGTGACAACTCAGAGTGATGAAATCCTTTTTTTCTGTTTAGTTGTAATAGCCTGCTCTTCATTTTAGAAGTATAAATGTCATGGGCCATGTCTGCCTACTCATCAGTGGCAGTCTAATTTATTGCACTCTTTCCGACTCTAGTCCTGGAATAAATCCACATCTCATTTTATCTCCCTAAATTTTGAGTGTCCAGTCCTGCTTCTGGAGGGCCGCCATCTTGCAGAGCTTATCTTGAAGCCTAATTAAATACACCGGAGCCACCTAGTTAGGTTTTTCAGGACTACTAGGCTGTGTTTGATACGACTATACCATTAAGCAGGTTAGATCTACAGAGAATGAAAAGCAATGCAAATGCATGTACAACAAACACTAAACTCAGACATTTTAGGCAATTTAGAAACCAGGGCATATAAAGAGGGGGAAAAAAACGTATCACCCGTATTTTAATATTCAGTGCTATAAAGGAGTCTAGCCTCGAAGCTTCAGAAGAACTGGACAAGGATAGACTCATCCTCGCTGAGATGCAGCCATTTGACAGAGGAGAGCTCCAAAATGTGTACTGTGAAGGGTACTCCAGGCAGAGAGCGGCATGAGAAACAAGGATTTTCCGTAAAAGCATTGTTTTTGTCTTTATTTCTTTTTGCCATCTTTTAAATCATTTTTATTTTGGACTTTGTATGTTATTTCTGCTCTACAAAGAATTTTTGTTTTGCGTCTTTGTTTATTTATTTATTTCTCAGTTGTGTTTCTTTTGCATTATTGATATGTACCAAACTTCTGCATTTTGTCCCAAGATATTAGACCATTGGTGTGAAATATTGCGTTTCTTGCTTAGTACTTTTTATAATTTTCATAAAAAGCTGTGAGGATACTTACTGGGTGTTAATATGGCTTTTTAGACATACATGCCTATGCTGATGATTTGAGACTGTACTCACTTTGCTTTATTTCTATTATTTCATTTAGTTGTAAGAAACAATGCCAGTGTGTGTGTGTGTGTGTGTGTGTGTGTGTGTATCTGTATATGTGCTTCCGGAATATAAAGATGAATATAAAAATTTATTTGATCAAATAATAGAATTTAAATGTATCAGTCCCAAATCAATCAAAGCGATATGTTATACTGTGCGAAACAAACTGACAAAAGATTTACAGGTAATCTAGAGACTTCTTTATATCGGCTGGCATAATGACAAAACTGGGATTAAAAAAAGTGCTATCCATCTTCTCACTAACACTAAAGGATCACAATGACATTTTTAAATGACAACATGTCATCAATTTTCTCTGTAAAATCTCTTTTTTATTATCTACTCTGTTAATATGATTTATTGCCTATGCAACCCAGTCCCCATAATGCAAGCAAGTTTTCAGCCTATATCCGCACACTGTTTTTAACAAATAATAGTTAAAAAAGTTCGTTAACATAGCTATAGTCTAGGAAAAATATCTTATCTTTGTTTAAAATAAGCACATGAGCTTTTATGCATGACGCACATGAACACATTTCTTTGACGTCTTAGTCTATTGATATTGCAACCCCCTAGGAAATGTCAAAAATCCTAAATGGACGCCTCTGAACACAGACACGACAACGATCAATTCTGAGACTGTTTGACCAATATGTCATCAAAGTAAAAGTAAAAGATTGGTCCATGTCTTGAAAGCAGGTTGCCCTAAAAAATACATATCGATTAGGCCCTTCAGACATCAGTGCTTCAAAAAGAGATTCTGAAACCTTAAAATGAAATGAATGTGCTCAAATAATATGATTCAGACAGCCCACGGGTAGTGCACGGCAGAATAATGTAAAAGAAAAAATGATCAGAATTAATAACTGTATGAGTATGAGTATCAAATGGTGTGCCTATGTATGCATCATGTGCACTTTTGCTTTGTAATCTATTTATCCAGTGTATTATGTATTTTCTTGTTGTCTTACATGTATATGGGAAATTATAGATTGTTGTAATACCATTATCGTAAGGTAAAATCTTTAGGAAATTATACATAGTGATTAAATGATTATCAGAATGATCACCATCATCCAGAAGTGACATTAGACATTGCAAGTGTATGTGTGCAAGCAGGAATCACAAAACACAAAATTCAGTAGAAAAACCCAATTCATTAATGTTAAATTAAAGCAATGGTGTAATCTGAATCGACAGGTTCTCTTGCTTAAATTCATATATAATATTTCAAATTGAAAATCATTTTTAAAAGAGTTTAATAATGTAAAGCCTAGTAGAACTGTCTACTGCTTTTCCCTTTCGCTGTACTTCTGAACCCATGAAGACAGAAGAAAATAACTAGCTATATATGTTTGTTTGACTGGCTTAGTGAGGACATCTTCCAGAGTTTGGACTTTGTTTTATGAATGGTTAAAGATATTTTCTTAACCCTACCCCTACTAGTTGTGTTCATCAGGTTTCACTGTGTTACTGAAGACTAGATTTAAAAGATTTAAAAGAAAAACTTGACTATTTTAAAAAGCCTTTTCAAAAACATGCACTGGATTGAGCTACGTTGTCCTTGTTCATCCAAATTAGACAGCCTGATGTTTGTCTGGGATTAGGTATCGTTTTTTCAAAAATACTAATAAAATAAATAAATAAAAACCTTTTTGAAATTGAAATTGGTCTGCACTTTACTAGATGTGTTTGCAGGTGATGTTCTAAATACACTGGTGTACATGGTGAAGTGGAAATAAAGAGAGCTGAATTTGAGGTGGAAGAACCCCTGCAGTCTCTGCCGCTTCATACTATTTAACTCAAAATGGTTTTTGCAGGTGTGCGTCTAATTTTAGAGTCAATTATATGATCAGCTCCCAGAAGCTAACAATTTCCTGCCAAATTCAAAGCAAGTAAAATAAAAAGAGCAGTGGTCTGGTACACCGTACACTCAGAACCTGGTTTGCTGAAATGCAGTGGTGGATTTCTGGCAGAAGGTGGTGAAAAACAAGAAGCACCGGGTTCACCTTGTTCTATACAGTCTCCAGATATCCATCCGTCTCCTCCTTCTGTCTGAGGTCTGGTGAAATGCAACACCCAGAGTGCTTTGCCAGTAGACAAAAGAATAGCAAGGTTTGAGGTATCTTCTCACCTCCGCAGGTTTTAATGAGGGAAATGGAGAACAAAGACTGAATTAGAAAAAAAACTGATGATGTTAAAGAAACTTTAGGTCTGCTTGTCTTCTTTGGAGAACACAAAAGGAGAGGCTACGGGCCTTCGAACAGTACCGCCAGTAAATGAGATACAGTCTCAGTTTGGCCTAATTCACTGCTACATGTAAAGCCATCTCTACTTCAGTAAACCTGGTTTCATAGTCATAGTCTAGTCCATTATGGAGCAACTTTCCTCAGGACTCATTTCATTTTATCTGTAAACCCTAGTAAAAGAAAAGTAAAATACATTTATTTCATAACCCTAAACCTAGTGTATTCAATTACACATTGCTCAAGACTTACTGATATAAATCTATAATTTAACTTTATTTGGAGTAATACTTGTGCATATTTCTTAATATTAAGGCTAAAATGTGTTTTAATGTACGATCTTTAAATACAGCCTGGTTTTTAATGCTAGATATTGTAGCTAAAGTACTGTATACTTGCCATAGTTCCACTTTAGCACAATAAAATATACTTAAAGTATATCTTTAGTTGGACTTCATCATTGCTTCTTCACAGTGCAAACTGTATTAAGTAGCTGTTCTAAATTTAGCAGAGTTACACAACTGCAGGGTATTTTTATTGAGTACAAAATATGTACATTTATTTGTAATATACATAGTATATAATAACTCTATTTCAAATATATTTTATTTGGCTATATCTATTTTTTTTTACTAGGACAGCTTATATGAATTATGAATTAAACCTGAAAAATGAACTATATAATTTTTGGCTTAGTTTTTAAGATCTTTTATTATATTTATGAAATATTAAAATGTGTTTTTTGGCATAACCCCAGAAATTCTCTCACAGAACATGAACATATTTTGTAAAAAATGATTGCATCAGGTGATGGAATTCTAGAGTAGCTCAAAGTTAAACATTGCAGCAGGTGGTATTGTGCAAAGCAAATTGACATAAGATTTGAAGTTAAGCTACCGTTTTATTTATTTTGATGCGTATGTTGACATGACTCAAATATTTATTTAAATTGCCACAAATTATTAAATCCATTTGAATGGCTGAAACACAAAATATGCCAGAGTGTAATGCACCAAGTGACTCTTTTTATTTTATTTATTCGTTCATTTTTTGTTCATGATAGACTCAAAAGACTGCTGATTAGGCTGGGTACACACCACAAGATAATCGGGACGATTTTGAGCTGATTTCTCCCTTTCTGACAATCCTAGGTATCGTCCCGATTATCTTGGTGGTTCTAAAAAGATCACCTCATCAGATTTTCCTGTGGTGTTATGCGTGGTACGAGTGGCTGAATCAAACAGAAACAAAACGGAGAAATCTAGGATTTTTTGCCCTCATGTTTGCGATTTTAAAAGATTTCAAATTGTATTTTTTATTTAATTTTAGTGTGTACCCAGTTATTGTAAATGATTGGCGGTTAATGAAGGCTTACGTCTGAAAAGAATCGAATCAAGGGATGTATGCAATCATATAAACTGGCATGGCAAAATATAAGTTATATAATTTTCTTAGATTAAGGTTTATTGAAAAAGAAGTTGTTTACAACTTTTTCATCGGTGGAAACAGATATGCATTTGAAAAAGGACTCTGAAAGGGGGAACGGTTTTACAGCTTCAGATATGTTTTATGAATTATCATTGCCCATTAACTCCCACTCTCAGTGTGATGTGATATTTTTTGTGTCCCCGTGGAATGTCTAAGAGGGATACTGGCAACCTACCAAATGTCAGCTTTGTAGTGGTTTAAAACAAGCTCTTTGATCAGGATGTAAACACACGGGCTAAGCTCTTTAGGTAAGTACCACCTGTATAATCTGCTGTGGCAGCAAAAGAGTGAGAGGCCTTCACTGTGTTTTTACTTTTATTGTAGAAAAGTTCCTTGACCTTAAAACACCGTCAAGTCAGCAGCAGCACCTTAGACAAGGTCAATGTGACTTGGTTTCATACATACCAACCTACTCATTGGAAATACAAGCCTTTACATGCATTTCTGCAAAACTGTAAAAACTCACTCACCTTTGAATCGAAACTCCCTACAGCTTTTATTTCTTTTCACGCCGAGCATGATTTACAGGTACGGTTCTGATTAAGGAAGGCAATTTTTCATACAATTACTTGCAGAATGTTATGCTGTGACTTTTTCAATTTTAAAATCCTGCATGATTTGAAAATGGACACTTTGCAAACGTTGTCGTCACATGTCTAGTTTGACTTTTATAATTCAGTGAGTTCGCTTGGCAGCTCTGCGATACGGCGTTGCACTTAAGTGATGAAAAGCCCTGGGACGAATCACTTGAGACTACGGTTCAATAAAACAGCTCAGATCTGCTTAACGAAGTTAAAATAGCGCGGCTGCATCGGCGAATGCGTTTTTACATTGCTTTTGCATTTGTTAACACTGCCGGGTCGGTTTAGGTTTGGGTTTGGTAGGGGATATTTCCGCATAATTTCACAAGGTATATAATTACCGTGTTGCAGAGACTAAAATCTATAAATATTTAAATGACTATAAGAAGAAAATTCAAGATACTTATATTGGCCGGCCCAGTTTCGTGTAACGCAGCCAGGTAAACATCAGACAGTCTAAAGCGTATTTATTCATTCATTCATTTATAGACATATTCTTGCCGCCTGTATAAATCAAATAAAAATACTTCATATTTTGTTCTTCAAATATCATGCATTAAGTGTTTTTTCTGCATGGACCAAAACTATAAGGTGGTGCAGACGTTTCTTGCAGGAGCATAATTTTCATCAAAGCAAAAGTGTCCTTTTCAAGAGGACACATTTCTAATCAGCTGGGCAGTGTGCAATCACTTAAATAAGAGGTGTGAGTGATTTTACCTTTGTGGCTATGTGAATATGCGCACATATATCTGTCATTGTGATTAAACTTTAACGAGGGACTTGTGTCTAGAGGCACTAGAGAATATAAAATATAGACATGCGCTTTGACTACGTCTCATACACCGACTTAGACCCACTCATGTTTCCGTGGCACACGTAAAAGCTAATCAAAACCTTAGTTTCGACTCCCAGTCACTCTCCATGTTGTGAATAATACAATTTGAAAAATGGCATTCATTACGAAATTAGACAGTTCTGCTCTGCTACATTGCATCTCATTGACTGCTGGAGGGAAGGACGGTTTCTAGGGGGCTGCTGTAGCAGACTTAACCGTCTGCCACTGAAAACGAAGGCGCTCATTCGATCTGCATTTTCAGTTAAGGTGTCTTACTAATGTGGAGATATTAGTAAGTTATATGCCCCATGATAAAAAAAAAAAGACCCACAGAGTTACCTACATCTAACAGAATACCAATCTTGGAATCATGTGAAGATCTTTATTTGATATTCCTGTTGAGGTGTTAAAGTACTGCTTCGGATTCAGGGAACAGTCGATTTCTTACACTTCACTGAAGATCAGGGCCTCCAAAATCTCTACATGAAGGTCTCCTGGGGAACAATTTAAATGGACCGTATTTGTGGGTCAGCAGTAAGGAAGAAGTTTACTAAGAGCTGTGGTGGTGAGTATTAGTAGCTATAAAAATGAGCCACTGACTGGAGCGCAACGATTGTAAATCATTAGATGTGCCACATCAATCAGAAAACTACAGAGGAGCATAATCAATGCTGAATGCCTTTGCGCCTTATGTGTGTGCCTGTAAAATGTGAAATATGTATAAACGCAGAGCAGTGTATTCATTTTGATGTTTCATGATCTGGCACTGCTCAGTCTCAGAGACACAGTGTGTTCCCATGCAGTGCAAGATAGAAGGATATCAGCTCATTTTTCCAACTGAAAAGTATTACAAAAGAATGACGCAGATGAGACCTCAGCAGATTCCCATCTGACCCCAGGATCACTACTCAGAGCAGAGAAAAGTGGACTCCTTATTAAAACTCTTATATCATCTGAGATCATTACAGAAGATTCGTTTTCAGCATGAATTCTAGGCCTATAATCGCGTCGACTGGTTCTATATTACAGTTGCACTCTTTTACTATCTCTAACGAATATATTTTGTGATGTCCATGAAATAAATGTCCACAAGCTGGTAAAAGAGCACAGCAGCCGAATAAAACATTGACTCTGTAATATCAGAGACATAATTTGCTAGAGAGCTTGTTTGACTCAGGCTGAGAACTGAGATTTATCCCCACAGGTCACTCCTCGACAATCAGCCTGTCATCTGCCCCCCATTAGGATGTACTGTCACCTCTATGAAGAACTGATTCACGCACTCCCCTGCACTTTTAGAAAATGGAAAAACATTTTAATAGTCCAACTAGAATATACAATTGTCCTTATTATGTTCATCATTCTTTCTGTCAATTCAGTTCAGTTCAACTTGTTAAAATTATGCTTAAAGGGTCGTTCACTCAAAGGTTTCTTATATCATTCACCTGAAGTTGCCTGAGTTTCTTTTTTCTGCTGAACAGAAAATTACATATTTTGATTTTTGTTTTAATAGAATTATAATTGTAACTATGGAAGTCAATGGAAACCAGCGACTCTTTCATTACCCAGCTCAAAATATGTTAATTCTATTTTCCATACAATAAAATTTGTAAAGGTTAGGAATGAGAGCCAACTATACTTCCATAGCATTTTTTAAACATGTTTCCTGGGCCCATACTGCAGGACTCAGTGAAAAACAAATATCAGCTAGTCAGTTATTTAATCAAGAGTCAGGCCTAATGAGAGGTCGTTAACACACTGCATGAAATGATTTCACTCGTCTAAATCCCTGTAACATGTTTCCATTACAGTTGCCATAGTGAGAGAACTTCTAGTGCAGACAGTGCATTGTTGTGTTTTGTTCCCTTCCCCTTTACACAAAGCTTATTTCGGTAACGCTTTCTATGAAGACTGTATTTATAATACATTATAAGGGCATTCTTAAGGCATTACAATAAATGTATAATGCATTATAGAAAAAACGAAGCATATGTTATGTCATCACAATCTTAAAATAATTATAATACATTGTAATATTAGTGATTATAACTTTTAAGAGTATGGATATTTATAGCACACAATGAAGACCATTTTAAATCTACTTAACTTATAATGGACTATATCATATGTTGAGATCCTGTGAGTAATTAGGTGCTGAGTGCTATCTGAGTGTTTCTTGTGAGGCTAATATTCAGGCTAATGTGAGCTACCTAATACTACCAGCTGAAAAAGCTGAAAAAATGTTTATTATATAAATCTATGAGTATTAGTAGATTTTATAGGGTAAGTATCAGTACTCAGTATGTCTGCTAAGGAACTACTCTAATGAAGGCTAGTTGAAATATTGTTGCAGCTGTCTAAAGAGTACAATTACAATATAAATACAAAAATCTATATACAAATACAAAAATCTATTCATGCCATTTTTATTTTCAGAAAAAAATAGTATCCTCCGCAGAGGACATAAAATAAAATATGCATAAAATATAATTTTTTCTTATGCTCTAAACAATGTAAGAACAATGTAACTTTTTTTTCAGTCTCAAGAGGTGTAATGTATTATAAATAAAGGCTTCATTGAAAGTGTTATCCTTATTTCTTCACAGATATGTGAAAATGTACTGAACTGAATGAGCATGCAGAAGCGACTATTTATTTAGTAAATCAATTACTGAAGAAGAACCCTTCATGATACAGTAGGTCACCGGGAGATACATTTGCTCTGTTTGCTCACATTCTCTACAATAAAAGGACAGAAACCCATGTTAAATTAAGATTTACTCTCTGTGTTTCACAACTTACTAAAGGAATTATTAAACATTTTAAAAACAGCTAAACACTAATAGCCTGACTTTTATATGCTGCAAAAAACATGATCCAGTCTGAGAAGTAATTAGTTTCGCTTGTCCTCAGAGCAGTTTCATGTACAACATATTTACAGCATACTTTCTGATTGAAGACATAATTAAATACTAAACATAATTCAAGGAGAGGCTGCCTCCAGAATAGCACAATGACGTCATGAAACCCACCCACACGTGCAAAATCAGAGGGAAGAAAAACTTGAGCCGAGATGCTTTCCATACACAGATGAACTCAAAAAGTGCTTTCTTTTGCCTGGAAACACACACACACACACACACACACACACACCAGGCGCACAAAGATCCAGAAATCCGTGGCAATCTTTACCACAGCATATGGATCATACAAGACGAAGAGTCATAAGGACAAACTCTGGTCTGTCTCATGTCAAGGTCAGAAACGATGCGTGGCAGCAGCGAATGAAAGTAAAAATTGCAATTTATATATTAATTGTTCCCCTATCTTAGTTTTTGTGGACTCTTATTTTAAAGTGTTTGTTCCCCATTGTTTCTATGTTCCCTTGTTCCTTAGTTTTGTAAATGATGAGTAAATGATTAGCTCCTCCCCCTTGTTATCTCGTTATCCTGTCTATTTAAAATCAAACTGCGGAGTATTGTTCTGTGTTTATCGCTCTCCCAGTGATATCTCAGAGCCATCCCGCATTTCTTAGTTTAAGACTTAGTCTAGTTTCACAGTTAATAGCCCTAGTCTGTTTCATTCATGTCCTTGCCTTGTTTTTCTCATCTTGCCTGTCTTCAGTCTGCCCTGGATTTATTGTCTGTTCTGGATTTTGTTTGCTCCTGTCTGGATTATTGATTACTGATTATTATCTCTCTGCTTCGCTCCCTGGATATCGTTTGCCACCAATTGACCGCGTCTGCTTGCTGGATTGCTCTTGAGTTTTGCCTATGATATATTTTCCCTATGACCTGTTTGCTGTGGTTTGACCCTGCCTTTGTTTTTGAAGTCTCGTCAGCTCCCTTACAGTTATTAATTTTTTAGATTAATTTTAATATTCAATGTTCTTTTTAAAACAATTTTGTTATATTTTATGCCGTCAGAAGCATAAACAAAGGACGTATTCTGGCCATTAGTATGGAGCCAGTCCTACAACCCTGATGCTACCCATCACAAGTCCATTTTTGTGTGTCAAGCCATGAGTTTTCGCTTTTATTTGGCATAGCATTTTTATGCATTTTCATGAGGTCAGGTAGTCCAGCAATGTCATGTGTACAACCTTGGCTTGACAAATAGCAGTGGTTAACAGTTAAAGATTTTGGAGAGATACTACCTCTCAAAATTTTGGGATCAGAAAGGTTTTTTGTTTATAAAGAAGTTTCTTTTGCTCATCAAGACTGTTTCTGTGATGGGTAGAGTTGGTGTAGGGTGATTAAAAAATATTATTAGGTCAGTATAAAACAGTAGAGGTCTACCAAAGTCCGCATAAATACATCAAAAGAAACCTGTGTGTGTGTGTTCTTGTATAAAATTGCAAATGGCGATTCCTCTTCAGCCATAGCTTTGATTTGTGCAACATATGAAATAGTGACCCTTTAAGCTGATTTTGGAGTACGATCACACTTCAGGCTGTGATTAACTTCTGTCCTGTGGTGCTGTATCATTACCATAATAATTTGCTCCGCTATGAAAAAGCATACTGCCAACCAACACAGCCAGCTGCACTTCTGCTGTGTTCTGATCCCACTTAACCCTCTGTTTTAGCGTGACATTTGAGCATGATTACTGGACAACGGTTCATTATGTGTCGTAAGTTTTCAACTTCCTGACACTGGCCTTTGGTAGTAATCACAGGTCAGTCTTGCCACCTTGCTGGTATTTTCCAGGTCAGGGTTTGAGGCAGCAAAAAGGAAACCCTCTCGGAATTGGTATTTTAGCTAATTTTGCTAACACCTCACTACTTAACAGAAGTGACTGAGCAGAATAGAGGCCAAATGTGCTATTATGTCAGACTGTCCAGCACATTTTCACACCCTCCTCCCCCTTCTCTTCTGGTCTCCAATTAGCCTCCAGTTATGGTATTCCCTCTTGGGGCACCATAGTCCATCTGTGGATCATCACGTCTCCTGCTGTGCTTTAATCTCAAAGTTAACTGTGCTGTAAGAAAGCTTGGAACTCTACATGATGATCTAAGTGTATTTTAATATGGTCAGAAAGAATCGTGTTCCTCCTGGCATAAGATATGCGATGCAGTTTGGACAATGTCCAGTAAAACTTTATTTATTTTTTATGTAGTCCTAATTGAAGAAGTAATGACAGCTGGAGGTTAGATCTGCCACAGGTGTTGACAAAATCCTGCCTACATTAACGAAATGAGGCAAAATTTTTATGTTTAATGCTGTAAGACATATGCCAGGCAAAATAAGCTTTAGAGGAAATGCTTCTGAGATTGTCCCTGGGGGATACTTTACCTTTATAAGTGCATTTATCTGCGCAGTCTTCAGGTTTCTGCACCAAGTTTACATGAAACAATGCGTAAAAGTCTGGCATTACCTAATTCGAAAAAAAACACTTCAACTTGTTGACAGTAAATTATGTAACCAAAATTTGTCATTTCATAAAAGGAAATCAAAGATCTGGAAGTTCCAATAAAACAGCACAGTCAGATGCCATAGCGGTGGGTGGGAGAACAAAAACTGTTGCTGGGTTTGAAAGACGAAAAGAGAGAAATATGTTAGCAAGTTAATAAAATATCATTGTTTTTAACTAAATTAAGAGGTTAATAGTCCACCAGAGTTTGTAAAAGTTTACCTTGATAGACTGCTTAATTGTTAAACGATTCTGTACTGACTGTTTAAAGAGCTTTCACATATGAGTCAAGGTAACAGCCTTCAGTGTGGGAAGTGACAACCAAATGAGGCACATTTGGATGAGATACTTGAAAATTAGATCTTGCATATGACAGACTGACTTTATGTTTGATTTGAAGACCGTGTGGCACGGTGACATGTCACGGCCATGCGAAGTGTCCAGATATTTTGAAAATACACAAAAATGCGTCTGGCTTTGCTAACTCATCAAACCTCAGGGGGCTCATAACTTCTGTGCTTCCGTGTAACAGAAAAACACCCCGAAACAGGCTATTGATATTGACTCTTGTTCAGTAAATGCTTTGTGCTTCCAGTACTGCAAAGACTTGCTCTAGCCATTTTTAGCATGTTCCGTCTGACTCTCTCACCTCATTAATTAGTGAAAACTTGCGTCAGCTTGTACAGGAAATGACCTTAGTGCCACGACATACTTTTGAAAACGAAAGTTTGAGTCATCAGGCTTATTCTGATCCATTTTTGCTCATATAATCATATGCAGTGGTGCTGTGAGGGGATGCGAGCAAGTAAAAGTAATAATCTCACACCCATGACCAGGGTCGCCGCTACATGTGGATTGTGACAGACAACAGGATGCATTAGCAGATTTGGATTCATTTGATCGTATGTCCGCGGTCACTATTTGTGTGCTATCTGTGCTCTTCCGTTTCCTGTTACAGCTCCTAATGAGAAACCACTTCCCATGATTCAGTGCCTGTAGGGAAATCAAGCATAGCTTTGCTTCTGGCGGGTCACGTCAGTCAAGTTTGCATTAGAAGATCCATAGGAACATGAAGGCTATCACTGCATCCATATATATAAGGTCCGTTCAGTATTATTCAGCAGCTTATCGCATTGCCAAGAACCAATCCTCCGTGTCCAGTTTCTCATTTTGTCCACAGTCAGGACTTGGCCTTCTAATATTCCTCACTGAATCAGACTCCTTTATCTTGAATTAGGTTGTTACATTAAAATATCATTAAGAATCTTAATGAAATCTGCTACATTTATATTGGATCTGTTCTGCTTACGTTTTTGTCCAGAACGTATTCACACCGTCGGTCCAAACAGTGTGCTAATTGTCAGTCATCTTTTACAATAGTGTTCCTGACAGAACTGAACAAATAATTCAGACTGATCTGCAAATCAATTTAGACTGGTTTGTCAGTTGTTTTGTTGTTGCACTTAGAATAAACTGCGTATTTTGTTATTAGAATTGTACTCAGAAGTCTAACCACATTTAAATCTACTCTTAAAAGGAAAAATATACTACTCAATGTATGTGTATGTATCAGAGCAGTTACTACCCATCTCTGTTCCATTTGTTTTCTTTTTTTTAGTATATTGTTTTTAATGACACGTTAATGAAATATTAAGTTGCTGTTTAAAATGTTGTACTCTCTGTATGTCTGAAACCTCCAATAACAGAGGTCTTTGTAAAAAAAAACAAACAAAAAAACAATCTCCCTTTAGATAAATGTTTGCACTCTGTTTTAAAGAACACTTTAACACTTTATAATTACATTTTCATATATGTAAACAGCTACAAATAACATAACAGTTCATTTCAAGGTTGAAACTTGTTGACAATTTTAATCACCAAGCACAGCTTTGAAAGAGGCTAAAAAAACCTATAATAAAACACTTCTGTAGTACTTTCATTACATACTTCACAACATCTGATTGAAAATGACTTTAAATTAAAGTTAATACAGCGGTCTACTTTCACACATGGATATTGTCTTTGAGGAGACAAGGGAGGAAGTTTGGATGAAAAAATGTATTAATCAAATTTTACTAAATAAATAGACCTGCATTCTTCTTAATGTCATTGAGCTCCTGAAGAGCAGCACGAACGTGGCAAGTCACTGTGATTGTTTAGTATGGCATAATACAACAGTATCATGTTCATAACAGTCATGTAAAATAATGAGAATAGATAGAAAGCGAAATTAACCTCTAATGACCTGAAAAGACAGGAATGATCTCTGAGTAAACTAGTTTTTATTAGAAGCTATTAGTTAAAAGTGCATCTCCGCGCTTGCAGTGTTTTTTCTGACTGATGATTCAATAAAAAGTCAGCTATTATGTTCCACTTGTGTACTATTGTAAGAAGTGAAAAATACACGAAAGATACTTGTTACTGCATTACTGTAGCTATTTTTGTTTCAGAAGAATCTAAAATAAATGAACTAAAATAACTAAACATTAATATTATGGTATTTAATCTGTTTAAAACAAGCATGGGTTATTTATTTGTATTATCTGGTGGTTGGAGAGGGTTCTTCTACCTGTACTGTGTTTGTGTGAATGTTCTAGAAGCTCTGCAAACGTGATTACAATGAATCTATCACAAGTGAGCTGTCAACTTGTCAGCTTATTATTAAAAAGAAGAATGGTGCTTGATGATTTCATGCAGTCTTGCTCACAATGACAATCTAAAAAACACTGCATCTTATGTAGATACGCACTTCTTACCAAAGTACCAAAAAAGCTGGCCAAACTTGTCCATCTGCGAGAGGCACGGCCGAGGGGTCACCAGAAGTCAGGGGTCGGTCACTAATGTGTAGTCCATGCGCAATTACTGCCTCTCGTTTAGAAAAATGTTGTTTTTACACCCACAAACCAGTATGTAAAATGGGCCTGTGAGCGGCATACAGGGTCATTATGTTTGGCAACATTACAGCAAATTGCTAGACCAAAGGGTGAATTTTACACAGGGAGAACAAAAGAGATCGAATGAAGCAACAAGAGTTGCAATACTGGATGAAAGGAAGAATAGGAAGAGAGAAGGACAGAAAGAAATGTGAGGGCCAGTGAAGATGAATAGCTTGGCTCTCTAGAGCTTTCCAAGCCGTTAGTATGCAGTGGGCGCCATGAAACGCCTGTGTGTGTGTGTGTGTGGATATGGGTGTTAGTGTGTAAAGGGTCTATTTGGCTGACAGTGAATCCTCCAACACCATCTCATTACCGAAGGCGAAGAGGAGTGTCCATCCATATGAAATGTAGCTTCTCTGCTTTTACCACTTATTTCTAAGGTGAAAATTCTGCATCAATATCTTTCTTTCTTTTCTTCGCCCACCTTTTAAATGTACACTGTGTGAAAAAAGGCTTTGAATCACTGTCAGAAGTGTAATGAGATCGTGATGGCTTGAATCTCAACTCAAAGTTATACGGCCTCTTTTGGTGTGTAGGCCTGGTACAAATATCTGGGTGTAAATTGAGCTGTAAATTCTGCTGTACTGAATTGAGCTGTTTATGCAGGAACATGCTTTGGGAATGAGCCTTGAATTTTTCTTTTATTGCTTTTGAGGAAGCGAGTCAAAAGGTTTTCACTTTTCAGAGGATTCTGTGAGTGTATAAATTTGGCTGTGTTCGTCATTTGCTGTATTGACATTGAATAATAAAGCAACTAATGGAACTTTACATCTGTTCATTTCCATCATGGCCAGCCTGAGTGATTCACCTCATCCAAAAACAGCAAGTTTTATGTCAGAAGACAATTATTTAAGACGTCCATAATGACAATATTATGTGTAGTTGGGTTAGCTGATTGTTAGAATTGCTCTTCGGACACACTCAAAGAGGGATCTCTAGCTTAATGTCTCCTGACACTGTAATCTGTCTTATGATAAGATAAGGCTCTCACATAAGCTGACCACGTACAAACTCACCTGTGATATGACCGAGGTTTCGGAGATGGCCACCAGATGGGGCTTATAAATGAAACACCACACATACACATGAGATTCTATCCCTCACAAGACATTACTTTGACCTAACGTCTCCGGGATCAATCCTTACACAGTCTAGCCACAGAAATGGGCAGAATCTCATAACAGCTACAGTGTGTGTGAACTGGAGAGACTTGTTGACTTAGACTGACCCTCATAAAACAGACCATCTCCCTTGCGGTCTAGCAATCTTTGCCATCCTTAACACAATTTTCTCTCTGTCTCTCCCCACTAGAGTTTCCTCAATGGGAGATGTTTTTTTAGAGATGAAACGGAAATAAGTGTTGGATGTTTGAGGACCGAGGGTTCAGACAGAGTGAATTGCTTAGCTTCCCCTGACAGCCGTATGCGTCTGTCTTGCGCACACAGCGGTAATTGCATGTGTTTTTGATTAGTCATTTCTCAGTTGAGATTCACCCTTCGCTCAGATAAACGTAACATTGAAATACATCTTCTAGCTCATTACCTGCCTGCGCAGACGTGCGGCTAATTAATAAACATAAGGAAATTTTCTTCTTGACAGGCAGGTGTGAACCGTAAACCTGAGAGATAATAAGGCAATTGAACAGAAAAGGTTGTAAAAGGAGCAAAAAGAAGACACTGACCCCAATTACATGGCTGCCACAGGGAAACGAGGCAAAACGGACTGATGAAGTGAATCTTAACACAGGCTGGACTCACAGCCAAACGCACCGATCGCACTTCAGCGTAAGGTTTTGCCTTTACTTGAACTCCGGTGTCAGTGCTAGCGCAGTTTTTAACTATACTTTGAAATTATAATTACATTAATTTTATTAAAAGTATAATTTTGCATACAATGACAGGCCGTATGGAGTATGCGAACCTTAATCGTGAATGCTCTAAAGACCGGGAGGGGTCCTCTTCGGTTCACTTAGTTTTGCCGTGGGAACGTGATAATATGACGTGACCACAAGATATTAAATTGAGGGAATGTCATATTAACTTATGGGAACATATTTGTTTTGTCAAGGTAACAGCATCGTTATGTCGTGGCCTTGAGATGCTATGATGAGGGAACAACTTCTTTTTTTTGTGACCACGACTTCTTAAGTTGAGGGAACAACATATTTTTTTCTCTTGGCCACGAGTTCATTGCGTAAACAAACCTATGACCATAGCAACCTTATTAGAGACTGATTCATTGTTATTTTATTTTGAATTAAGAAATGATTATAATAATTATTATACAAATTCCTACATCATTTCTTATATTTCTTTTATTGTTCTATAATATAAATTATTATGCTATATTAATCCTGCTATATTGCATGCGATGTAAACAGCATTCTTCTTACGTTTTGCATGAATAAATGCTACATAAAGTAAATAAAATAGGCCTAAAGAAAATATTTTACCCATCCTATCTTTTTTGTAATATTTGTATATCATCATCATCATCATCATCATCATTATTATTATTATATTTTTATGTTAGTTTTTTCCCTTCCTTTCAATCTCATAATTTTCGATATGCCAGTTAAGCTTTGATTATGCTGACTGGAAGTTTTAATAAAAACTTTTTTCACTTTAATTCTGTGACAGTGTTTTGTTGAGGAATGAATCAGTCACATATTTTCATTTCTAAATGAAAACACAATATGCTAATTAATCATCACATACGAGCATAAATATCCTACAATTGTATTTTCATAATTAGCAGACGTGTCTATTTGCTAAATATATGGTAGATAATAGCATAATTCTAGGCTACAGAATGTTAATTACATAAAGGGATAGAGACGAATTGAAAGGGGAAATAAATATTATTTAGATGAAATAAATATAAATTTATAGCCCTAAAAAGTTAATTTAATAACAATAATAATATACATATATTAAATTGAAAGATTAAAGTTTATAAAAATATTTTATTCATCTGATAATTTCTCAATTTTCAAATTTGTGATTCTGTTTCACATATCAAAAGTGAAATTGTCCTATATGTTAGATATAAGGCCAATTTAATATCTGAAATTGTTAGTTTCTAAAAGGTTTCATATGAGAATATATTTTATACATGTAAATTTTAAATGAGCACAAATATTGCATTCTCATATGTAGATATAATATAGATAAAAACAGAAAGTAAACGTTCATCAGGCTGCATACATAACAAGTGTGATGAATTCAAACAGCTCGGTATGAGGGATGATGCTTACATTATACACGGATATTATTTAGTCAATATTAAATGTTAAACAATACAATAATGCCCTTAATGCCCTACTGAGTATAGAGAAAGCGAGCTGAAATCGATGTGAGTGTTGAGATCACTGATATAAAGGAGTCACCAAAGAGATTAATTATATTTTCAAATGTCGCTTTACTTTGGAATTAATTACATTTATTGTTGGTGGCTGCAAAGGTACCTACACTCTCAGAAAGGTACAAAAGCTGTCACTGGGGAGATACGTACCTTTTCAAAAGGTATGCTTTTGTACCTATTAGATTCAAATAAAATGTACCTTGAAGGTACATGAATATTGTAGGAACAAATATATAGGTGACAGCTTTTGTACATTTATTTTTGAGAGTGTATAAATAAAATGCATTAATATTATTATTATTATTATTATATTATTATTAATTCCTTTGTGTCATTCACAACAATCTTTAGGCATTTTAAACTGATACCATCTTACCATGTAACTCTCTAATCTCCCGTCTACCCATAACACACACACACACACACACACACACACAGCACATACTGTACACACACTCCTGTCCTGTTGCTCAAAGCCGTGCAGACAAAAAAAAACGCTAAGCACTTTTGAGTAGCCGCGCTGTCACAACACTGGCTTTCACTGAGAAACAGATTCTGTGAGACATCACCTGTGAACTAAGTAGCTGAATAAACATTCTGTAATGAAGGAGGAACGAGTGGGAGTTTCAAAGACGTGATAACAGAAGACAGATTACCATGGCAGCACAGAGAAAGCTTTATTTTAGCCTTGGCCTCAAACTACAAACCCAGAACACAGCAAAAGACGTTTACACATTGCAAAACAAGCTGCCTCAGGTATTATATCAAACACATAATGCGATCAGCTGGCTTCGAAACAGACATTGCTAGAGTTTCTCACAGCTTTAGCTACAAGAAGGCATAATCATATTAAACAGAGCATACGGAATATAGGTAGGTTTTTTTTCTCAAGATATTCTTCTCAGAAGTCTTCTGAGAAGGTCCAGAGAAGTCATAACTCATACAATGTCAAAATAAATAAAGAAAAATCTTTTTTTTTAAATGTAAATGTGGCTTTTTCTATTCTATGTTTCTTTTTTTTTCTTTTTTTTTTTACAAATGTACTTTCTGTATTCATATTGATTTACCTTAAAACCTTTTATATTATTTTTAAGAGAAGTTATGAAACTGTTTGTTAACAGTGGTAATGTATATGTCATTTATTTTTGTAACCTTAATGCAGCCTTAGAGTTTATGGTCTGTTTTTTTTTTTTTTATTATTATTATTATTATTAAGTAAAATGCTGATATTTTGACTTGACTTAAGACTTGAGCTATGATATAATTTTATGCATGTTTTTGCACATGGCACTCTAAACGATTTTGCAAGCAATTTGTTTTCAAATGTTAATAAGCAGCGAATTATCACTATTATTATAATTTCTTTTTCTAAGACATATAATTTTCATTTCAAAGGATTCCTCTTTAATTAGTCTTTATATAACAAAAATAAGCTTCACATCACTGATTCGTTTGTGACACGGGCAACGGCTAATCTAAAATGGGCTTTGTCATTAAATACACACTGAGCGACATCGACTGTTTTCTGTTCAAAACTCATGAAGTCCAAACATTTCAGAACACTGAATTTTCATTCAATGCGCAAAGCATGTACACCCACTTAAAACTTGCCCTTTGAAATCCATTCATCACAACAGCAACTAGCTGGAGATGAAAGAGGGAAACACTGTGAGAAAATATCACTTCAAAGTTTTAACCTTTGAAAACAACCCTATACATTAAAGTTTACTTCAGAAAAAAATGGAATCTTACATCTGTTGATGCTATTGGTCATTTGCAAAGACATTAGAAATGGGAAAAACAAAAAAAAAACATGGCGGACATGTGGAATATAACCTTGAAAGACAATATCACATAACTTTTGTAAAGTACAAAGTAGCACTGAACATAACTGAGCACTGATAAATGTATAAACCGCATTTATATTTAGATGATGGCCACTGGAAAGGACAAATTGCTACAAAAATGGCCTAACTATACAATCAATGGTTATGCACAAGTGCTTACTCACACACACACACACACACACACACACACACACATACACACACAGTCTTATATTTTCTCTCCGTCATTTAAGGCTATGGTGGCCATGGTGTATTGTGATGTTTTAGCCAATACACAGCATTTTGACAACCTGTTTCTTTATCACTTAATTGTGTTTTAAACAGAATGAACTCAGAGTCCCACAATCCTCTGCAATGCAAAAAACAATGACCTTTTGCTTTTAATATTAGATGTAGCTATATTGTTTTGTCACTGTTGTCTGTTTGGTACGTTTGGTTGATTCTGTGGTTTACTTGGAAACATGTATCTATTACAAAAAAATACTTTTTACTATCTGATATTTAGTGATTTATCATATGATATCAGTACAGAATAGAAAAACTACTGTTATTTACAAAGATGTTCAAGCATAAACTCCGAGGACAGTACATATATTCGATTCAGCATCTCACAATGTTTTGCTTAAATTATACAGATCACAAAGCACTCCCAAGAAACACATAACACGTTTCTGTATCTATATTTCAGAAGGGGAACTAGCTGAGGATAATTACTCCAAAAAGAACAATCCAGAGCAGACAAACTTTGACACGCTGCATAATTATCAGTCAGTTAGTGCTCATTTACATCTATCACAGAAGACAGCAGAAGTATGTTAGAAAACTTTGAACAAGGTCAGAAAGTGTGAGACAAAAGCATCAAAAGTGGCACTTTCATTACACTGCACTGTAAACCCAGTGGGATAAGAGATGACTTTCTGAATGTCGTTCTTTGTTATCTGCCTGATTATCTAAATGTAATTGTTTGTTTTTCTGCTGTTTATTTATTCATGTCGGTTTCGTATCAATCAGTTTCTATTTGTTACTTTGTTGCGTTCTGTCCGAATCAAACCCCCTTTGAATATATGAATGGTTGTCTTGGAAACTGGTTCAATATCCTCTGTCGTAGCGCTTCGAAATTAACGGCCAGACTCATGTTATATATAATGTACCCAAGCAAAACAAATCTGCAAGAAGAACCGGCTCAACTTTCCGCGCCGCTTTTGGTGGATGTCACCGACACCAATAGAAATAACAGCAGCTGCTTAACAGAAAACCTGTCTGAGTGTGTCTGAGTGAGAAATAACAATTTCTGTTTATCCCCAAGATTCTAGTTTGATACAGGTCTGCCACACACCCAGGTGGTCCTTTGGAGGAAATGAAAAGTGGGAAAACTGATCGATGAAATGAAAAAGTGCAAGAAGGGAGTGATAATCGCGGGAGAGAAGCAGACGGAAATAAAAGAGGTAAGAAGGTTGGGCAATGTGTGAGCACTGAAATACTTGCTCACTGTATGTCCCGGGGGGCACATAAACAAATTATGAAGCTATGAATTCTGGTGCTGACCCCCTAAAGTCATGGAGAAGGTGGGAAGAAAGGAGAAACATAGAGAGAGAAAGAATGCTTCTTTCAATAATAATCGTATGCTATTTTCATATTTATGTAGGCAGATAAAGGTACACGTAAGTAAACAGGTTCTGACCTGCATTCTGATGCTGATATATCTGGATAATTCAAATAAAAAAGCGTTTAGCCACTGTACAGCTCTCCTGTTCTACAAAATTTTGGTAAAGTGTAAAGGTTAAAGTGTCATTTGCAAAATCATTTGAAAAACAACAACCATTTTAATAGGCCATATTTTTAATTGACAACTGCCATCAACTGGTTATAGTAATATTTTGAATATATTTTATATTATTCTGTTTTCATTATATTGTAAAGATTTTGTGATTTTTGGTGTAGTTTTTGGAAGTTTTTTTGCCTTGGAACACTTTATTTCGCTAGTCCACTTTAGATATTCTACTAACAGTAACTTAGCAACTACATGTCAATTAGCAGCCATTAGAGTATTAGTAGACTTCCTGCTTAATATCTTCTAACACTTTATTTTGAGGGGTCTACAACATACTGACTATGAGAAACTTTGCGATGAATGTCAATTTATTCTACTAACCCTAAACCTACCCTAACAGTCTACTCTGAGAGTTACTACACAAGCATTTGTAAATAAATGAGAATTAGTGCACATTTAGTTGACATGTAGTTTCAAAGTTAGTTAGTACAATGTCAAAAGTGGACTATCAAAATAAAGTGTAACCGGAATTTGAAATTTTATTTCAGTTAACATTCATTTGTGACAAGTGACAAAAATGTTTTTAAGGGTTTTATTTTTTTTACTTTGTAGTCAACTGTAATAACCCTGCTGCCAATACTTGTATAAAATATGGGCATTCAGGCATTTCAACAATCCAATGGATAACAAGATGAACCAAGTACAAGCACACAAACATCTCATATGCGCTTCATCCTTTTGAGGATGAATTTAAAACGCTTGGTTTAGCTGTGCAGATCCAGCTTTCATGTTTAGCATGAACCACTGAATAAATTAATTTCAGCACAAACAAGAGCTTAGCTCTCCTTTCATATATTCAGAAAGGGTTTGTTGGGGGCAAGGCGAGAGCTCGAATATCCCAGGTGTCTCATCTGCTTCAGCAATAAGGAAGAAATCGATTAGAGCAATTGCAATTTAAGATAAACTGATTTTTTTTTTTTTTTTTGTGTGTGTTTTAGTGAGAATGTGTGTTAGAACATACAAACAACATTAGTGCCTCCAAGGCTATTACATCAAACTTCCCTCTACAGTTTATTATTTCCATTTAAATCATTATCTCCACTGCCAGGGCATTAAAATTCCAACCTGGCATGCAGCTTGGCAGTATTGACCATGGCATCACTTCAACTGGGGTGAAGACTTCCAAGAGTTGGTTGATTCCGTTGACGACTGAATTGCCTTGCCCACCTGATACATCTTCATGTAGGATAACTTGTAGTAGATGTGCATCAGAAAAGAAGGAGCACAAATTAAACATCGTCTCCTACAAAACCATCTGATGTTCTTATTATCAGAATACACAAAAGAATGACTCAGTTGTGCCATTTAAGAAAGCTCATTAAGACAAAGATACGGTCATAAAACAAAACAGAGAACAAAAAATGATGATACATCACAAGACTCAAAATAGACAAGAAAATGTACCATTTTGTAGCCAAAAAGCTACAAGAGTAGTCTTGTGTTTGATCATGCAACATGCAATATTTGGTTCTATAACATCAAAGATACAATTTCTATGGTATTCTCTATGAACACTTCCCATGCATGATAAGATTCCTCTGAAAAGTCTTACACAATAAAAATATAGCTACATCTTTGCTTGTCCCGTGCACCACAACTTTTGATTGTATCACAATGCTATAAATAAAGACACAACCATAGAAAGACAGTTTACCACTGACACACCAACTTTGGGCAGAAAGACCAGACAAATGAGGTATTCTTTTCCAAATAAAAATGAACACTGACACATCGGACAAAGCATGTTGACACCATGAAAAAGAAGAACACATCTGGTGATCTGAACTCAGTGCATGTCACAAGCACACAGCTCATGGATGAAACTGGAGAGGCCTGCGTTGCTAATGCTAACACGGTCCTACCGTGCTAACGGTGGTATAACTGAACTTTGTTATGGAGGCTCCTGTGACTCCAGTGATCTCATCATCACCTTCCCCTCTTCTTCTTCCGGTTGTGGCACGGCGCCTGCAACACTCAAAGGTGGCAAAGAGAGCCTTCCGGGAAGGGTGTTCATGAAGCAGTAGATGATAGGGTTGACGCAGGCTGAAGTATAAGACAGCAGCTGAATGAAGGAGATGGGAGCTCCAGAAAGTGCGCGCTGGGCCGACTTTTGGTCAAAAGCTTTCCAGGTGTTAGCAGAGTATAGAGGCATCCAGCATATAAAGAACATGGCAACTATAATAATCAGCATTCGGATCACTCGTTTTTTGGCAATGAGCTTTTCCTCTGAGGTGTTGCTCCGTGGACGGTCTGCCTTGATGGTGCCGGAGGTGGTCAGAGCAGAAAGTTCCATAGCTGGGGGCTTCTTTGGGACTTGGATATAGCATCCATCACTCTCATCATGGCCAGGAGACAGTGCACCATTCAACCCGTTCTTTACACCTGCACACAAAAGACGTTTAAAGGGTTACTCCACACCAAAATGAACATTAATCACTCACCCTCATGTCGTTCCAAACCCCTAAAAGCTATTTGTAATATTTAGGATGAAAACCGGGAAGCTTGTGACTGTCCCATTGACTGCCAAACAATTATGACGGTCAAGGGGCAGAAAAGTATGAAAGACGTCATCTAAATGCAACATCTGTCATCAGTAGTTCAACAATAATATAAAGCTAAGAGAAAACTTTGTAGACAAAGAATTGGTGCAATTTGGCACTGTGATTTTTCTCCGTAGTGCCATTTTGCAGATCATCCGGTGGACGCTATTCATGTACTTACAGTAGTTCAGTGTTAGAAGCAATGTAAAGATGTTTGTACAAATCAAAGCATTAATACGCATACAAGAGATATCTTTCCATTGCGTCTAACACAGAACTGTGTACGTGAATAGCGTCCACCGGATAAAGCACAAAATGGCGCTACATTAACTTCCGAAACGTTAATTTAAACACATTATTTTTGTTTTCTTTCTGTACAAAAAGTATTCTTGTTGAACCACTGATGGCATATGTAACATTCCCACCATGTCTTTCATACTTATCTGCAGCTTGACTGTGGAAATTGTTTGGCAGTCAATGGGACAGTCACAAGCATCTAGGTTTACATCCTAAATACCGTTGCGTTCCAAGGATGAGTGAAGCTTTAACAGGTTTGAAATGACATGAGGCTAAATGATTAATTATTAATGATATATTTTTACAACGTAGTTTGTGTCAAAGCAGCTTCACAGTATTACTACTCAAATTCGAAAATGTTGGGGCATTTTTTAATTTTAATAAAATGAACATTGACAGACTTTCAAATCACATGAGCCAATATTTTATTTACAATAGAACATAACAAATAATTAAATAAATATTATACTTTTTATCCACTAAGTTAATTTCAAATTGAATGTCTGCTAGAGGTCTCAAAAGTTGGAACGAGACCAACAAAGGGCTGCAAATGCAAGAAATTTTGAAAAGATTCAGCTGGGAGAACATCTAGACACTAATTAAGTTAACTGGCATCAGGACCCATATTCATGACAAATCTTAGTGCTAAGTGTTGCTCCTAGTAACACAATTAAAAAAATCCTCTTAAAATTAAGGAAAGATAAAGTAAAAAAGTAATCTAGAAAGCACCTTAACCCCTTAAAGGAGGTTAAGGATGAGGACTTTTAAGAGACTTAAGAGTTTCTTTAGCTGTGGAGAAAATGAACAAACCATAAAGAGGGTGAAGACCTTTGTTGAATGCCAACACTGCATCAATCATTGACATGATTTTGTCATTGACATTACTAAACAGGCCCAGGAATATTTTCAAAAACCATTGTTTTTTAAACACAAAATCAGATGCTGTATCCCTCCGGCTAAAGAGGATGGAGATCTTCCAGCGTATTGTCAACATTCAGTTCAAAAGCCAGAATCTTTGAGGGTATGGGGGTGCACAAGCATATACGGTATGGGCAGGTTAAATGTTTTGGAAGGCACTATAAATGCTAAAAGGTATATAATGGTTTTAGAGCAACAAATGCTCCCCTCCAGATGGCGTCTATTTCAGCCTTGTGTATTTCAGCACGAAAATGCAAAGCAACTATAACAACAGCATGGTTTCATAGTAGAAGAGTCCGGGTGCTGAACTAGCCTGCCTCTAGACAACCAAAAACTCTTCAGCAGCTGGAAACCTATATCAGGCAAGAATGGAATTTGGGTTGTAAACAGGGAAATAGTGTTAAAATAGGCTGCCGTTCTCCTCTGGCCAGACAAAACCAGCAGTTTAATTCTAGATTGTGCAGAGGACAAAAGATGATTTAAGTGACTGAATTTGGCTTGTTTGTTGCTACCAGGTGGGTTGGACTGAGTATATCAAACTTATGAACTACTAAGATCTTCACACACAACTATCTTTAGGTTTTACAGAGAAATGTCCTAAATAAAGAAAATATAGTGAGCGGCACTTCTATGGGCAAGAAGTCAGGAAATTGGCCAGACTTCTTTGAACTGTTACATCCGAGGTATGTAAAAGAGCATGTCTGAATGCACAACACATTGAATCTTGGGCAACAGCACAACACATTGAAGCAGATGGACTACAGCAGCAGAAGACTGCACTGGGTGCAACTCCTGTCTGGTATCTAAGAACCCGAACTTACAATTCTCACAGAAAATGACAATATAATACAATACAAGATAAAGTTTGCTTCTGGTATGCTCAGAATATGGTGTAAACAACATGAAAGCAAAGACACCGTCCTTGCTTTGTTCAGGCAACAGTTCAGGCAATGGTGGTGTAATGGTGCAGGGTATATTTTCTTGGAACACTTTCAGTACTAACTGAGCATTGTTTAAACACCATCGCCAACCTGAGTATTGTTGCTGACAATGTCCTTCCCTTTATGAGCACAGTGTACTCACCGTTTTATAACTACCTCCAGCAGAATAATGTGCCTAGTTCCAAACTAGTTCCTTGAACATGACAATGAGTTCACTACACTAAATTGGCCTCAAACCAGTCACCAACCTTTGCGATGGGTGGAACAGGAGAGTCGCATCATGGATGTGCATCTGACAAATCTGCATCAACTGCGTGAACAAAATCTCCAAGGAATGTTTCCAGCACACAGCCACAAAGAGTCCGGTACCGGAAAGGTGTACTTACTGTAATAACATGGCTGGTAAGTCTATATAGTCTATACAAATATGTGTGCGTGTACATGCATTTTTGGACATATATGTCATGAATAATTTTTGAGCCTGGACCACAAAACCAGTGTTAAGTCACGTAGGAATAGCCATTGTATTATAAGATATTTTGTAAATTTCCTACTGTAAATATATAAAAACATAATTTTTAATTGGTAAAGTAGTACGCAATGCTGAAAACTAATTTGAAGGAGAGTTTTCTCAATGTTAACCATACATCAACGGAAAGCTTATTTGATGATGTTTTGAAAATGTTTACAAAATTGACCCTTATGACTGGTTTTGTGGTCCAAGCATATATTCCACACCCCTTATCCTACACAATAACAAAATTTAACAAATACTTTGTTGGCTATTAATCAGCTGAAAATTAGTAGTTTTTAGTAAAATCGTGTATTAAAAACACAGCTTTTTTGTATGTTGTTTCGATAAAGTTGCATATATAAATAAAATATACAAACTTCTGAGCTGCAGGTTTGCAGTGTTGCATGAGTAGAGTGCACATTATATTTTGACTTTATTTTTAATTATTTACTATCATGACCTGAGATCATAACCTGTTCATTGCGATGTCCACAGACACTTCAGACAGCTCAACACTGCCGTTTAATGCAGATGGCATGAAGTAGGTTTGGCAGAGCACAACGACATAAGGAGGATGCATTGGCTCATTTTATAGAAACTGTATCTTGTAACACTCTGCATGCACCTGATACAAGGGAGTAGTGCAAATAACAACCTGTATAACCAGTATCCTGTTTAAATAAGTAAGACCTTCTGCATGTCCCTACTCTCAGTTCTCCAAAGCAGTAACTTCACTATTTGCTCTCTTTGTCTTTATTCAGCCTCATTTATTTGATCACAGCTATGGTGCAAGACAGGTACAAATAGTGCTTTTTAAAAAAATACTTCTGATAAATGCTACCTGCGGAGGTCTTTAACAGAAATGCCCTCAGAAGTACCTCTTTCCACCTCACTGAAGTTGTCTAAAGCTTGTCCCTTAGAGAATTTCCATTCAGCACATCGGTGCACAAACAGCCTTAGTGCCCAGGAGGTACTCAACATGACCTTAACGCACTCAGTCTTCACCATAAGCGACATGGGTCAAGCAGCCTCTCTCACAAACAGAGAGAAGGAAAAGAGTGTCAAGCATTTAAGAATGGGGGAAAAAAAACTGCTACCTCAGTCGCAGCACTTACACCGTTACAACATTTTCCAGGTGTTAATCCAGTTTAGTCCAGTTTATTGAAGTAAACAGGCATGCCTCAGGCAACTCTGCTTTGAGGGCTAACTGAAATTGTGGTGTAAGGGCTTTCAAAAATGGTTCATACCACAGTTTTTCTTCTGCTCCAGTTCAAACTGAATCCTCTGTAAAGTTCTCTGGATATGAGACCGTAGGCAATTATCATCACCACACCTGGGATGAAGAACAGAATGAAAAGCAACAAGACGTACCTAACAGAGAGAAAGAGAGAGAAAATATCGGTCAGTGAAAAATAGTGTGTACAGATGATGAAACCTAAATATTGCAAAATGTCTGGTAATACTGTACTGAGCTGCATTTTCTAAAAAGAATGGTACACTTAAGAAGATTGTCAACAATGCTCTCTAATAGGTTTACAACACAGTCCTGGTATGTTTTAGTGTATTGATCAAAGAAGGTTCAGTTGAAATTTGGAGGTGTGTGAAATTAATTTTAAAATCTCTTTAACCTGTAGTTAAAAGAGGTACCTGGATGAGCAGTATCATATACAATGATAACAGTCACAGAATATTACTAAATGTTATAGTGGTTATTTTCAGTGTAATGGTGTAATATCATTGTTGTTTAACTAGCTTTTGACTATTTAAATGATTAACTACACAATCTCATGATTGTGTGCATAAAAAAGATAAATTGTGGTATAGATACGCAAAAACGGCTTGTGTACGCTACGCTATGAGTAGGACCAGGGTTGTGGGGTAGGTGCTTGTCATAAGTATGTGAAAACTGTGTATCATATGCACGCCAGCAAATTTCATATCATATGCTTGTGAAACGTCGAACACGTGTGTGTAATATATACGCCAAAAGTCAATTTTTGCATATAATTTTTATTTGGTATACTATTTATGAGCAGATGGTCAGTTCTGGCATACAGTGGGACAAAGCAATACAATTGAATGTCAAAGTTTAAATTAAAAGCTCTACCCCATAATATGATGTCATTTTATAATATTCAAATGACAACGTGGGAGTGTTCCCTGAAAGCATCTCCGGTAGTCCGTTCCTCTGATCTTTTCATCTATCAGACAGCTTTGTGCTTGCAGCTCCTTTCCATGCTGCACTTATCTCATATCAAAGACACTTTTCTCTCCTCTTGTTTCCTGTGTGGCTTTCAAATTCATTACAAGCTCCAGCACAAAAGCAATAAAAGCAATACTAATCCAACCAGGAAGTGGTTGTAAGAGACAAGCGTGTGATATTGGGAAGCACCTTTTATGCAAAACTAATTATAATGTGTGATATTTACCTGTGTGTTGTGTTTGTTTGTTTTCATTTAGCTATATTTTATTATATATATATATATATATATATATATATATATATATATATATATATATATATATATATATATATAGGCCTGCTAGTAGGTTCAAAAGGTGATACACTCTCTATTAGCTGCTGGAGTATGTGTCATTTAATCAATCCTGATAAAATGCAAAAACAAGTTGCAGCTTTGAGACTCATCAAGGGCACTTTGCCTGTTTTTACAGTTATATTATGAAAGTCACAAATCCAAGCCCCCTGGAGCTCAACAGCCCTCTAAGCCAAGCCTCTGACCATGACTTGAACCAGCAGGCTGTGATTTGTGTGAAGCTCTTGTTGACTGATATGATGCATCCGACATGAATGTCTGAACAGAGAGAGATCATGAATGCTACAGAGGTCTGTGTCACAGCATCACAGTTAATGAACGAGATTTAATTGCTCTTGTTATGCATTTTGAACTTATTTAGAGCTGAGTCCTGACAGCAGGACACCTGCTTACAGACCAGCTTAAAGCAGCATGAATTTCCAGGCTCTGGGTTACGGTAGTTAGTTCTATTTTGGTCACGCCGTTTGTCGTTGCTATACAGAGTGGTATTCTCTGTCTCAGCAGGGACTGCTTTTTGAACTTTTTTTTCTTTTCACTCATACACTTTCTGTATAGAATTGCACATATACTGCACACAGGGCTTCACCAGCCACTGTGGTCAGTGGCTTTCCGAATTTACTAGCCACACTGCTTTTTCACTGGCCACAATTTCCTTGTTGAGAAATGACATTTGATATTGTTTCCAAGTTGTTTGATCTATTTAAAGGGGGTTCTCCCCTTACTGTATTAAATGCATGCATAATCTTTCATGACAGATTTTAACATTTGATGCATTTATGACAGTACATTCATATTTTTATTATAAATATAGAAGAAAGCAAGTGTCTGAACGTTATGAATGGACCACTGAATCGTTGAGTCAATCATTCAAAAGCGTGAATGATTCATTAACAAAAATAAAAAAATGGTGCTCTGTGTGTTGCATATGCATGTCTGTGATCTTTTTTCGGAACGATTTTCATTAACCAAATGAAGTACATTCAAATAAATTCTAGAAATTCAAATACCAAACTAAAATATATATTAAATACGAATTTTAACTCTTGTATATAATGTCAAGTTTGCAATCATGTTTTCAAGGAACGTCCCTTTCTTGGTTGTGCCATGTTACTTAACTAGGCTGTATGTTATAAAATAAAAAAAGAATAGATAGATAGATAGATAGATAGATAGATAGATAGATAGATAGATAGATAGATAGATAGATAGATAGATAGATAGATAGATATCAGTATACATTTGTACACAGTATGTGACAGAGATATAATTTATTCTATAAAATTCTACAAACTTTCCTTTAGCTGCAGTCTACTACCAATAATAGCTGACATGCAGTTGCAAAGTTACTTATAGTGGCTATTGAAAGTGCAAAAGCAACTTAACTCCACCATAAAGTTATAATTATGAGTGGGAAAAGTCGTTAGTTTTTCTAATTGCAGCATGTTAGTGAGAAGCACGGCAGACACAATGGCTGCACTATAATAACTGATGATAATTTTTTTTTATAACACTAGATAATTTGTGAACACTAATTACTACAGTATGGCACAATTAATGTATAACAATATATTTCAAACCACCTTTATCAATTGAATGCACATTAAAAGAACAAATCTGATGCACATACTGTAATCATTTTGTAGAAGTAGAGCTAAAAAATCTTGCTGTATTTTTATGTAGAAAATTTTCTCTGACCAAAGTAATTTGAATGCAACTGATGTCATAATTGCAACTTTCCAACTTGTAAACACAAACGTCCCAGAAGGGCTTGAACGCACCATGCCTTCCTGCAGAATTTAGCATCATCCTTAATTAAATATTCCTGAAACCAGTTAATCAAGGTCTTCAGGTGTATTTGAGCAGGTGCTAGCTAAACTCTGCAGGAAAGGAGCCCTCCAGGAGCAGCATTAAATCATCAAATAAAGGCAGCGACACACCGAACCCAACGGCTGGCCAACGCTGAGTGTCTGTAAGCTTAGTTTTTGTGATGTGTTTCATGCCGTCAAGAGTCAGTGGGAAAGATCCCTCTGTTTTGCCATTGATCTTAGCAAACCAGAGCACTAGAAAAGCAAAGGTTAAGCCATCGAATGACAAAGTCATGTGAACATGCCCAGAAGATCTTCTAACTTTATGTCATTTTACCTGAGAATATCCAATACTATGTCAAATATGACATGGCCATCTAGAATGAAGAAAGTGATTAACGAGATTCATAATAAGATTCATAACGAATGATTCCCAAAATGGTACACACTTTGCCGTTTGTATTGTTCTTTTTGAATGACAAATATAGACTACTACTGCCTGCTGGTTATTTCCTCTCACGCAGACATAGATTGTACACTTCAGCTGGCCTTTGGCTGTAGTCTTCCCAGTCAGTGTCATTGGTTTAGTGTGTCGTGGCCTTAATACAGTATAACAGAAAAATTGTAACGTAATAATTGTAACTCACCAAGTCTGTTCCACCTGGCTGATGGGCCAGTCGAGCCTGCACATGTGAGCTGTGATGTTGTTTGGCTTGTTGAATGGCACCAGTATACTGAACACAGGATAGGGCACCATGATTCCCACAGATAGCACCCATGTGGCAGCAATGACCTTATAGGCATGAGAACGGGTCTGCCAGGCCCTGGACTTCAACGGGTTGCAAATGGCACTGTATCTTTCAATGGCAATGGCAACCAGACTGAAAGTGGAGATGCTTACAGATATACCTGTGAAGTGAATGTAGACAAGGGAAGGGAATTAGTTATATTTACATATAAGCTTATATCTAAGCTTACGATGTAAAATATTTGTCTAAACTCTCAGAAAAAAGTTGTTACTGGGGTGGTTCTCTTTTAAAAGGTATAATATGTACACTTTGAGTAATAATATGTATCTTTAAGGTACTTTTAAAATATCGGAACACACCTCATAATTATTGATGTTTTAATTGAGACCTAGCCATGCAGTCTGCATTCGCTAAATTAATAAATAAGGTAAATATGTAAAGTCGTATATCAGTCTACATAATGTATAAATATAGAAAAATATATTGACTTTGCATACTGTTACAGAAGTCATTGCTGGATAAAATGGGATGGTACAGTATTAACCTTCAGTTCTACACCAGTCCGTATTGCATCATGTATTTCTAGGGATTGTGTATTTTATGATTATGTTGCTATGCACAAGAGATCTTCTCACAAGCATTCCCACTTAGGGGGACATACCTCTGCTAATTTCATCAGATTCAAATACCAAGGCTTATGGAACCTCCTGGATTGAGAACTGCAGCTAATGGGGTTTGCATACATGAATATGTATATTATGCAGTGTTTGCTACATTCCACTCTGGCACTCTTTACAAATAGTTTTGATGCATTCCCCTATATAAACATGCACACACACACACACAGTATTGAAGTATTGAAGTATTTTTCACCGAACAAGAATGTTTTATGCCAATGTTTTGCCGCACTTATTTCATCATGTTGTGCTAATGAGAAACCAGGGCTACTGCTGCAGAACCTTGATTATCCAGCGACTTTAGGGTAACACTTGGGCAGATGGATTTCAAACCGACTGAGATTACCCAAGTGAATTTCCTAAACTCTCGTTAGATGTTTTTTTCTTTCTAGTCCAAAAAGAAGCAAGATGCAGTGCGGGAGCACCAAACAGTTTACTGGGTGCAATTGCAAATACGTTGTTTTATGCTGTGCGTGGTGTCTACAAGAAGTTATTATTGCAGAGTATTGGCCTCTTGTTCATTGTCTGTGCTCTACCCTGGGTTTTAGATCCGCTCCACTTTGTTTCATATATACAGCGGTTGATAAATCCTCTCTGCCTGTATTTGCCAAGGCCGCACACACAGCGAGCTTTTCAAAGCAGACCTTCAGGGAAATGTTCAGTGCAGCGTGACATGTTTAAGAACTTTTCAGAAAAGACGAATCTCTGAAGCTCTTCTGCGGTTAAACGGTCAACAGTCGACTTTATTCCGTCTGAAACTATTAAGTTTCACATAGAACTGCTGTTTACTGTTTTTTTCCTCTTCGGTTAGAGGAAACTTTTAAGTGATTTTCTTCACATTACCAAGATATATTGTCTGCATTCTGTGCTCCCAGATGTATTCCAGATCTAATTTTCATCACAAAGAAATTCACGCCGGCCGAGAATGATGCCTTATTTAAAACTCACTTAAAACACACAAATGTTGCAGCCATTGTAACCACATTTACCAATCACACAGACAGTGATGTGTGTTCTGAGGTAATTTTCTTCCTTGTGGGTAGACATTAGCAGATATGACCACTGAGGGTAGGAAATCAATGGCTCATAATGGTTTTGTGCATTGATTGCCAGTGGCTGACTAAAACCAGGAGCCCAAAGCACTCTGAGATTAATGCAATAAAGTGAGCAAGGTAACACAAGAGAATGCCACAGAATGCCAGCGGAGCTGTAGAATGTGATGGAATGTTCTCACAGAGGCGGCGTGCTCTTCCTCTGACTCAAGGCCAACGCTTTGCAGAGTGAGAATGACTTACTGCCGTCCAGCTCAGTGCCAAGTAAATTCAGAGACGAAATGCTGATTTAGGACCAGGCTGTGCTGCGCAGACTTATAGCTTCTGCTGCAATATTATAGAACACTCATAAATATGCATAACGCTATGTATGCGTCAATCAGCTTGTTTATTTGCGCTTCCTCACGAAGGGGTTCATTTTGTAATAATGACCTGACTGTACATTTCCCGCTTATTACACAGATACCAAATGAGTAAATAAATAAGCATGAAATATTGAAATTATAATATTATGTGAGAAGAAAAAGACTGCTGAGTGATGTGAGAGAAACTAGCCGAGTGTAAGAGATTGGTTGCCAGGGACACTGGATTGACTGCAGATTGACGCATTTGACCAATCAGATCCAAGTATTCTGGCAACACGTATAAATATCTAAAAATGAATGTAACTGGTAACCAGAATTTCAAGTAAAAATAAAGTACGCCATCGTCAAGAGTCTAGCGCAGAAAAAGCAGAATGAGAGTGAGATGAAATGCATTGAAAAATTACATTTCTTGCTACAGGCTTGTTCTTTGACAAGAATGCTTAATGATCTTATGCCTTGTTGGCCCGTTTGAATCATTTCTTTTCAGTCTGACGCCCACAGATTTCAGGAAAATGTATATCTCATATGGATTGATGTTAGTATGATGTTGAACATGAAAAGAAGAGAAAGAGACATAATGTGAAAAATAGCAAAGTTAATGACTAATTAGCAAATTAGCTAATTAGTAAAGTGCAACATCTCTACATCAAGTCCGAATTAAAGTGGCTCACCATACAATAGACAAATGGCAGCTAAAAATGCTCAAAATGACTGCTTCTGCTATCCACCATTTTGTTCATTTATAGCTTACTGAACTGTAAGACACATATACAAATCTGAGAAACTCATTTAAGTATGGTAAAGACGTGTTTTTCAGATGCTAGGCATGCACAGTGGTTCATTTCCTGAAATCAATCAGTAATTAGAAAAATTCAAGCATCGGCTTGTTCTTTATGACTGTGACCTTCAAACATGTTAAGCTTCCGCTTCCTTTCCGAACTGACTCACAGCATCATTCTGTTTGACAGAAATAGATGGACTCTTTATCCGCTGTTGCAAGGTCAAACGGAAAGCTTTGACATGGAAAAAGAGATGGGCTATGGGATCCCTGAGAGCTTAACTAGAGTTGTTGTGTGATGATTTAAGTGCTTTAAACCTAATGCATAGAGCAATTTTCAGCTTGTCCAATTTATGCTTGCTGTCACAATAGATGAAGACATCCTAATAAACTAACCTATTCAGTGGTTCAGACACTTTCACAACCTAATGATGGAATACTATCACACTGAAAGTGCAGTGACACTTTATTTTAAACACTGCATTTTGTCATAATACAGAGTAATTATCTAATTAGGTATTTAATGGTAGCCGTTGTACTGACATGAAACAAAATGTACTTGCCATGTAAACTATGGAAGTGCCTGTAGTGTAATTATGTAGATGTAATAGGCAATTAAGTGTTACCGTTGTAAAATCTTTTTTTTTCAATTTAAAAATGTATTTAAATATTAAACTTTTATATGAAGAGTTTATTTGCAAAGACAAAAAAAATCATAGTTCGTTCATTGTGCATTCTAATTCATTTGGGTTATTTTGATTAGTTTAAAAATAACTTACTATAATAAATACAGCTAACTAGCGAAGACTAGCTCTAAAAATAAAGCACATAAACCCAAATAGTTATCAAATAAGCATGCCTTAACACTGTGTTCTAAAACCCTAAAACACTGGTGTCTCTTATTTTAAAGCAGTTTTGAAAAGAAATATGTCAACTCAGTTTGCCTGCCAAAATATGCATGTAACCCCCTTTGTAAGGGTTGACATAATAAGTAACTGTAATTCAATTATGCATTTTTCTTAATAGCTGTGCAACAGATTGCAGTTACATTTATTTTGTAAATAAATAACATAATTACATGTAAATTACTTTGCAACACTAGCTGACACACCGCCCCTCACACAATGTTACAACGGGGCATAAGAGCCCTTGAATGTTATTTTCTCCCAAAACATCACTCGCCACAACAACAGTGCGGCACTTTCCCAAATACATAGTTTTTGATCAAAACATTTGAAGAACCAGAACAAGTTGGATTTGTTTTGCCGTTGTGGACAAAGATGGCTTGTTTCGAAGCTCAAATCACAACAATGATTAATTTGTGGAATTTGCCTGCTGTTGTTAGACGATTCCGTAATGAATAATAATAATGAACGCAGGATTAATGAAAGATTACAAGCTTTTTTAGTTAATTATGTCGGAGCTGTAAAAGTTTGCTTTAGCCTTTAGCATTATTGAACAACGCTTTGGCAGAAAAAAATCAAACATGAATCTTCCACTTGAGAAAGCTTAATTGAACACTCCTCACCCATGAAATAGGCGACTGTCTTGCACATCGCTGTTCGAATATGAAGTCCTCCAGCAGGCTGGGGATGAGATTAAAGGGCATGCAGAAGATGGCCATCATGAGATCACTAACAGCCAGCGAGAGCAGGAAGGAGTTGGTGACGGTCCGCATTCTCTTGTTTACCATTAGGACCACAATGATCAGCAGGTTCCCAAAAACACTCAGGAGAAAGACGAGTGAGTAAAGAATAATCCTCACCGAGTCCATTTCTGAGGAGAGAGAAAAGGCCGATTTGGTCAAGGCAATCAATGCATTCTCTCACGACACCAATTTTATATATGAAAAGTTCATTTGTAAAAACGGATGACTCACAGAGAAGTGTTAAACAATCTGTTTTCGCATATGTGTTGTATGGTGTGTGTATGGAGGGGGGGTTCTGTTTACATGCATCATCTCTTCATAGGGCCAGTAATAATGCAGACGGTCCTGAAAAATTGACATTTTTTGATTTCGCATGAGGAATCTGTAAAGTAATCACACTCGCAGCCAGGTGGCTCGCTGAGAATTCCTCGCCTCAGGTTTAAACAATCAATTCACCATCAATCACACAGTTCAAAGTATTCTCCGTGCATTTTTTCACCACCTAGGGTGTAGACGTTATTGATAATCATTCTCTCTGTTTCGGTGGTTGATTCTGGCTCATCTCTCACGCTCCTGACGTAGGCCACATAATCTATAACACTTTGCTCAGGCCTCGTTAAGTCGAAGCAGCCATATATTATGAACACTTTTAAATATTATAAAATGTACATTTGATTTATGGTTTCTGAATTCATAATGTTGTTGTGAGTTAACGCGATTCACTAAAATGCTTAGCCATTGCTGCGTTGTTTAGTCTGTCATCTGATAGTTTGCTCTACGCATAGGGAAGAAATTGGAAAAAATATAACATTAATCATTTAAATTTGATTCAAAGAAACAAATTAAGTTAACTTTATAGCTTAAGGTGTTGTATGTAAATCCATTTCTGCCACAGCAGAGGGAAAAATAATAATAAATAACATAAATGGGTAAATAGGAAAGTTCATATCATCATATCTTACAATTGACTTTTAAGGCATTAATCATCATCCCTATTATTAACTGCAGCTTTATTTGTAAAGGTATGGTTCACCAAAAATGAAAACTGTCCTCATGTTGTGTGGACCAAAAGTGTGTCTTTGTGCTTAATCTGTTCCATTTTTATGTTGGGTGGCCTTAACTACAATGTACTTACATTTAAAATAAAATAAATTACATAATTGTATTTAATTATGCAATATGTAGTTAATTTCTGCAATTGCATTCATATTTACTGTTGACCCATCCTTTACATCTTAACATCTACCCTAAAACTTGAGCCCAAAACCCAAAGCTGTAAACTTACCCATATCCCACCTCAATAGTAATCTGAACGTGTTTTGCAACACAACGTGAACACAATAAGTACATCGTGATATTTTTTTTTGATGTAGAGTACATAGTAATTAAGGCCACCTAAAATAAAGTGTGACCCCTTAATCTAATACAACTGAAGAAGAAAATGCTCATTTAACAGAGTCATAAATATGCATTCTTTAGCACAGAATCAAGCACAGATTAGCAGGCGTTCATTTACAGTACGCCATTCTGCTGTTCACTCCCTCTTTTGCTGCTGTTTCATAACAAAATTCATAAACATTGCTCTTTGTCCGTGGGCATAAACAGATGGAAGTACAATGGAAACCTCATGAAAGCGTAAAATTGACATTTGTGAAGTTGTGGCCGCCTTTAGTCACAGTACAGTCAGTCAGTCACATTGAGCGGTGTTGGCAACACTACAGTTCATCCAGCGTCATCCCAATGGTATAGCGCATTGCTCATTCTAGTGTTCAGTGTCAGTCTGTGTGTAGTGTCATAGCTGTTACCGTTGTGACAGCTCCTCGCTTTTCTTGTTTCCCTGACCTGCCCTGACAGTTCCTCTGTTCATTTGTCTTGCAGCTCTGCTGGGAGCAGAACCAGTTCTCACAGGAACAGTACCTACCAGCTGGCTCCTCCTGCGTGTATGATTTACTTCAGATCAAATTAAATAGGCACTACTAGGTTATTAAGTCAAAACGAATACAAATTTGGGTATAAATTTATTCATCCAGTCACTTCGGCTGATCTTGATCTTGACACTTATGTAGTGCATCGTCTTATCTTTGTGTGAGTATGCAGCTCACACAAAGATAAGACAAATAACACAAACAACACAAAGATAAGAGCCCGTGTGGGCTGCTGCGGGTTGCTTCGGGGCATGTCAGTATCTTGACACTTGTATCTGGTTGAGTTTCGGTTTAGTCATGGGGTCCGGTTAGGGGTTCTTTGTCTTTCTCTTTATAGTCCAAATACTTTACAGTTAGGTTCATTTACATATATTTGGACACTGACACAATTTTCATAGTTTTGTCTTTTTATGCCACCAGAATAGAATTCAAATAAAACAGTCAAGATGAAGTTCTTAAACCTTAAACAAAAATACAACATAAAAATGCTTAGGAATTGCAACCATTTTTTTTACACAGTCCCTCTATTTTCAGGGGCTCAAATGTAATTGGACAAATAAATATAATCATGTAATCATCAATACCTTTTTTCAAATATTTTGTTGAGAATCCTTTGCATGCAATGAGTCTCAGAACTCCTTCGTGATGCTTTGACAGGCCATTACCACAGCTGACTTCAGCGTTATGGTTTGTTTGTGGGTCTTTCTGCCTTTAGTTTTGTCTTCAGCAAATGAAATGCCTGTTCGGTCGAGTCGAACTCAGGAGATTGACTTGGCCATTGCAGAAGATTCCACTTTTTTTACCTACAAAAATGAATGGGCTGCTTTTGCTGTATATTGCTATATAAGGCTGAGTCATTGTCTATTTGTACTATGAAGCGCTGTACAGTCAACTCTGCTGCACAGAGAGTATATCCTTATACTCTTATCTTATACACTTCTACACTACACTGTCTTCCATCATATCATCTCTAATCAGTAAATCAATGCCACTTGAAGTCATGTACACTCATGCCATCTCCACCAAGTTTCACAGATGATGTTCTATGCTTTGTATCATGAGCTGTTACTTTTCAATCAGTAAATTCCTAATTTGTTGCTTATTAATAGTTAGTAAGGTAGCTGTTAAGTTTAGGTATTGATTATGATTAGGAGAGAAAATAAGAAGAGAATTAGACGGAGCAGAATAAGGTCATGTAGAACAAGGTATGTGCTTAACCGCTAATATTTCAGTAATATGCATTCTAATAAGGAACTATTTAAGAGAATCTAACATAAAGTGCTACCTTTAAAGTCATTACTTTCAGCAAGTATGAAAACAAAACCGAAGCAAAGCCATAACCCACAATCACTTTTAATTCAGTGTTTCATGCACTGTACTGCATGCACTGCCTGCATGTAAGAAAATAACATTAAATATAAATCTATACTATTTAATTAGAAATAAACTGGAGTCTATATTGGTATTAGTTATTTTGATTAACATGACATAATATGATTTTTGTAATAAAAGCATGGATTTGTCAGCATTAGTGAGATTGAAGGTGTCAGTATAAACACGAAATACACGTGACCGTTATCATCTGTGAGTTTGGATAACTGCAGAGAAACTGAAGCCGACTACTCTCAAATTTCTCTTGCGGTTCTCTGATGGCATTCATCTCAGTGGCATGGTGTTGCCACTGTTTTATGTTTATGGCACTGTTTTATTTCCACGCACTGCTTGAAGTCAGATGCTTGACACCTTCTGCGCGTCACCTACTCTCACACAGAACCTTTTCCCCCCACAGGGTAGTTTGTTGCACATCTGCACTACACAGTTGAGCGCTTGCCCTTCCCTAGCCCAACAACTAACATATGAGCCATTCTATTTTAAGTGAGCAAAGTTTGAATTATGAACTTTTCTTCAGCGTGCGTGAACCGGCAAGCACTGATGTATGCATTTCAATAATTCATCTTTATGATGTTTTATTCATTGGTCAGTTCTGCTACTTTCTTCTGCACGTCTACTTGTATGGAAATTATCTACAGGCATTGCTTGTGCCAGTGTTATGAATGGGTCCTTATTAATTTGATGAATAAATTAAAATTAGTCAAAGGGAGTCAGTAAGTCTGTGATTTTTAGAATGTCACGTAATTAGACTGGGTAAAAAGGATTTGCTGTAATTTGAAGCCAATTAAAAATTAAAGCTATTTTATTCAGGCAAAGTGCCAAAGTCTAATGTTAGGAGCTTCTGTTCAATTTTAGTGCCTAGGAAAACACAGCAACGCAGTGTTTTTTTTTTTACTTGGTAAAGAATGATCTCATTTTTTCACTACACCACAGTCAACACTATAAAACGTAATAACTGTACTGTTTGGTTTATTTGTTTGTTCGGCAAATGTATAATATCCTGTTCATCCAATAAATTCTTATCAAAGCAACTACGAATTACAACACGATGCATTTTAATTTATCGGCACTTCAGTCTTGCATATAAAAGGCTTTTTACAGAGTAATTAGCTCTGTTATCGTTGCTTCTTACTGTATATAGACCTCAACAGTTAACACAGGTAACAGCTGTTAGCATCACCTCCCATCATCAACGAATATATGCATTTACAGCCAGCAGCAGTCAAACTACATTACCACATCATTTATTCATGCTGCAATGGCAATTAGACAGAGGTGTTGTAAGGGAGCGAGGAAGGTTTGGACAGGGGATCCAGCAGAAACAACAACTCTCGTATGATTTGATTTGAAATTGTTAGTTAGAGCAAGTACCCTAACATGACTGCTCTTTGGATGTTATGATACAAGATATGTGAAACGCCACACTTCACACAATGCCACAGCTATTATGATACCGGAAACGGAAAAAGAAACAGGAGTAGGATTGGAGAAGACAGCGGAGGTGCTGAAAGACTATTCGCCGTCAAAATTAGAGAGGTGTCAAATATAATCAGCAAAATATGAATGTTAAGTCAACGTTTGGGCATGAAGTAAAGTGACCCACACTTGGAATTTGTGTTCTGCATTTAACCCAAGGTGCAGGCAGCGGTAAGCCGGGGCTGCAGCAGTTAGGGGGTTCTGGGACTTGCTCAGGGGTCACAAGGGAGAGAGAGCGCTGGACATTCACGGCCACCACCTACAATCCCTGCCGGACCTATGTTACGAGTCCGACTCACTATCTATTAGGCCAATAAAGGGCAACGATGCATGCTTTCACGTGATCAAAGAACCATGCCTCTATACTGATGCATTGTCTTTGCAACTGTATAAAAATAAGACATGCAGACAACTGTGGAATTAAAATAATTATATTAAGTGATCCACGTTAAAATAAACAAGCGTTAGCGCTCCTATTTATCCCAATGCCTCTTCATCGGTTACAGTGCAGAAAACCTCTAGGAGCATGCAATTTAAAAAATGACAGCTTTGCTCATGATGACACGCGACTGTTCAAGTCTGCTGTCAATCATTTTGAGCCAATCGCATGAGCCGGAAATGCCACGTGACCAATAACACTAAAGCTGCAGGAAAACAACATGGGCGTCACTGCAATGCTAATACAACTACTGTGTCCTTTTAGTATAAGCAGCTTGATTTTTCATGAAAGTGCTTATAAATTTGGTGGGTTGCTGTTTTTTAGGGCTTATACTTGCACTTGCAAGCGCCCACTAATTGCAGTTGTCAAATATCCCCATCTACTGTTCAACCCACACTCTACATGATGTCATTATCAATCCCCATCCTTTCTGCCTTCCTCAGCTCCTCCCCTCTCCTAAGCGCATGCTGTGTGTGCACATACAGAGATGTTTTTTTTTTGTTTAGTTTTTTTTTTTTTATGTGTGTGTGTGTGTGTGTGTGTGCGTGTAGCTGGCCAGTTGTATCACATGTGACGCATTTTTATCATTATTATTATTAATTTGTAAAAATAGCAAACATTCTTTAGGTTTATTTTGATGAGACAACAAGCTGATTGTCGGGTTTTTGGTAGAAGCAGATTGCTAGTTTTTATAGGTGCTGCTGCCTACAACGAGCTGTGACGGGAGAGAATAAGCTGATTTATTTACACTTTTAAATCTCTATGGACAAAATCTGGCGCAAATATTGCTTACAAAAAAAACATTATTTCATCAGAATACACTGATATTTCTGAATGAAAGTCAACGGAGTGAGAGGCTCTTTGTAGCCAGATGGTTAGTTGCGTCATCTACCAAATGGGGCCATGCTAAGTGGTAACAACTTAAACCCTTGTGCTTATACGGTGGGATTTTGTAGGATCTGTATTAACAATTGGTTCGCTTAGTACTTTGTGATTTTTCATTACTATACATACGTATATCAAACACAGCAATTATATAACTGGAATATGCAGAACTAACATAAATTTAGCCCTGTTGGGACAGCGTTTATTGAGGGTGTAAGTTGATATGTGTCGCAAATTCAACATCATTCACTTACGTCGAGGAACGCAGGAACTGGCAATGTATGAATTTGTTGAAAATCCGGTGTATAATTTCACCTACCCCTGCTCCACATTTATTCTCATGCGTGAATCACAGTCTTGTCAGCTGTGTGCCAGCTTCTTTCATCACTGACACTGTAAGTGTGCACGATCAGAACACTCTCAGGCTGAAACTAGACAATCTCGCAACCTTTTCCGAGCAGCGGAGCCGCCTCACGTGTCGCAATGTGCCATTAATATAAACTCTGGGTATCACAAATGACGGATGTTTGAAACGAACTGAACTGCAGATGTTTGCTGCCAGACAGTCATTCAAGAGGTCGTGCTTTCGGACACCTATGGACTAGTGACAACACTTATGCAGGATTTTTTTTGGTCATCTCCTAATGAAGTAAACACTATTTGCATGTTCAGAGAGTATAATGATGCTGATGAGAGCTGAAAAATGCAAAGAGCATCCTTGGGGTTTAATTACACTAACCGTTACCTGTGACACAGCTCTTAACGCAAAAGAAAATACTGACTTATTTCTTAAAACCTTAATGAGTATTTGAAATCAGTAAACTAGCTACTGAAGTTTATCTTTAATGCGTTTGTGTCGGTGGTGGTTATTGCTTTGGGAATGTATGATTTCATAATTAATGTTCAGGCACGCCGTTGTAACTAAAATATATAAATAATGAATCGTTTTTACTGGGATTTTTTTATGTATCATACGCAGGTATCATGTTTATCAAGTGGAAACGAGGAAAACAAGACAACATAACGTTAACATGCGTTATTTCTTACCTCTTGGTCGCGTGGGTTTGAATTTCTGAATTATTGACGCATTGCTACAGGTGGCGTTAACTTCCAACGCGGAGCTGTTCACGCTGGAATTGTCTGGAGTTCTTGAACATTCCCAAATCGGGATCTGAGTTTCATTCGTGCTCTGTAAATCCATTGTCCCACCAAAAAAAAAAAAAAATCTAGTAATATAGATTTTTAAACCGATACAAAACTATTTATTAACGATATTGCACTTGGAGTTTATTTTAAGCGTGTGAAGGTTATATATTAGCGCGCGCTGAAATGTTCCGCGCACCCATCTCCCGCGTCTGCGCGCGCGTCTGCGAGAGAATGCCTGTGCGCGTGAAACCGTGCTCACCGGAAAGCGCGCTGTGGCTCTGGCGCGCGTGCAGCGTGGGTAGACAGTTCTTTAAGAGTGTTGGCACACAGGGTGGGGTGATTATAGAAAGGGAGGGAGAACGAGAATTACGAGAGTAACACACTCACGAACCGTGCCCTTCAGGCTCTAGGGGCTCCTGGTTAATGGAATGTAAGCCCTGCGTCTCCCTCCAGTGGATTTTCCGTGTCATTGCCATCAAAAGAGCGAGAAGCTAGAGGCGAGACTGAAAGAGAAAGCAAAAGCTGCTTCAGACATGCCAGTAAGGTTTGAGACCCTCACCCCAGAGCTTTCATAACATTTCACACTCACTTCGTCACTTTCCAGTGTGTGTGTGTGTGTGTGTGTGTGTGTGACAGAGAGGGAAAAAGAGAGAGGGCGAGACCTCGGAGAGAAACAGCTTCCTTTTGGGGTTGTTCTGAAAAAATAAAAGTGGTTCGCAACCTGGAAAGTGGACTTAGTAAACCGCTGTGCAGGTTTGGGTTAACATGGAATTTGCTAAGGCCTCCTTTTATACAGGGAAATGCGCATAGAGTGTCACAAAGGGAAAATATTGTTGTTTTGTTTATTTCCAAATAAATGTAACAATAAAAAGAGACAAAGAGAGAGGACGCACAGACACATGCTAGGGGAAGCTAACAACGTCTTGGCTACATTTAATAGTGGGTTAAATGAAAATATAATACATAAGGCCATGTAGTTGATTTTTCTCAGAATGCAGTGAGCCCTTTTTGAAACATCGTGGTCTGGTGTGATGTCAGTGGTCGTTCTTGGCAGGGTGTGTTGAATGTTGATAGTCTCATACAGTGTCTATGTAAAAGCCCTGCCAGGTTGGATGTTGAACCCCCTGCCATTTCCGTCTGCATTCTCTGTCCTTGAAGGGAGCGTTCAGCTTGATCTGTTGTGCACGGGAGAGACATCAAACATACGATCATCATCCACGTGAAAAAAAATACTGGTGAATTACACTAACAAAAAGTGTAATTGCAATCACTGCATGTTATTGTTAAAAAATGTAATTTAATATAATAATGACAAAGCATTGCAGCCAATATTATAATGAGAGGCCAGGATTACTAATTGGCGCATTAAAAATCGTATTAGTCATATGTCTGCGTGATTTTTCATGAGACGTCGGTCAAATGAAAAACTTTTTAAATTATGAAAGTCTTTTTGAAGTGAATAAAAAAGTATTTACCCGCAGAATGAAAACTGTGCAAGTCATAACCACCCCGTATACGCTCATGACTCCCAGCACCACCCAAAAAGCCAGGTGATTGACCTGCTGACAGCCGTTACGCTTTCTAACTGGTCTCCCTGTTGAAACACACACACATTGGGCTTCCATGCTTTATGGGGACAACCTATAGACAAAATAGTTTTTACAGTACAAACTGTATTTTCTATCCCCTGCCCCAGCGGTTCTCGATAAGTGCCCCTCAAAGTGGACATCAGGATATTCCTCCATTCCGTTTTATGGGGACTTTCCATTTTTTGTATTGTACCTTTATATTGTAGATATATATTCCATCCCCTAACATTCTATATACTATCTGGGCAGAACTACGCCTTTTTGCATCGTGATAGTTTGTACTCTCAAAGCAGAAAAATGACTCAACTACGCTCACACAGATACACACACACACACACACACACACACACACACACACAGAAAAGAAGTGATGCAAAATATAACTGTACATTAACCGGAGCACAGATAATAATTAATATATATATATTACAACTTGCTAATTATATTGCCAATTGATTAATGCAGTTTAATGACAACGTCCCATGACAAGCATAGCGAACATACCTTCAACAAACACAATAGTTTGTGGTTTGTGCTCCACTTTCTGAAACGGAGGAGGAAAAAATCTCTCAGCCTCACAAGTGTACAGGGCTGTGGTGTTCACTGTTACACTGTTCAGGATAAAACTGGTGCTGTTGTTCGTATCATTAACTTTGAAGCTTCCAGAGAAATCTTTCCTCGGGCCGTTGTTATGTTTGATGATGTGTGTATTATTGATTCGGACGTAAGAGATCTCTTCTGGGCCTTTGTATAATTTGAAGACCATCTCTGGAGCAGTCAGAAGCGGGACAGGGGTATGGTGGCGCTGCTGTTCAGCGCCACGTGTTGAACCGGGCGGCAGATTACCTGCAGCGCAGAGGACACCAAACATCAATAGCATCTTAAAACTGCTTAAGTTTTAACTTTTCAAATCTGAAATTAGTCTTCGGAGCAACACTATACTTATATTACACTGTTTATTTTGTCAGTAGTTCACGCTGAAACCACAAATCAAAAAAGTCGGCACATGCACTTCTTTTTTTACTGCTACCGATCAGAACTGTCAATTATACTTGTTTTCTTTTTTCATTTCCGGTGGTCTGAGTACCTTTACGTAAAATGAACGTGTACGGGCACTTTATGCCTAATTCGTAAATAAATAAATAAAAGTAACCAGAGTAACAAAACTTTCTTAACAAGAACTTTCTTAATTTTCGCAAGTATCAACTTTTGCCTGTAAGAGCGGAGAAATGTTGTCATAGAGACAAAGTTTCTTTGAACAAATTGCTTTGAACTTCGCTTTGGAAAAAAAAAAGAAAGAAAGAAAGAAAAAGGAAAGACTGAATCATCCTTCTGCAGAATGATTAACTTCCTCATTTGTTTTTCTGCTGTCAGAATATCAGTGCAAAACATGTCAGCTTGTTGTAAAATGTAAAACGTGTTACAAAATCACACCGTTTGTGTACTCTGTTGTATTCTGCCCGCCTCACAAATTAGATGTCTGTGGTTAAGTTGGTTTAAATGAGTCTGACTGCGCAATATTTCACTGAGCAAACCTCATTTAATTAGACTGTGGTTTTGATTTTGATTTATGCATCGGCACAAAAGGTGTAAAATTTCCTGAATTTCTTTTTCTACTTTGTTCTACTACTTTCTACTACTACTTTCTACTACTTTTTTACTACTATATTATCTGTTTTAATATATATATATATATATATATATATATATATATATATATATATATATATATATATATATATATATATATATTATATATGATCATGTATTTATATTAAGGGCATTTCCCACATTTCTGTCATCCCACACACATTTTGCCAAGATGTAAACAAACAACAGTATCTTATAATTGTGACTATACATTTAAAATTTCAACATAATATACATATTTTGACATTATCTCTTTTAATTAGGTTTTCATATCCGAATTAAGAATTTATACTTAGGTTTGATGTAAGTCCAGCATCATAAAATACAATTATCCTGTGCAATATTTTGATTCTCATACATCGACAAACTAAAATGATCAAATTTGCAGTGCCTTTTTTGGGCTTCAATCCTTTCGACTCAAAGCCCCTGCATTTAAACATCAGTCCCAATAAGGCTTTCGTCAAAAACAAGTCAAGATATACTTCATATGCTTTCGGCTGATCAGTTAAAAATGATTTAAATCAGCCTTAACATGTTAGGTTTCACAGACAAAGGTAATAAACCACTGTACTGAACGTTAAAAGTAAATAAAAATACATCTCACCTCTGCACAGGCTCTGTGTTTCAGATAGGCTGCTATGTAAGAGACAGAGACTTACTAGGGTCACAGAGGTCTAAAAATCTCCATCTGTTGATTTTTAAATCTTCACACAATAGAAATGCTGAAAAAGGCAGGACTGCTGCCTTTCGTTTTAGCACTGTTTTGCACAAGCACAGCGCGCTTGTACGGCAGATTCAGCCTCCAGCGTATCACGAGCCAAACAGGAAGTTTCCATTCTCTCCTTGCACCCTTTTGTGGTTGATGTTATTTGCATGTTTCATGAAGTGTGTCTGTTAGAGTTCTAATGGCATCACACAGTAGCTGGTGTTTCCTCGTTCAGGGAGGTATAAAGGAGACCCTGTGGGGGTTTTCTTGTAAATAGTTTGAAGAGTTGTTGGGTGGGGGTCATTTATGGTTAAAGCGGTTTTGTACTTGAGAGTAACAGATGCAGAAAATGAAAGAGAGATGAAAAAGAAAGAGCTCCTCAGTGTTAAAACGGCAGACACCCTTGACTGGAAAAAGCATGCATTTGTTTAAAAAAAGTGCATTAAAGGCCTTTTCTGGCAGTCACCGACTTTCTCTAACACACGTGTAGGACAGGAAAATGACTTTAAGCTGATTTAGTCTTCTTGTTTCCTGTTTTTAATCTAAAACTGAATGCACGTCAGAACCAGTGCACTTTCTGATCTCTATGGCAACCGATTCACATAATACCGAAACCATCCCCAGCCCACGTTGCTGCTGATGATCTCTGTTCGTTCTACATTTTCCTTGATGGAAAGAAAGATTCTGATTAATCGTGTTTCTGCTTATAATATTCATGAGATGAGAACACATGCAAATGATGAGGTTTTGTGGTTGCCTTTGTATTTAAAAACCTAAAACTGGAACTGGTTTCAGACCCCACATGCACTAGCACCCCCTTAAACATACTTCCTGCGTGAACCACAAAATGTGATAACATTTACAGAGCCTTCCATTCATGAAAGTGTGTGTGTGAGTATATACTGCGTGTGTACTCTATCTATCTACGTATCTCCGTCTATATATACATATATATATATTCCTGATGGTTTAACGCCCAATTCTTTACCTTAACTGTTCATTCTTTTGTACTTTACATGTGTCTTTTCTTCTCCACTAATTTCTTTTCTCTTTTTTTCTGACCCTGCTTACCCAATAATCATGTTTCTGTTCAATGGTCATGTCTTAACTTTGCAATTTCTGTACTGTATTAATATTGCATTGGTTCTGAATTTCCCATGCATTTAATAATTGTTTAGTTAAAGAGTTAAATCTCTTTTTTTCAGATTTTATCTGTAAAAGAAAACCTGATTAATAGTTACGCACATCTGAATAATGACAATAATCATATATATATGATTCAGTTCCTAATTATTGTTGTTAAGATTGATGTGGTTTGGAAATATGCTTGAAAAAAATCAGAATACCAACTTGGATAATAATAATGCAGACAATACATAATACATCAGCTGATTTATGTAATTAATTAGGAAAATCACTTAACGATCATTTTAAAATAATTGTTATTATATATATTATTATTATTTATATAGTTTTGTTTGTTTTATATTTACTAATATTTTATTCTTATTAACAATTGTCATTTACTTGTTAAAAGCTTAGTGTTTGCTTTATATTTGATGCGTTTTCTGAATGATCCATGTGATTAAAACTAAAAAAGCCTCTTATAATTTGTGTTAAACAAAATATCAAATATGATAGGATTTAAGAAATGTTTCATTGTTCATCTTCCAATCATCATTGCACTATATGTTTTGAAATGAGAGAGTTTTGTTCATGAAACTAAGCATTTAAATATCATCTTGCTAAGGCATTATTGGGAGATATAGAGCTGATTTCTATAGCCTGGTATACTGCTGTACAGATCTCATTGATTTATAATTTAATAATATAACTATCAGCATCTGCACGAAATTGCATATTTTGCCCGCTCAGTTTGGACTTCTGAACAAAACTGAGGTATTTCTTCCTCTTGAGTAGCTTATTCTCATTGTATCATACAATATAAGAAAAAAGCTCAGTATAAAACATATGCAAACTTTCTTTCTTTATTTGATTTTGCGTATGGTTCAATGAACTATTCTATATTTAATAAAAAACAGAACAACAACAATAAAAAATAAAACTATAATATTATTTAATTTAGTCTTTAGATGGTTAAAGCGCTAAAGAATAGACCGATCGACAAGCGTGCGACGTTTTCTAATAAACAAAGCACTGTTGCAGTTATGGTTTTGTCCGCTGGGGTGAACGTTACTACACTTTCTCACAAATGTGCAGCTTTGTTCTACAAACAAACTTGCTAACTAAACTTGCTAACTTTGTTTTTACATTTCACTCTGGAGTTTGTAAGCTTTTCCACATGATGTGACTAAGAAAAAATCTACAATTATTCATTGAAATTAACTAAAATACATTTAACACTTTGAGAAAAAGTTATATGAGTTAAACATATTCATACACATATTATGTAACATCGCAGAGACATTCAGCACAATTTCAAACTGTCACGCACAAGGAAAGCATCTAAATGCATGAATTCTCTCTCAATTATTCTCTGTAATATCTTAATAAGTTAAAGTTGTTTCAGGTGTGAGTTTAATTGAATTTTTATATGGGACACTATTTGCAATTTTGGTATTATATATATATATATATATATATATATATATATATATATATATATATATATATATATATATATATATATATATATATATATTTATTTATTTATTTATTTTATTTTTATTTTTATTTTTTTTTACACAAAGTAGTGTACAACATTGACAAAATTAAAAATGTATCAGATCCAATTTTTTTTAGCTATAAAGCCACAGGTAAAAGCCAGGCTCTTTTCCAATGTATATCATCAACTAAAGTCCTTCGAACAGTACAACTTTCCATTTTGCTAAATGTTCCTTTAAAAAGCGAGAAATGTGGCGCGCATGCCCATTATCAGCCCATAGCTCGGGTCCAGCGAATCAACATGACTTCAAAGAGTAAAGCAGACTGTACTTTTATTATTCTGACTGCCTATAGTTCCGTGCCATAATACACGCACATGTGCTGCCTGTTGTCCTCGCGCACCGGCAGCGGCCTGCTGTTGTTCTCGTGTGGAGAGAGGGGGCTCCACGCGCCTCCTTGCGGCCGGCTGATTGGTCGAGCGCTGAATCTGGGCAGGACAGGAAACTGGACGCGAGGAACGCGCAGCAATCTCCGTTCTCCGGGAGAGAGAATGGGAGAGGAAACCGAAATGTGTCAATAGAAGACTAGGAGGATTGAATCGGGCAAATGAATAATTTGCCTTTTTAGTACATACACCGCGTTATTCATCACCAGGGACGTGGGATAACCGCCTTTAACGTTCTTCTAAATAATTATCGGCTGTTTTCATTACATAAAAGAATTGCAGAGCTCTTCGCCGCTGGGTAAGTGGCTACTATTATCTCATCTTTCTTATGTCCCGATGCTCGCGCGCAGGCTTTAACTGTTGTAAAAGTGGGTTTACGTTAGGAAAGGGATGGAAGACCCCAAACTGCCTGAGGAAACCGGTTTAGTTGTATGGCGTGCTGTTATTGTGTGTCCTTATGAGAAATTTGCCTGGACAAAAAAAAGACATGGAGCGTGTTAAAGAAAGGGGTCGAATTTGTCTTAGTCATTTGACAATGGGACAGTCCCCGCGTGCATCATCAGTAACTGAATCTGGCGACCAGGTGGTGGTTAGTTTGTTGAACTGTAATAAGCTCGTTTGGGTTTAACGTTGTCTTCCAGTGGAGTCAAAAAAAAGCCTCTGGCTGTTCTGGGTGTGTGGCCGAGCAGCTAGTGCGCACGGTCTAGTCTAGTGCTTAAGTGTGACATTTCATTTCCATCACGTTACGTTTATGTACCAACAACACTTTAACGGGGAATAAAAAGTCCGTCACGTGTTTTCATTCAACGCCGTGTGTCTGCGTAATCCTGGGTGTGTTCATAACGCCCGTGCATTTGATGCCCCTTCACCCCACGTTGGTGAAGGGAGTTGTTTTATTTTCTCGCACTGTAATTATGCGTCCATCTGCGCGCTTTAAAATGAATCTGACTCGAGACGGCGTTGTCAGCTCGCTGGTCTCCACCCTGTCGAGCCCGTGGGCTAGCGCGTACTTCTGGGGTTTAAACCGTACGTCTCGATTCGATGACCCTACGGGGTTGATAAATGAACGAAAGCGGTTTATCGAGGCAGCGAGGCTAGAAATGCGGGCTATGTAAAGATTTCCGGCGTGTTTTAAACGTCTTTTATTTGCGTGTCGCGTGCGCTCTAGGCCATCGTATCCAGACTGTGTTCATTGTCCTGCTACAGTCACTCGGGTCCTAATGTCCTCTTCCAAGTGTTTTTAAATAACGTTTTAATGTCATTCTTCCTCCATTTCCACGACTTGCCATTGAAACCTGTTTATGTTGCCCGTGTTACTGTTAAAGTGGGTGTAAATATAATTGGTGTTTATTCTCGGAAGAATAATCTTGTTAACTCCTGACACACTGAATATGTTAAACAGGGATTGTCCCTTACCATCCTTGGGCTATGAAACAGGGAAATAACATCAAGACAACTTATTTGGTTGTAGTGCTACTTTTGAGGCGTTATTGTTCACAGACACACCTCTGTTTTATAGTTGTAAATTACTTAATAACCTCATACAAAACATCTTTAATCAGAGATATTTTTTTTTTTACTTTTACGCAAATCACTTATGCACAAATGTGTAACAAATATTTTAAAATTAACATAAAAAAATATATATAACGCATAACCAGTCTATTTGTACACATAACTGTGTCAAAAACAGTTGGCTGTAACCGCATTGGTGAGTGAAGCAAATCTAATTTGTTGTTTTCCCTGCTAGGACTAAATGACTGACTGCAGCTTAAGTATATTTGACAAGATCCACTGAGGGGTGTCCGTGCTTTCCAAGTGCTCCTGCCAAATAAAAGTCCATGTAGTGAGAGATTAAATTATAGGAAGTTTCGCAATAAGTCCTTGTGGCACTTTTTCCTCTTGTCCTTCTGAGCCCGTGCCCTTCAGTTGTGTCCTTTTTTTTTAAGTGTGCATTAGCTGTTCACTGTCAGAGGATGTTGTCTACATCCTTGATCGCTAATGGGTAGAAGGTGGGATGCAGTCTGTAATTCGCTGACCTTAAGAAAATAAGTGTTTGGTCCATGTTTCCCCATTTTTCTCTGTTCCTTGTGCAGAGAAAGGGAATCTGTGGTTCTCTGCACGAGTGTGTGGACAAAGCAGTTTAGATGAGAAAAACAGCTGTCGCTAATGCATCACAGCTAGACAAATATCGAAGTCGTCTATGTGTGTGAACACTTTGACTAAACATGCTTTCGTGGTTAATGCCAAATCTGCAGGAGAGAAATTAGCTTCGCATAGGGCAGTTCTATGTACAGCGCATCATCTCCATTCTCTAGTGGCTGCAATTTTAAAAAACACATTTTGGTTATTAGACTTCAGCCGGTTTTGCTTTGATTTAATTTAAGAACAAAACAAACAAAAAAAAAACCTTTGAGTTGGATTCGAAATTAATGCTTTTTTTGTTCAAGAGCCAGGGCACACAAAGGACTCAGATGTTAGTTGGTGTTATTTTACCAAAGCTCCCCTTCAGAAAAGGGGCAGATCTTCAAAGAGAACTGTAGCCCTCCCGTGAAACAGTCACCGGGGAAAGTGAAACCAGATAGGTCCTCAGCAGCTACGAGGATCCACAGCGGAGCACCTGGAGGCCAGCGAACGCTCTGCTGGTAGAAAAGCTTGGCTGCAATCATCAGGTGTGCTTGGTCCTTCGCTTTAGACCTTCAGAGCCAGCTCTTCAAAGTCGGCTTTCTCAAATTGCCCCAAATAATTCGCCCAATGTTAACTCCGACATAGATCTGAGATTAATTTACCAAACAGATTTGAACAAAGAAATGCATATTTTCTTTTGCATGTTTTGGAAGTCTGTGGCTTTTAAAAGAAACCATGAGTTGTGCGTGTCTGTTATTTTTAAAACTAATTTACCATGCTTAAACTGCGTTTACTATCCACTTATAAAATAAATTGCTTCCGGAGAACAGTAGGCTTATTTAACAGCGTAATTGTGAAGAAATTCGATTCAGTCAGGCTTTATGTATTACATTTATGTGCAGAGCAGATTAGGCTACATATTAAATTCATCCTCATTAAAGGAATAGTTCCCCAAAAATGAAAAATTCTGTCATTATCTATTCACTCTCATGTAAATCCAAACCTGCATGACTTACTTTCTTCTTTAGAACTGAATTAAAGATTTTTTTGAGAAATGTCTCGGAGTGTTTTACAAAGTCAATGCTCACCAACACCATTTAGTTTGCAGAGTTTCTAAAAAATATCTATATTTCAGAGAAGAAAAAAGGTATAGTAGTTTGGAATGACATGAGCGGTATGCTGACGGAATGAACGTTTTTGGGTGAACTATTTATTTAATAAATTTAGTGTATAATTAAACAGAAATCAGTCCAGAATACATAGGTTTAACAAACGATTGAACCTGAAACAAAAAAAAGTGAAATCACGGGTGAATGTACATGCATTGTAAGTCAAACTCACACGGATCTGCATAATGGGATTGTTCTTGGGTTTGTCCAGCATCTATACATGTTAACAATCATACAGTGTTGTACACTTATGCTATATTCAGTTATGTACATTTAGACAGACAGATGAAGACTGTCCAAAACCCATACTATTATAACCGTGCATGCAATCTCACGTACTCATTGAAACACTCCCAGAATTTGAGCCTTTGTGAACATTCAAACGTTAATGAGATGTAGCCACACACTGACTCTCCTTCTGGACCAGACATTGATAAAGACGCTGACCTCATCACATTCCAGTGATTTTCTAAAAGAGCAAAATGGTGTCATGCTGCTTCTCATATGATATGGGAAAAGTTTTGGTGACATGCTTCATTGGTAACTTTATATAACTAAGGCGGACGCAATTGTGCAGATGTCAGAATGGATGGGGAAAGTTGTTAGAGATGGCTTTCTCTCGTTTCAGCTATTCTGGAGGAACTTCAGGAGAAAATCTGTGAAATTGGTCATGGAGTGTTTGCAACACATCAGACAGATCTTTACAAAAACTTGCTAGTCTGGCAAGAACAAATGAAGTGGCTCACTGCCCAGATTCTGAACTTTATTCTTTCCTTCCCAATGACGTTTGACCCCTCGTGACATTAGTGATCTCAGCATGACGACAGCCCTACTTCATCCAGCTGGAAAACATATCATTCAGTGTTCTTCCCTTCCTTCAGTTTTCTCATTCGGTACGTTTACAGTAGAGTAAGAGAGAATTAAATCTAAAACAAGAAAATGTAATTCAATTAATTAGGCACTTAAATTAATAGAGCGTTAGATGAAGGGAAAGAAGAATGCATGAAATCCAGCATCAGGATGATCTCATTTATTAAAAAGCCGTAAGGTCAAGCTTTTGCCCGGAGAGTGAATGAATGAATGAAAGGAACGAGCGTATCCGGTCACCGCTGTGTGAAATGTCAGCCCTCATCGAGTTATTTATTTGCTGCTTAATTGTTTATGTTTGCAATATTTTTGCTTATTCTTCCTCTGCAAATTCCAGTATGTTTCCATCATATCCTTTTGGAAATGCAGTTGCCATCTGAAAGCAATGAATCTGTACGTTGGGGAAAGATATGATAATAATTTAGCAGTGTCTGGTTGTACAGGCTGATCATTTTACTTTATATGGCTTTAAAGACATTATTTTAGAGAATGAAACGCTCTCTTCATCATGCTACCAGTAGTCTACAAGTAACTTTAACAACATTTTTAGTTGTTAAAGAATTGTTTTTTATCAACTGATTAGTTAGCAATAAATGTAAGCTTGTTCTACAAATTCTTATTTCAGCAAAACAAGAACATGCTTTTTTTTTTATAACTCCGATATTAATATCTTCACACACACCTTCAGATGGAACTTTCTAGGACAGTCTATTTATTCCTTAGTCTTAGTGATACTGCGGGACTGTGACTGTAAGAAACGGCTGTGCCTAACTAGATGAGTTAAAAATATTATATCACATATTTCAGACCTTCTTTTAAAAATATGGTATTTATTTTATACATTATACATTTTACCTCTGTGTCAGTATGAGGAGCGTGAACTTGCAGCCGTGCGCATAAACACTCCAGGGTCATTCATAATGTTTGAGCTCTCCGAACATGTTGAAGGTCCTTTTTTGTTTGCTGACTTTTCTGGCTAGGCTTTGAGTGTCCCTGCAATGAAGGCAGAAGAGTCACCAGTCATCTAATCTCGTTGGTTTCATGGTTTTCCTCAGATAAAATAGTTTTCCCCAGATAAAGACCAGATTTAGTCTAGACCGAAGCTAATTACGCCTAAAGTCCAACCCTAAGTGTATTGCCATTTGAGGTTTCCATTGATTTATTATTGATTTTTGGGGTAGGACTAGATATAGCATGTGTTTAGAAAACAGGCTGTATCCGAGAGATTCAGATTTGAGTGTGGATGACAAAGTGTGAATCTTTGGGAGGGTCTGACCTTTTTAAGGTCCCTCTAAGGATGTCAAAACAAATGGCTGCTTTACAAAGTGCATTAAACAGGATTGATTTACAACTACACATTTACCTCACTCTCTAAGGTACTTCAAGATTGAACTAACATTTAAACTGTTAAGTATATTGTATTAATCTTAAATGTCTTTTGTCATAGCATTGTATTAACTTGGTATTTACTCTTTAAGATGTCAGACAAACAATAACTGAATGTACATATTACAAAAGGACTATCTATGAGTAGCATTGGATATGTCAGATGTTGGCTCAGAAATCCAGCTTTATGGAATCGTATGATTTGTGGTTTAGTACAAAAAGGAAAAATTGTCATTTGCATGTCGTTCTAAAGCCAAAAGATTTCGAGTCATCTTCAGTACACAAGTTTGAACCTTGAGGTCTGTTCTTTTGATCATATCACTTTGATCATGTCTCTTCAGAACACTTGGATTGAACTGCTTTATTCATATACTTCTACGGTGTATTTTCGTACTTTTTGAAGCTTGAAAGTTTTAATGGATGGACAAAAATGATGAGAAAATATTTTTAAAAAGAAATTTGTTGGCCAAAATCACTGAAGGTTAAGGTCCTGATAAACTTCAAACAAAGTTCTCTTTCGTTCTTCGTTTGAGGGCAAAAAGAAGTTTGAAAAGGCTGAGCAACGGTATACTGTTTCTAATCGATCTGACACACCCCGTGCTGCTGGGGGCGGCTGAAGATTGATATAAATATGACTCACAGCGCACGTATACGTTTGATTAAAAACAAAGGTGTATTTGTTGTATACCTTTTAAATTTGCGTCGAAAGAAGTAGAACAATTCGCTTGCTACTTTTTCTTTCATTCTTTTAATGGCTTTTGAAAACCTGCATCTGATGTTTCTCCATGTTGTTTTTTTGCACAACTCCGGGTCGCCGACACAAGCTTGGAGATGTTGCTGCCTTGCCTGACCTCGGCTGAATCAGAAAGGGTGGAGTTTTTTTTTAACACACACACACCGATTGCATAAATTGCCTTGGACCAATGGTACTTTAAAGGTGTTTAGGAGTCAAAACAAACTCCCAAAAAAGTTTTCTTTGGTGAGCCGATTTAAACTGCCAAAACAAACTTCGTTTTGGTCTGTTTTTCTTCGAAATTAGGTCATTTCAGTTCATTCTTCGGTTTCGTTTGAAGTATGTCAAGGCCTTTATGGATTTGAAAAGACATGAGGGGGAGTAAATGACATTTTAATTTATTGGAGACTATTGTTTTAAGGTGCAGTTATGATACATTGGTCCGATTTTATCCTTCACTAAAATTAGCCACCAAAGGTTCAGCCAGATCTCCACTGGCATGTTAGTCATTTTCACAACGACTCACATGGGTTATGAGTCAAGGTTTTTGGGGAATTTTTTGTGCACAAGCAGGTTTATGCCCCTTACATGGATTCAGTTAAGGGTGATTGTGCAGTGCAGTGTCTCTCTCACACACACACACACACACACACACACACACACACAGACATACATGCACACGTGGTAGATTCCAAACCACTAGTCACCCTCCTGTTAATCTTTTGGTCACTACGGCTGTTTTATTGTGTGGCTGCTCCAAATTACACTTCCGTGTGCCAGACAGGAAACTTTAAGCCTGTTTCCAGGTCAGTCTCACTGTTTGGCACAGTGGGTTTTTTGTGGCCCACACACAGATTCAGGGTCAGTCTTTGACAAGTGGCAGTTTCAACAGCATACAAGAGGGACTCAGCATTAACAGAGGCGGCTTACTTTTTTGTATCTTGAAAATTTTGGTGTAATTAACATTCCTTTAAAATATATTTTTCTGTGTTTTGAAAACGTATAAGGATTTAGACAGCATGGGGGTGATTTTATGGTAAATCGCCATGCATTATTATTATTATTTTTTAAAGGCTGAGTTTGGGTTCATCTGAACCTAGTTAAACACATTGCTTAGGAGTGTTTTTCGTTCATGTTCTTGCAGTCATCTTAATAAACTAATCATCTAGTTGGATGCAACCAATCCTTAGTTTACACTCTGTTTACTTTACCTTTAACTTTGGCTCACACAATTTTCCAGCTGGATTTTCTCAAAGTTGTGCGCGTATCAATGAAAAGAGTGTTAATAGACTGGCAGCAGCCAGAAGCAAAATCTGGAAAGACTTAAGAAAAATTATAGCAAAAGCAAGTCTTTTCTGACAGGTTCACAAAACTGTATGGTCATTGCATGGAAGATTTCAGAACTTAGTTTTTGCGTAGCTGGAATGGAGCCTCATCAGACCCCCTACATCTGACTGAAATTCCCACAGGGTGCTTTTAGCCACATCTCTTTGTGGCTGTAGAGTTTATCAATGCGTCTTTGACAGAATATTGAGAATTTGTAGAGTACTGATTAAATCCAGATCATAGTGCAAACCTAAAAGAGGCAAAATCAGGCCACATATTTATGTAATATCCATTAGAGAAAGTGAGCCTGCTCCATAGCTTTAACTGGTACTCGGCCTTTGGTCTTGTTATAAATATCTCTGTCATATATCAGTGGTGTCCCATTAAAGGACGGACGGATGATTATTTGGATCCACTCTTAACTATTGTATCCCGGATATTTCTGTCAGCATAAGTGCCATCCAGTCAATGCTAATATCTTTTGCTGTTTCATGCTAACTTTGATCATTCGCATTGATTTGTCCCCTTTAAAACCAGATGGTTCACAATGTTTACACAACCATCTGAAATCTTCTATTGATTAATATTTAAAGTGCAGTTTATTTTGTGTGTGTGTGTGTGTGTGCTAATCTTGATAGCGCTCATAGTAGGAATGTTCTTCGCACATTTATACTCATGAAATATGTATGTTCTTCTGTGTCTTGCTTTCTTCAATTCAGGCATTTCTGCTGATTCATGTCATCTGTTCTGCTGTGTGTATGCGTGTGTGGTTTAGTTGAGGCCAGTTAATCAATAAGCTAGCATTAGGACATCTCTGGAGAACATCAGAAAAAGAGTGATGTTCACTCTTTTACTCTTGGCTCTCAAAAATCCATTATGCAGTATTAGTGCCAGTTTCTGTCTAGTTTCCCTCTTTCGTTTAAGGTCTGCTGATGGGACCTGACAAACTGTCAGCATTGAGCATTCAGCTCCATTTCCTGCGTTGCTTTGGTTTTAAAACTTGTAGTATATATTTTCAATTGAAATATGTTTAGCACTAGTATCTTGTTCACTTATTTGTCGTGTAAATCGACCAAACTCATTTAGCAAAATGAATAAATAACCTATAACCTAACATTTCAATGAATTTTGTTAAATTCTAAATGAGAAAACACCAGCAAATAAATCTGGGAGAAACCACTGATACTTAGTTTAACCCTCAGCTGTCGTCTTATCTGAGTTTTCAAGCTTTTGTCAAAAGACGCTCTGTACAAAGAGCAAAAGATTTGATGAATGAGAGGATGATGCATATGCGTGATGATCACAAACACAATGAATGAACCGCTCTCAGAGAGAACTTTTTTTTACTTCTGAGTCATATAAGGGAGTCATTTCAAATGAATAAAATCATTCATGAGCAACACATCCCTATTTAATACAAACATGAATGACCATTGCATGAAAGCAGCAGCAGACTGTCAGTGAAAACATCTGTGACACACATATATATATATTTATATTTATTTTAGTCAGTTTTTACTTATAATTCTGTGTTTGTGTTCTCTATGTGCTTTGATGCACAAAATCTATGAAACAAACGCATATGGAAGAAATTGTTTGTGCATTAACTTTGACTAACACATTCTTTTCATCTTTAATTGAGAACTTGTGCATCTGGGACAGAGAAGAAAGAAATGCATTTTTGGGTTAGTTTGCGCTGGTAATTTGACTCCGTTAGTCATCATGGGACACAGTCTCAAGCTGACCGTATATGCTGTATACGGACTGTCCACTCAGCAACAATAGACAGTTCATGGTAAAATCTCTCTACTGGGGCTTTCCTCTGACATCATCTCCACTGTTTTGCCCCTCACTCCCCATTTCCTGTTCGAGCAGGAAGTGTCTGCGTAGTCTTCCGCCGTGTTGTGTCCATTGCCGGAAATGCGGATACAGTTTTTGTCAAATCGGCTTCACAGAGATGAAGAGGAAATCATATGTTATTATGCTAACTCAATAGTGACAATGGTGTCATTCTAATATACATCTTCTTTGCGAGGATCAAACCGTGTGGCGTTTACTGACCTCTTCTTTGATGTGTTAGGGTTGGGGTTCTGTAGTTAGGTTCTCTAAGTAGCAATAAAGTACAATTAGTTCAGCTGAAATTGCGTCTGCTTATCAAAGAACATGACTTTGACTTGTTTAATTTATCACCTGAGAGCAGGATACTCTGGACCTGCACAGCAATAAGAGTTCACTCAACCAAATCCATTACAGAAACATGATTTTTGTTTGTGGCTTTTAAAAATAAGTGCTAATTGTGGTTTCCGTGCTTCTTTTTTAAAAAAGATAAAACATGTTGAAATGTACATACTGTGTAGGTGTACATAAGTGTTAAATAAATTTTGTGACTCGTGATCGTTCACATCACAATTGAGTTTTATTCAGATATAAAGCAGCATCCTCCCCATGTGTCTGACACTGATTCTTCTTACCGATTTTGTTACCATGGTGACTGAAGTCACGTGATCAGGGTTGTTTTTAATACCGACTCACTGTCCAAACACTCCCACACCTTCCTTAATTTTAACAACTTTTTAAAGACAGTATTTAATCGGGAAACTGTTTTTCAGCACAGTTGGAAGAATGTGTTATTCGGTTTGTCTAACACGCTTGAGTCACACCCCCAGTGTCTAAAGAAAGATCTAATAAGGGAGTTTGCAAGAACACCACAAGTCGGTGAGCCACGGCTTTGTCATGCGCCACACACGCAGCGTCTCAGGCTGCCATGTGGACAGACGCTCGGCACAGTTGTGCCTCAGTGTGCAGCTGCGATCTGCTTTACTCAATGGGACACACACCCCTTTTCATACGCTTTACTTTGTCTCTCATCAGCTGAGGTGTGTGTGTGTGTGTGTGTGTGTCAAGGTTTTGAGGGCGTATAACAGATTGTGTGTTGTGACCTTCTTGATTAAAATAGAGTTCTCACACTTTTTGTTATTCACTTTAAAAAGGAGTTGGAGTCAATGCTGTGTGGTGAATATTTGTTTGAATGCCCGTTGGTTTTAATTAAAATAGCTCTTTTTCTTTTTATACTTGTGTGGAGTAAACAGCGTTGGGGGAAACTCGTTACAAGTAACTTGAGTTATGTAATCGGATTCATTTAATTAACTTTTACTGTATTACAAATTTTTCATTTAGAAATTTTTTTAAATAAGTAACTCCAGTTGCTTTGTTCCCATATCTTGACTAACAGATTGTTTTTGCCACATTGAAAGACATCGGGAGTAAGTATTTTATAAAATAAAAGGTCAAATTCAATCACCGTTCAAATTCATGTGAATTTTATGTCCTAAGTTAATACATATACCTAAACTTTTGTGTACAGTCCATTAGTCTTCCCCTGCTTTTTAAACCTTATCGTTTCAGTTAAAGGGTTACTCCAACCTAAAATAAACATGTTGTCATTAATCCCGTGTCCTTCCAAACCCGTAAAAGCTTTGTTTGTTTTCAGAACACAATTTAGGATATTTTAGATGAAAACCGAGAGGCTCGTGACCGTCCATTGACTGTTAAGTAATGAACACCGTAAGGCCCAGAAAAGTATGAGAGACATTAAGAATAGTCCTTCTGACATTTGTAGTTCAAGCTGAACTTTATGAAGTGTCAAAATACTTTTGCACACAAAGAAAATAAAATGAATAATGTTGTAATTAAGCACAGTTGGAGGAATGTGCTGTTCAGTCTGCTGGACACGAGTACAGATACTGGCACACGGATAGCCAGTTTTCGTTCAATTCAAAGCGTAAATAAACATAGAAGACCTATCTGTGTGGTGAAGTTGACACAGCCACAAGCCTTTTCATCTAGAGGGGTTTCAAGGTTCTAAAATATCTTAAATTGTGTTCCAGAGACAAACAAAGCTTTCAGCTTTTAGTTTGGAACGACATTGGGGGTAAGGGATTGAATTTTCATTTTCACTGGTGTTTACATTTTCTGATCTTACGCACACAAGCGTATATCCCTGTCTCTGTCCTTCTACAGGCACAAGTTAACTTCAATTTGGACATTTTGAACCAAGTGAAAGAGGAAAAAGCACTATACCAAAGGTAGGTCATTTTTATACATCCAGACAAATGCTTCTGTGCCTTCTTGTGATATAGGTTTATATTTGAATGCACAATAAGAGAAATAATGTGCACTAATCATATATTGAAGAAACAATAATAATAATGTCCTAGACAAAATGCTCTGCGGCGTCTGAAATGTCTTGTTAAACATTTGCATGAAAGATAATGTCTGCAGGAAGCTTGGTGACTGGTTTTTATTTCTGTCGCCTTTTTATCCCCAAGCTAACAGGAAGAATGTCTCGACAAAGATGTCCATTGTGTACAATACATGTGTTTTCAGAGTAACCATTGGAAGTGCAGAAATGTCTGAGACGAAGAAAGGATAGGATGTGAGGTTGGAAAGAATGATGAAGATTTGGGAGACAGAGTGGGTGAAGGTTTAGCATTCTGACACCACAGCTGGATTTCTGAGAATAATGCCAGGAATGAGTGCAACCATTTGAAGCCTTAGAGGATCGAGACAGCTCAGTGTTTAACATGGTGAATGAACTGGAATGCCTCTAGAAATTAGTTTTTAGTTTGTTTGTTTTAGTTTTAAATCAGCGTGGAGTGTTTGTGTATGTATGTTTGCATTTACTGTAAAGATTAATTTTTCCAGCTGCTAAAATGTAAGCATACCCTCTCTGAAGACTGAACTCAAGTCTTGACCCACTTAAAACTGGATCCAAATAGGCAGTACGCTTTAAAAAAAACAATTTTTTTTAATTTTAACAAGATTAGTTTGGTAAAAATGCTGTAAATTGTCACATGGGACAGTTTTCCCAAAACCTGGTGATATTTCTGAATTAATCATTTATGATATTTTAATAACAAAAACACTTTCAATTGAAAAGTGTATTGTGGCCATTCATTGTTTTCATTGATCAAAATACTCCTTGTACCCTGAATGATCATAGGTCACAAGACATAAAATTTCACAAACTATCATAGCTTGCACAAAAATCATTATTTGCTGCAATGCTTTGCTCAATACTCAAAAATTATTTTTGCAAGCCACAGTGGTGTGTGAACTTCTCAGCGATCTGCTGATAACAGGAAATGTACTTCATATTCCCCGTCCACAGCCACTAGTTTAGAGTTCAGACTAAAAATAGTTTGAAAAATAACCTAAAGTATGCGTAGTCAGGCTCAGATGATAAGAGTCAGTGACACAAGGCTCTCAGGTGACTTTGCTGTGTTAAATCCAGGTTCACACTCGCTGTCTCACCTTTGGCGTCCAGATAAACTGGGTTGACGTGTTTGGGATTACTCTTGGTCACAAATGTAACATAGCTTTCATACGTACAGAGCATGGGCACCTTTCTTTTCAACACACTCTCAAACAAGCCAGCTGCCAGCTTGAAGTCAAAGGTTAGAAGGCGACGTTGAGTATGACAGTGTGCCTCCCAGTTCTCAGCACCATATTTATTTTTTGGGGGGAGGGACATAGCATTCCCAGCTGCTGGAGACAAGAAGGGTTTGAGACTTTTGTCATGTCCGTGTGTCCGGCCTGACACGCAACAGTCCCTCACAAGCTTAGCAGCTGGCCAGTGCCACACAGTCCAACTGTACATGAAGTGCAAAAGAGGAACTATGTCAAATAGGCAAATGTTCGCATAACAGTAGAAGGTGTAAAATAGAGGAAATGGAAGATTTTTGACTGATCACATTCATTTTCTTTTCCTGCTTCCTTAACATACAGAAACTGTATTGTTTGTGTACAAATATGAGCAGTATGCACATAAAACACAGTATATACACATATACAAAAACAAGAGCATGTGTGCTGTTCTCATGAGCTAAGAACAAAAAAAAAAAAATTTGCGAAAAGTATATCAATGAAAAAGAAAAATTCTGTCATCAATTACTCAACTTAATGTCATTTCAATAAGTCCTATAAGTCCTATAAGTCCTTCATTCATCTTCAGTACACAAATTAAGATATTTTGCTGAAATCAGAGATCTTTCTGATGTAGAATCCAGATGCGCTGCATGGTGGATACTCACCCAGAAAGAAGAAATCCTTGAATTAAGCAGCTATTTTTGTTTTGTTTTGTTTTGGGGTTTCTTGCACACAGAAAGTCTCCTCATAGTTTCATAAAATTATGGTTGAAACACTGACATCACATTAGACATTTGAACAAAGTTCTTACTACTTTTCTGGCCTTTGAACGTGGTGATCCTGTTGCTTTCAGATTTGACCAAATGTATTGACATGACGTGAGAAATTAATGACAATTTTTATTGTTGTGTGAACTATTGCTTTGAGAATTGGAATACTTAGAGCAATGTAGTTTTTTTTAATGAGAAACAATACATAACATAAAGCGGGTTCATTGATGCCCATAATCCAAGATCGGCTTGCTTTAACTAACTAAGGGTGTTATTTATAGAGAGAAAAAGCGAAAAAGGGTGAATGTTTGCAGTAAAAAATTAACTCAATGCATTCAATGACCCCTTTAACAGTTATCTTCAAACTTCAGAAAGCCCTTAAAAAAAAGAGCAGTTTTTCCCTTCAGACCTTTCTGTAGTCGTGTAACTACATTATATAAAAAGTACAGCTGCATTGATTCATTGGGCATTTTGTCTATAGTTAGCGTACTGTTTAATTGAGTCTGAGATGAAAGCAGTTGCTGGTTTGCAGCTGTATGTTCTACTTTGTCACAGTTATGTCTATGAAATATTTGCTTATTACATCTGGATGGAGCACATAGCTAGAGGATTTGAAATAGTGAAAGGCTCAGCTTGCATCCAATAAATGAATGTTCTTTTATTACAGATCAAAGACCCAAAAATCCACCCTTGGTGCCGCCCATGAGTGGCAGTAGGCACAGACTAGTGGGCATAATGTGCGTGATGGGATGCAGTAAACAAGCAGTAATTATGCCGTGGAATATGACAGGTCATAGATCCCCACTTTAATGAGTGCAGAAGGGTTGGGAGCGGTTTTAGTTCTAATGTTACATGATGTAGGAGTTCAACGGTCTGATGGCCTGCAGGAAAAAACTGTCCTGCAGCCAGCTGGTGCGAGACCTGATGCTGAAGTACTGTCTGTCTAATGGAAGCAATGAAACGGTGGCTTAAGTCTCTGGTGACGCTTGAAAAGCTGCAGATCCTGACTGAACTCATAAATAGCTCATGCTAGGGCCATCACATGGGGTTTGTGATGTTTCCAGGTTTTCATCCGCCTTTGACAAAATGCTTATTTTTTCAATTTCAATATTCCTCTTTTGTATCAGACTCTGCGGCGTGTTTTGGCTGTTTTCTTTTTTTCTTTTTCGTGCCGTGGTGCAGTATGTTTGGGTGTTCCATCTTTTGACTTCACATTACAAGTCCCCTGGAACCGCAGTAAAGGAGACTGCTTGCTCATCTTGCCCTGAAGCTAAACACACACATGTTAGACACTTACATACACTTACACAAAGAGAGTGGGATACCTGACAGTCAGCACTATTTGTATACATGTGCCTTTGGTTTTTGTTTGAGCCAGGATGTGGCAGATATATACAAATGAAGAATAGCAGAGTAGAACATCTGGAGGATACAGCTCCTGGAACCATTTTAATCTACTTTTACTCTTTCACTGAAGAGAAAAAAAAATCACATACCATGTCTGTTTTAAAGACCAATCAAAATTGTTGGCGTTTCTGAACTCAGCACAGAGAGCATTCATTATGCAGACTTTCTGTTTTAAGACTTGCATCAAAAGCTGTGATGTAAGATGAGGAAAATTGTTTCAAATGAGCTGGTTGCCTCATGAAGTAGGGCTGGGTGAGATATATATATATCTTGTAAAGATCCAACACTTAAAGATCCAGCTTTACCGACGAGATGGGCATGAATATATAGATCGATATATACAGACCTACATGGTAGCTGAGTATTAGGATCATATAACCAGTTCATTTTTGCTAATTTTACCCCAATAACCCTCGTTTTTAGACACTTTTGCTTGTTGGACCCTTTTATTTTTTACAAACCCATATAACTTCTTTCTAAATTATATAAATTTATATAAATTAACAGTTCATGAAGTAAATACAGATGTTAAGCTACAAAAATAAATATATATACACACACATCTGGCACGGCATGAGGGTGAGTAAATTATAAGTAAATATCATTTTTGGGTGGAGTAAAAAAAACTCTACGGAAAGATGTTCATGGAAATTCAGGGGATGTTGTAACAACATTTTTTTTTTTTTGGTCAGCTGGGATGTCTGTAGACTAACAGACAACAAATGATTTCCCCATAAGGCTCTCCAAAGTGTTTTCAATCACAAATATGACAGCCCAGAATCTGTATAACGCTCAGTTTGGTGATTCTATAGCACTGGAACAAGCTTATGATTGTATCAGTACAGTTGGTGTTTAAGATCTTGCTTATTGCTTGAATATTTTGACTCACTGTGTCAGACAGAGTGAAGGTCAGACTACGGAAAACGACACACCTTTTCCCTGGCGAACTTTGGACTTGTGTATGAAAGGATCTCTTTCACACGGCAACCGGCTGTGCGTGCGTGTGTGTGTGCGCGTGTGCTTTTTGTGCCATTTGGATAGCCAAAGGATATGACGTGAAGTGCTGAGTGAGAATCAATCCACACCCTAATAAAATGTCTTAAGGCGGCATGTCAAGTGTTTCTCACAATCCACCCCCACCTCCATCTCTCCCTCTCTTTCATACTGCCTGTACGAACCCTATCTGTCTGTTTCCTAGAATTCCAAAAATCTTGTTGTTCTGTAAAAAAGGAAATTAGGTGATGCGTTATTTTTCATAGGGCTCGAAAGAGTTTGTGTGACTAAAACTCCTTTGTGCGTATTATACAGACTTAACCTAGAAATGCCACACAACATGCAGCAGAATGACTGACAGCAGTCAGATGTACTTCAGAGGGCTTTGACTTGTTCCTGGATGCTGAAACATGTTCACACCTTCCTCCAGGACTCATAGTTCTCACTGTATGAGGATCCATCCACAGAATAACGGTGTATTCTCTGAGTTGGCGGTTCGTGGTAGCCGACATTTGGCTGAGGGCTGTTTTGATCAGTTGTTCAAGTGACTCAGTGTTCACTTTCATTTCGATACAAAGCGACTCTGTGCCTGCACTACAGATATATTTAGAAGTACTCTCTCCAGTTGTTTTCAGTCTTTTGCAGAAAATGGTTTGATAACGTCTTTAATACAGAGACATAATGGAAGCCGCTGGAGATGAAAGAGAGCAATGAGGAGCCAATTCTGCAGTAAGTAAAAATGTGAAATTAATAGAGTTTCCAAAGATAAGACTGCAGAATAACAGACATGCAAGGTGAAGGAACCAGTGTGGTGTAAAGCTATTGCATTGATACGTTGGATTCTTTTATAATGATATTAGGATGGAAATACAATGTCAAAATATATAAAATTGTCTTATAGGCTTTCACTGTCATATAAACATTGATCAGTGCGCATCAAATCTGGGCAGCCAAAGCTCAGCTAGTCGTTCATGACACACAAAAACAAACCTTATTGGTTCTCTCATATGAAGTAATCACACCTGAGCTTCTGTTTACCATACATGTTTTGCATTACTGAATTTTTGTATTTGAATAAATGATTAATTTAAATGTTGATCATTTTAGTGGGATTTAAAGATGAAAATTTAGGAGACATTAGTAAATCCATATACTGCACAATGTCAACAGATAGTTCATATCACTTCCTGCCGTGTGATTCCAGTATATACTTTTTTCAAATATATTGCCCTCAAGAGTTTTTGGGGTTTTTTTACGCTTATTTTAGAATGCACTGCAATTACTGAGTCATTCTGTTATTCAGCAAATACATCAGCTCAAGGTGTGTGTGTGTGTGTGTGTGTGTGTGTGTGTGTGTGTGTGTGTGTGTGTGGTAGGAAAACAGTGAACTGGCAAAAAACTGGTGAATCAGCTGAGTAAACATTCTTAATATGTTTTTATGAATGTCTTGCATACTGGTTTTTAACCGTGCTCATTTGAGTGACTGTGTGCTAAATAAAGGGAGATTTGTCCCTCAGGTTGCATGCTCCTCTCTCACTGTCCTCTATTTCACTCTGCTTCTAAGATGCTTCATATTTCTCTCTCTCTCTCTCTCTCTCTCTCTCTCTCTCTCTTCATACAGAGCTAATCTAGTCCTACTGCACTATACAGGAATGTTGTCATATGCCACTTTTCCTCAGAGACCGCCTGCATAGCAACGCATACAGTAATCTAATGTTTTAACTGAGGATATTTTCACAATCGCTCAGCACACATGATACCATGTTATTTCTGTCTAGGGTGTGAACCACGTTCAGCTGTGCTTTTACACTGTGTGCTGATGGAAATCAAAGTGTCTTCAGCTTCAGATGCTTCATTTCTCACTGCAAGTTAATAATTATTAATTCTATACACACGCATGTACATAATTCTCGAGCTGTTCCATTTGAAAGTGAATTTGTGTTTTCATTCAGCCTGTCTGCTGTTTTTTGTGCAGTCTGTTTTACATTTGAATAGTTTCTCAAAATTAAATCCAGATCAACCTGTTTTTTTAAATTATACATTAAAAAAGTTACTTGACATTTTAATTTCACAACAAAAAATTCTTGAACCTTTTTTGTCCAATAAATAATGCATCAAGTGAAATCAGTGTTGTGAATTGTATTGTATAGAGAGTTACAAAACTGCTAATTGTTACATCCCTAATAATAGGAGCTAGAAGGGATGAGTAGTGTTAACACTTGTCATGGATGAGTTCTCATGCCTCGAATTCATGCGTTTTTTTTCACCCTCACGTCTTCAAAGATCCAGTTTAACGCGCAACGCATGACAAGTGAACCTGAAGAAAGCAGAGCTTAAAAACGCCCACTGCTCTACCCACCCAAATCTAAACCTTCTAGTGAAACATCCAGTCATTTCTCCCCGTGCAGATTACAATCAGACATGTGTAGGGCAGGCAGTACAGTAACATATTCTTTAAATGTCTCGATATGGCGTGATCAGAGGTCATAGGTATGCGTTTTTGGTCACAAATGACTGATCTGTTCGTAAAGCATTTACAGGGTGTTGTGTAAAAGCGACTTTTACTGCTGCTTGTGAAAAGGAAGCGTTTCAGTAAAAAGCTACCTTGGTTTCTACAGAATCTGTTGAGAAACGAAGAAAAGGAATGGAATGGAAAAGTGTCATTGCAATATAAGTCTTTTTATAGGGACCAGAGTTAGTGTATTAAAATCCAGTGAAAAGTTTCAAACTTAAAAGTAAAAGTTTTATACATATATATATTGATTAGTTGTTTATTTTGTATATTTGGGATAAATAAGACGTGTGAATTCTGTTTGTCCTGACATTAGTCTGCGTTGCTGTTGTATTATCAGTGCGCTCAAGACCACTGGAGAGGACACACACGAACATCTCTCCTTTATACGCTGAAGTGCTAATTTAAAAGTTGGCATCTGCTGGAAAGTGATTTATTAGATTTGAGTAGCACTCAGATCCCTGGGTTATGTGTGTTTTGCCATATGTCATGTGTTTGGGTAGGGATGAATAATAACGTTAGCACACATGGCCATTTGTCTGTGTGTGTGTGTGTGTGTGTGTGTGTTTATTTGTGGCCGAGCACACTTGTGTGTGTGTGTGTTCGAGCAAGAGGTCAGGGGAGGTAAGAGTGGCAGCTGTAGTGTGTTCTGTGTGTGTTTGAAAGAGTGAGACTGTGCACATGGAAAAGGGTGGTAGCCTGCTCACCCCTCTTCCTTTTCCTGTCCCCCTCCTCGGCCAGCCATGATGTCATATTTAGCCTCATAGGAGTGTGCGTGTGTGTGTGTGTGTGTGTGTGTGTGTGTGTGTGAGCCAGAGAACAGCTGCTGGAGGGTGGTGGGGAGAGCCTTGACAGAACAGCTCGCGGGGAAATGAAGAATTCTGTACATCCTGGACATTTCCTGTCTTTCCCTCTGTTCCTTCTCTCTCTCCTTTTCTCTTTCTACCATTTTCTACATTCTTACACGAGTCACCCTATGAACAGGTTTGAAATGCTACAAGCACAACAATCCACTGATTCAATGCTTGAAATATATTTTCACAATTATTATGAACATATTCCTTTAGAGCATTACTATTCAAAGAGCTTCTTCAATGATTTGCATTTGTTAATGAATTATTATTATTATTATTAATGCAAAATATTCTTAAACCATTAAAAACATTTTAAAATGGTAATAATGCTTTTTGCTGTGTATATTACAATGTAATTCGTTCCTGTGTTGTAAACAGTACTAGTTTAGTTTATTTGTTTGAGTGTGTGTGTGTGTGTGTGTGTGTGTGTGTGTGAGAGAGAGAGTTTAGCAGGCTAGTCTAAAGTAGCAGCTGTTAAGCAACAGAGGGTGCCAAGATAACACACCTCTCTACGATTTCCTCTGCTCTCGTTCTCTATCTTCACCTATTTTTTCATTTCTGTTGCTGTTCCATAATTTCGTCCCATACTCTCCTCTCTCTCTCTTTTTATTTACTCCTCTTTGTGCTCGACTGATTATGCAGAACTGTGTCCGCTTGCAGTAGAGTGACTAGTTAAGGCGTCATTAGCATCCTGCTGATGTAGAAAGCAGAAGACAGAACGCAGGAGTTAGAATGATATATTTGCAAACTCGATCTACTGGGTCGCAGCTTGTTAGACTGAACCGCCTCTGATTGTAATATTTATCACTATGGAATATGCATATACAAACCCTGGAAGATGCAGCAGCTCACCCGGGGTCGAAACCATTTTATAACAGTAATGTTGCCAGTAACCTGCGATCCGTGGATGAGTGGAGATGACAGCAGGGCTGTATTGTAAGAAAACAAAGGCAACAGGGCTCTCCTAACTCAAACACAGATTCTGAAGAGAGACTCTTACAGTGATGTACAGTACATGGCTGGGTTTGTACGGTATTTATGTAGTTAAGCTAATTTCAAAACATCTGGAAAACCAATCACGTGGTCTTTTTACTCGAGCCTCAGCAATCAGTAACTACTCCATAATATTTAATTAGCTGTTAGAAATGCATTACAGTTCAGCTATTTTTTTGAATAGAAATTTAAAGAGCTGCTTTAGGACATGCACTATATTGATCAAAGTGAATGCATTCATACATGTTACAAAATAATTTATCATTTTAAAATGACTTTGTTAATGAAAATTTAGAAAGAAATATGAAGCAAACTGTTTTCTACATCGATAATAAAGATTGTATTTTAGATACAATATTAAAGCATGATTTCTGAAGAATCGTATGACACTGAAGTGTGAAGTGATAGCAGCTTTGCTTTGCATCAAAGTACATTTTATCATTTAAAGCAGTTATTTACTGTGC